>NC_057810.1:151978420-152352105 GCF_018294505.1 Triticum aestivum
CGTTAATGAACCGCCCATAAAAGAGACGGGGATTTAGATCCAATTCGCACCATCTTCCCTCCGTGAGCTTTCATCAGAGTGCCTTCGACAGAGATCCATTCCACCATGGCCGGTCGGTGCAGCTCCTCCTCTCGCCTCTCCAGCCCTCGGCCCGGAGATTGCGGGCGGTGTTCCATCCCGCATAGCGAGCTAGTATTGCTTCAGTCCAAGGGGCTTCTCCCCCCAGCATATATGGTCCCAGTTCGAGCCGGGATTGCTACCTATAGCGACGGAGAGCAGGCAGAGAGCGCCCCCAATCCCTCTCGAGGAGAGCGGATATGCCTAGTCCCTTATTTGATGAGAGGACTCGGATTTCCAATTCATCCGTTTCTCCGAGGGTTGCTGGAGTTCTACGGCCTCCAGCTACACAACCTCACGCCCGCCTCCATTCTGCATATTGCGGGCTTCGTGGCCCTCTGCGAGTTGTTCTTGGGCGTTGAAGCCCATTTCGCGCTATGGAAGAGGTTGTTCTGCCTCGTGCCCCGTTCTCAGGAGGGGTCTATTTATCAAGTGGGCGGAGCCGAACTATGGCGCATCGCCGGGACCGGATATCTATCCGGTACCCCAAAGAGGACGTCTGAAGACTGGTCCTCGAAGTGGTTCTATATAGATGACGACCCCATGCCGGACCCTGTACGGATCGGCCTCCCTGAGTTCAATAACGCTCCGTTGAAGAAGCGCCTGAGCTGGCGCCCGCGGAACCATCAGAGAGAAACTGACCGGGACGTCCTTTACTTGATGAGCCGGATAAGGTTGTTGGCTCATTCCGGACTGACCATGATCAAGGTCATGGCCATATGCATTACACGAGGGGTGCAGCCACTTCAATACAGAGGCCACCCTATGTGGGATTTCAACGGGGAGGATGACGCCACCCGGTGCGGTCGTAAGGGGCCAGATTCGGCCGCCACTTTAACGAGAATCTTATCCGCTATGTACAAGGGAGAAGAAGAGGAATTCCTCCGTGTCAACCCGGAGGGCGGATCCTCCATGTACAATCCTCCTAGCTGGGTGAGCGAACATTTTCACCTGCCGACCCGCTTTCGAAATTCCCGTAATTGAGCATTTAGTCTAACAATGTTAACGCAGGAGCTGCGCCAGACAGTGAAGGAGATAAACAACCCTCCTCCACAACCCGAGGACACGGAACGATCCCTCGATCCGGACTCCCAAGAGGACCCGGACTTATGTGTGGAGTTAATTGAAGGGGTGTTTCATCAATTGAGTAGGGATAACACCCTAGTGGCCATTACGGCCGACTATCCCGGACTACTTCCAGCATCAAAGGTAACCGAGACCGAAGTCCCAGTATCTTTAAGGAGATCCATTCATGCTTTATCTTGAATGCCGTGAACTAATAGTATTTCATTTCACAGGGTAAATCCTTGAGGCGGAAGGCCGAGCCCGCGGCGGGCAGCCAACAAGGGCTGCTGCAGCCAGGCGGGCCAAAAAGAAGTGCGGACCAGATCGAGACTCCGGCGCGATGGTACAGCGTGCAAATTTAACGCCTAGGGTTTATGCCCTTGAGTCTTACTAACGCTCATGATTTTCTTAGAAAGAAGAGAGCCCACCGGACTATATCCGCCGGCCAAGGTTCAAGGCCGGGTCCGGAAGCGGAGACGGGCACGGGGCGCGCCTCGGGCGTTCCTCCGACAGAGGATGCAGACGGGCTATCTGCCACCAATTCAGAGGTGGAGAGTGCCCTGAACCACAGGCGTCGCCGAACTGTTCTTCGTGACACATGTTTTTCCCCAGAGGCGTTGGACGCCTTTAATACAGGAGACGCGTATCTCCGTGCCGCTCAAAATGGTCTAGCCAGAGCCACAGAGAAGTATGTAAAAGACATACAGGTGGGTAAAATTTGAAGGTTGTATATGTCAGTAGCCCCCGAGATTTGAAACAATGAAGATAACTGTTTTAAGGATCATGTGCTATGTAGTGTCTTACAAAGAAGAATACGCAACTGTCCCAGGAGCTTGAAGAGTGCAAGGCCTAACTCGAGGCCGCACTTGCCGCTTCAGAAAATGCCAAGGAGACGCCCTCAGGTAATATATGCTTCGAAAGATAACTTCGTTTTGAAGCGCGGTAGGTGTGCAATTCTGACTATAATAGTGCAGATGAGGCCGGAACAAATCCGGACAAGCAGCAACTCTTACGCCAACTAAAGGCTGGCGAGAGCATGCTGACGAGGGTGAGGCAAGAGAAGAACAAACTTCAAGATGCCAATACCCAGCTGGGCGAGGAACTAAAGGATGTTCGTATTCAGCTGTCTGCTTCCGTAAAGGAGAATTGGCGACTTCGACGCGGCATTTTAGTAAGTGCTTGAACGAATCTTCGAAAAAAGAATTCGGCGAGGAAGTCGATTAACAGAGCTATGTCTGTAGGTCTGCTGACAGGTCGTCCTGCGGAGGAAATGCCCGGTTCAACGGGAGACCTTCTTCCCGAGTTGTTGCAACTGCATGAACGAGTTCGGCAGGCAATGCAGAGCGTCATTCAGGCTATGTGGCCATCCCTCTCCATGCCTGAAGGCCTAGGGGAGCTTATGAAGAAGCTGGAGGGAGTGCGGCAGCGCTTCCGGTTGTGGAAGATATCGGCCTACCGTCAAGGTGCCAGGGAGGCCTGGGCCATGGTGAAGACTCGATACACGAAGGCTGACCCGAACCACATGGCCGAGGTCGGCCCTATGGGTCCTGACGGAAAGGAGATCCCTGTCAGCTTAGTATATGGCCAGGTAGAGCTGGCTGCAAAGTATTCCCAACAGGACTGTAAATTAGACCGCCTGTTGGATGGTATTGAAGAAGAATATACCGAGTCGGATTGACTCTGTAATTTAAAATGACATGAAAAATGCCTTCTAGCCGGATTGTAGATTGTTTGTCATTGCGGATCTTTTCGCTTCAACCTCTGGACCCTATAGTCCGGAGTGTGTCCGAATACCCTCTCGATTATGAAAAACCGGGGCATGCATGGAGACAAGGCATAGGGGTCATAATTGTTTTAGCAGACAAGTGCCCAACTAGTTATGTTATATTACATGGTTAGTAAGAAACATCTTCCAGGGATAATAGTTCTGTTAGGAGTTCCTTTCCCTGGGAGGCATGCCCTAAAGTGCATGTCCGAACTGCTAAAAAGAGTAGAAAAGCATCTGGGGCAGATAAATAAACACGAAAGATCATCTTTTAGTTCACCGACCGAATATTCCCATAAGAACGCTAGCTTTCGGCTTCACCCAGTCCGAGGTACACATCCGGCTGACCCGGCAGTAATAATCGCAAAGGTGCTCCCTTTACCACCTAGCCGAACGAACGAGAATGTAGGGGTAAGCACAGGAGCCAGGCGACCCAGCTTGGCCAAAACTTAAGTCATATCGATGCATATAATGGTGTATAAAGGGTTCATGCAGAAGTATCACACATGTTTTGGGCATGAGGCCCATTTTATATAAACTTCCGATAAAGAAGCCCCCAGGTATGAGGAGCGCGGGTGGCTCGTCAAGTACGTGCGAACAATGCACATGCAAGCCCCTAAGGGCTTGGGAGAAAAAAGGCAGGGAGAGGGAGCGAAATCCCGGACAGCTAATGTGAAAAAAATAAAAATAAAAATAAAAAAAGGGACAGAGGAAGGAGATGAACACGGAGTCCGGTGCTAGGCGTAGAATTGTCGTAGGCGTGCTGCGTTCCATGGGTTCAGCTCGAGTCGGTTGTCCGATGCATTTCGCAGACGGTACGCTCCCCCAGTCAGTACTTGGTCGATTATGAAGGGACCCTCCCATTTGGGCTTTAGTTTGTCCTTTTTCTTGTTCGGCAGGCGTAGAACTAGTTCGCCAACGTTATAAGTTTTGGCCCGTACTTCTCTGCTTTGATATCTTCGAGCTTGCTATTGATAGAATGCGGAACGAGCTTTTGCCACGTCGCGCTCCTCCTCCAATGCGTCCAAACTGTCCTGCCGATCGAGCTCGGCTTCTCTTTCTTCATACATGCGCACTCGAGGTGAGTCATGAATTATGTCATAGGGCAGTACTGCCTCTGCGCTGTATACCATAAAAAATGGTGTGAATCCGGTAGTGCGATTCGACGTGGTCCGCAGCCCCCAGAGTACGGAGTCAAGCTCCTCCACCCAGTGCGTGTTAGATTCCTCGAGGGATCGCACTAGTCTGGGTTTGATGCCGCTCATAATGAGACCGTTGGCTTGTTCAACTTGACCATTGGTTTGAGGGTGATAGACTGAAGCATAGTCGAGCTTAATGCCCATGTTTTTGCACCAGACTTTAACTTCATCGGCCGTGAAGTTTGTGTCGTTGTCAGTTATGATGCTATGGGGGACGCCGTAATGGTGTACGACCCCGGATATGAAGTCTATCACCGGTCCGGATTTGGCCGTGTTTACAGGCTTGGCCTCTATCCATTTGGTGAATTTGTCCACCATGACCAGTAGATATTTTTTCTTGTGGGTTCCTCCTTTAAGGGGTCCAACCATGTCAAGCCCCTAGACCTCAAAGGGCCAGGTAATGGGTATAGTTTGTAGGGCGGTAGGCGGCATGTGGCTTTGGTTGGCGAATAACTGGCAACTGACGCATCGCTGCACTAAATCCTGAGCGTCTGCCTGGGCCATTGGCCAATAAAATCCGTATGGAAGGCCTTGCTTACAAGGGCCCGGGGTGCAGCGTGGTGCCCGCCAAGTCCGGCATGAATTTCTGCCAGAAGGTCTCGCCCTTCCTCTTCGGAGATACACCTTTGAAGGACTTCGGTTGTGCTTTTCTTATAAAGCTCTCCCTCGTGGACTTTGTAGGCTTTAGATTGCCGCACTATGCAACGGGCCTCGTTTTGGTCCTCGGGAAGTTCCTGCCTAGTTAGGTAGGCTAGGAATGGTTCTGTCCACGGGGAAATGACTGCCATTATTGTGTGGGCTGACGGTGTTGTTTCGTTGGCGGAGCCACCAACTGTGTTAGAGTGTTCGGTGAGGGGCAGTGCGGTTGCATCCGGGCTATTGTTTCTGGACTCTCCCTCCCATGATACGAATGGCTTGAACAACCTCTCTAGGAAGATGTTGGGGGGGACGGCATCGCTCTTGGCGCCGATGCATGCCAACACGTCTTGCTGCCTGGTTATTCTCCCGGGCTATGTGATGAAATTCGAGCCCCTCAAACCGAGCTAACATCTTTAAGACGGCATTGCGGTAAGCTTCCATTTTCGGATCCTTGGCGTCAAAGTCTCCATTTATTTGGGATATTGCGAGGTTTGAAACACCGCGGACCTCTAGGCGCTGAATGCCCATGGAGACTGCCATCCGGAGGCCATGTAGAAGGGCCTCATATTCGGCTGCGTTGTTGGAATCCGTGTACATTATCTGAAGTACGTATTGGACTGCGTCTCCGGTTGGGGACGTCAGAATGACGCCAACCCCCAGGCCCGCCAACATTTTGGAGCCGTCGAAGTGCATGATCCAGTTGGAGTATGCGCCGTACGCTTTAGGGAGCTCGGCTTCAGTCCATTCGGCTATGAAGTCGGCCAAAACCTGCGACTTAATACCTCGCCTTGGCTTGTAGGTTATGTCGAATGGGAGGAGCTCGATGGCCCATTTGGCAATCCGGCCCATTGCGTCGTGGTTGTTTATAATGTTATTAAGAGGTACTTCGGATGCCACTGTTATTGAACACTCTTGAAAATAGTGTCGCAGCTTCCGGGATGCCATGAACACCACGTATGCTATCTTTTGATAATGCGGGTACCGTGACTTGCATGGAGTTAGGACAGTGGATGCAAACTGGTTTTTGGAGAGGGAACTTGTGTCCGTCCACTTCTCGTTCGACGACGAGCACCGCGCTTACAACTTGATGGGTTGCCGCGATGTATAATAGCATTGGTTCGCCCGTGTTGGGCGCGGCCAGGACCGGATTTGTTGCCAGTATTGCTTTTATTTCTTCGAGTCCGGCAGTGGCAGCGTCCGTCCACTCGAAGTGTTCGGTGCGCCGCAGGAGGCGATAGAGGGGTAATGCCTTTTCTCCTAAGCGGGAGATAAAGCGGCTTAGAGCTGCCACGCATCCTGTCAATTTTTGTATTTGTTTGAGGTCTTTTGGGGTATCCAATTGTGACAGAGCTCGGATCTTGGCTGGGTTTGCTTCAATTCCGGATACGATGAAGCCCAAGAGCTTTCCGGCTGGTACGCCGAAAACGCATTTTTCCGGGTTGAGCTTAATGTCATATGTTCGGAGATTGTCGAACGTGAGCCTCAAGTCGTCTACTAGAGTATCGACATGTTTTGTTTTGACGACCACATCATCTACATATGCTTCAACTATTTTGCCGATCTGGTTGGCCAGACATGTCTGAATCATGCGCTGATATGTTGCGCCGGCGTTTTTGAGCCCGAAGGGCATCGTGTTGAAGCAGAATGGGCCGTATGGGGTGATGAACGCGGTTGCAGCTTGGTCTGACTCTGCCATCTTGATTTGGTGGTAGCCAGAGTATGCATCGAGGAAACACAATGAGTCGTGTCCTATGGTAGCGTCGATGATTTGATCAATTCGGGGTAGCGGGAAAGGATCCTTTGGGCAGGCCTTATTTAGGTCTTTGAAATTGACACATAGGCGCCAGGATTTGTCCTTCTTTGGTACCATCACCAGGTTTGCTAGCCAGTCCGGATGTTTTATATATCTGATGAATCCGGCTTCCAGTAGTTTTGCTAGCTCTTCTCCCATGGCTTCTCTCTTCGGTTCGGAGAAACGCCGCAGAGTGTGCTTAATGGGCTTAAACCCTTTTAGGATGTTCAGGCTGTGCTCAGCCAGCCTGCGTGGGATTCCTGGCATGTCTGAAGGGTGCCAGGCAAAAATGTCCCAATTTTCCCGCAGGAATTCTCTGAGTGCGGCATCTACATCGGGTTTTAGTTGTGCCCCGATGGAGGCCGTTTTTGTGGGGTCCGTTGGATGGACTTGGAATTTGACTATTTCGTCCGTTGGTTTGAAAGAGGTGGACTTGGATCTCTTATCTAATATCACATCATCCCTGTCCACCGTGGAGCGCAACGCAGTTAGTTCCTCGGCCGCTAGGGCTTCGGATAATGCCTCCAGGGCCAGTGCGGCTGTCTTGTTTTCGGCACAGAGCGCTGTGTCCGGATCACTTGCAAGAGTGATGATTTCGTTGGGTCCGGGCATTTTGAGCTTCATGTACCCATAATGGGGTATGGCTTGAAAAATTGTAAATGCTTCTCGCCCTAGCAGAGCGTGGTATCCGCTGCTGAACGGGGCCACTTGAAATGTGACCTCCTCGGATATGTAATTATCCGGCGTGCCGAACACCACATCCAGTGTGATTTTACCTGAACAACACGCTTCCCGGCTTGGTATTATTCCTCTGAACGTTGTGTTGCTTCGCTCAGTGTGGCTCCAGTCTATTTTCATTTTTCGCAGTGTTTCCTCGTAGATGAGGTTAAGTCCACTACCGCCGTCCATGAGTACCTTTGTAAGTCGGAAGCCGTCCACTATCGGACTAAGGACCAATGCGGCTGGTGCTCGGGCTGTCCTGAATTTAGGTTCGTCACTGGCATTAAAAGTAATAGCCATGTCACTCCATGGGTTTATTGTTGCTACTTGGTAGACTTCGGTAAGGTTGCGGAGGGTTCGTTTCCTCAGATTGTTTGATGCGAAGGTCTCGAAGACTGTCGACACCGTACTGGCGTTTCTGGGGTGGTGTTCTTCGAATTCTAGAGTTAGAAGCTCCTCGCCACTTCTGGCCACCTGCCGGAGTATCCAACATGCTCTAAGGCTGTGAGTTGCTGTGACTTCCCCTGAACTATGAATTTTACAAGGTCCATTGAGCCAACCCTCCAGTATGGTCCCATACCCTATAGAGGGTTTTTGTTTTTTGATGTTTGGCTCAAGTGCCTGGCGATAATGCGCCTTTTTGTTTCGGACTCGTGTTGTATTCAGGGCCGGATTGTCCCAGAATTTATCTTTGGTTTTCCGAACGCTTTCTGTCGCATAGTATTTTCGTACTATGGATGTCAAGTCGGCGAAGCGTGTAATTTCACGGTGACTTATGGCGTTGAGGATTCCGGTGTCCATGCAGTTGTTACAGAAGAATGAAATTGCTTCTTCCTCACGGCAGTCCTTTATCCTGTTCATAACCAAGAGGAATCTGGCCCAATAGTGGTGTACTGTTTCCCCGGCACTTGTCGTATTTGGGATAAATCCCTTATAGTTGGGTGGGCGGGTGTATTTAAATCCGGAACCTTGCCCGATAAAAGATTCAGGGGCCAAGAAGTTTCTGAATTCGGAAGCTTGCTTTCTTGGACATTATTCAATGAATCAGGCCTGCTGCCTGACTTTAGGTTCAGGACTTGGGCAACATCCTCCCCTCCATGGGTATCCGGCTTGGAGGGGTCGGGAATTCGGACACATCTGGTCCTTAGGGCGGGCGAAGATGCGCTGCATTGTTCTTCCACCACTTCAACATGGTGGGTGACCTGGGGAGAGCCAATCTCTCTCTGATCGGGTTTAAGCCCAATCTGGTCGTAATCTGTAGCGACTCCCAGGGCGGCAATGCAATCCAGGAGCTCATTCAGGGAAGAGAGCTCCGTCAGATCTAACTGCTCGGCGAGTTCCGAGCTGATGTGAAGATTGCTTTCGATGGCCCGAGAGGTCATCGTCGACGCACCGACCGAACAGGCGGTCATCAAAAACCTGCCTAGCCGGAGAGTTTGGCCGACAGCCAAAGCTCCTTTAGCAACAGTGCCGTCTTTAAAGACGGGGTGAGGCATCCTTCCGGACGGCAATGACATAGAGGAACTCTTAATGAAAGCACCAATGTCGGTGTCAAAACCAGCGGATCTCGGGTAGGGGGTCCCGAACTGTGCGTCTAGGCAGATGGTAACAGGAGACAAGGGACACGATATTTTTACCTAGGTTCGGGCCCTCTCGATGGAGGTAAAACCCTACACCTGCTTGATTAATATTGATGATATGGGTAGTACAAGAGTGGATCTACCACGAGATCAGAGAGGCTAAACCCTAGAAGCTAGCCTATGGTATCATTGTTGTTCATCCTACGGACTAAAACTCTCCGGTTTATATAGACACCGGAGAGGTCTAGGGTTACACAAAGTCAGTTACAATGGGAGGAGATCTTCATATCGTATCGCCAAGCGTGCCTTCCACGCCAAGGAAAGTCCCATCCGGACACGGGACAGAGTCTTCAATCTTGTATCTTCATAGTCCGGGAGTCCGGCCGAAGGTCATAGTCCAGCCATCCGGACACCCCCTAATCCAGGACTCCCTTTTGGGTGCTGTTGGATTTTTGGTCAGAGAACACAATGCAAAAAGAATCAATGCATTTGAACTTATAGATAAAAAGTTGTGGTTGTTTGAAGGTTCCTGGATTTAAATGAATTTGAAATAAATAAACTGGGGGGTGACATCGAAGGCGTAAACACCCAGGGCGCCACCACTCATACTGCTTTGCGCGCGTAATGAGTGGCTGACTAGCAGGCCCCGCTAGTCATGCCAGAAGGAGGGGAGAGGGAAACAGAGGGAGGCGGCGCTTCGCTGGAGCACACGCCGACGGCGAGGGGTCTTGGAGTCAAGCGGGAGGGAGGGATTGACGGAGAAGAAGGTTGCGCATCTGCCCGTACCCATAGCATGGCTAGCGATGACCGGACAATGTCAGAATCGTCCTCTCTAGCGGAGGCAGAGGGCGGAGGTTGCCAGAGACGAAAACGACGGCGGCTCGGGGCGGCTCCAAGGGCTCCAGCGGGGTGGAACGGCCTCACCGAAGAGTGGCGGAGGCCCTGGCAGGGTCGCCCTGACTTGGGAGGGGTCGAAGCTGCGGGGACAATCCGGAGGGGATCACCGGCGAGCTCGGGCTTCGGGATGGCAGCCCGCGGCCTGCCCGACTGCGGCTTCTACTGGCTCAAGGACGATGTGGGAGTGGCTACGGGTGCTCCAAGGGTCTGGGGGTTGCGGCTTTTATAGAAGGGCGGCGAGGAGGGCTCGGGCTCTGCCAGAGGACACCTGTCCACGGCGCCCGGCGACGAACGGCGCCAGAGAGAGAGGGAAGATGACGGAGGTCACGCAGGAACTGTACATGGGCACGGACGAGCACAGGAGCGAGGGGAAAGCGACGAGCACAGTGCACCGCGCATTGTGTCGTTGGCCAGAACGTGCCCATGCTCGCTGCGGTGAGCTCCGCTGTCGACGAGCACCAGGGGGAAGTTAAGGGGGTGGAGACGAGGATGGTGGCGAGGCGTGGCATGCTTTGGCCGGCTGGGCAACAAGCACGCTCTCAACAGAGCGCCGGCGGCACGCAGAGCGTATGTATTGCATGCCAGCACGCTCGGACAAACGCGGTCACCGCGTGAATCGTGACATCAGGCCACCCTAAGCACTAACCAAGATGTCTGGCATGTAGTCCTTAGTAAACTGAGGTGTTACCATGGTTTGGCTAGGATCCAGGTGCATTAGAAATAAATTTGTACTGCTGGTAAGTTTCTGGACAGTAATTTTAGAGCGATACTCTGGTCAAACTACTGGGAGTTAAGGGCTGAGCTTTGGGGTTTTACTTACACTTACTAAGGTAAATAGGCACAAGAAAAACCAGCTACAATGGAGCTAGTAAAAAGGTAGTTGCTGTAGAAACTACCATTTCTGCCCAGAAGTGAATTTATTTTCTGTAGCCAAAATATTCCAAAGAGTGGTGAAACATTTTTTTCTCACAAAGGTTCCCTAGGACCCAAAGAATAATTGGAATTTTTCTCAGGATTTTTGGTGCAAGGAAAATTAGGGTTGCTTTGGAGCACAAAGGGCTAACTAGGGTTTTAGAGGGCAAAATGAATATTTTTCATTTAAGAAAAATATTCCAAGTCATATTTTGAGATGATTCAGAGGTGAAATGAGGGTTTTGGGGAGGAGAGGGAGAACTTGGGTGAAAATAAAGGGGTACCCAAGTGGTTAAGTCCAAATGAAATGATTCCAAAACTCCAAATTCAAAACCAACTCAACTGAAAACCAGGAAAATAAAAGAGGGCAAAAACCAGGCTGTCACAAGATAGCTCTAGCAGCTTCCTCTTACATAACATAACTCTCAAGAACAATAGGTAATTCATAATCAGGGGGAGAACTTTCATCATCACTATCATCAATAATAGCATCTTCAATAATTTCATTCTCTCTAACCCTAGCAAGTTGTTCATCAAGAAATTCACCTAATGGCACAGTAGTATCACACATAGCAGAAGTGGCATCATCAATAACATGCTAAATATCAGAAATCATAATAGTAGCAGGTTTAGGTGTCGCAAGCTTACTAATAACAGAAGGAGAATCTAGTGCAGAGCTAGATGGCAGTTCCTTACCTCCCCTCGTAGTTGAGGGCAAAATCTTGGTTCTTTCGTCTTTCAAGTTCCTCATAGTGATCAACAGATATAAATCCCAAGTGACTCAAAGAATAGAGCTATGCTCCCCGGCAACAGTGCCAGAAATTAGTCTTGATAACCCACAAGTGTAGGCGATCACAACAGCTTTCGAGGGTAAAGTATTCAACCCAAATTTATTGATTCGACACAAGGGGAGCCAAAGAATATTGTTGAGTATTAGCAGTTGAGTTGTCAATTAAACCACACCTGGATAACTTATTATCTGCAGAAAAGTATTTAGTAGCAAAGTAGTATGATAATAAAGGTAACAGTGGCAAAAGTAAAGATAATAGTTTTGTAGTGATTGTAACAGTATTAACGGAAAAGTAAATAAGCGAAGCACAAGATGTGAAAAGCTCGTAGGCATTGGATCAGTGATGGATAATTATGTCGGATGCGATTCCTCATGTAATAGCTATAACATAGGGTGACACAGAACTACCTCCAATTCATCAATGTAATGTAGGCATGTATTCCGAATATAGTCATACGTGCTTATGGAAAAGAACTTGCATGACATCTTTTGTCCTATCCTCCCGTGGCAGCGGGGTCCTAGCAGAAACTAAGGGATATTAAGGCCCCCTTTTAATAGAGAACCGGACCAAAGCATTAACACATAGTGAATACATGAACTCCTCAAACTACGACCATCACAGAGAAGTATCCCTATTATTGTCACTTCGGGTTGTCGGATCATAACACATAGTAGGTGACTATAGACTTGCAAGATAGGATCAAGAACACACATATATTCATGAAAACATAATAGGTTCAGATCTGAAATCATGGCACTCGGGCCCTAGTGACAAGCATTAAGCATTGCAAAGTCATAGCAACATCAATCTCAGAACATAGTGGATACTAGGGATCAAACCCTCACAAAACTAAATTAGATGGTAAATCTCATCCAACCCATCACCGTCCAGCAAGCCTACGATGAAATTACTCACGCACGGCGGTGAGCATCATGAAATTGGTGATCGAGGATGGTTGATGATGACGACGGCGACGAATCCCCCTCTCTGGAGCCCCGAATGGACTCCAGATCAGCCCTCCCGAGAGAGATTAGGGCTTGGCGGCGGCTCCGTATCGTAAAACACGATGAAACTTTCTCTCTGATTTTTTTTCTCCGCGAGACGGAGTATATAGAGTTGGAGTTGAGGTCGGTGGAGCCTCAGGGGGCCCACGAGACAAGGGGGCGCGCCCAGGGGGGTGGGCGCGCCCCCACCCTCATGGACAGGGTGTGGCCCCCTGGTCTTGATTCTTTCGCCAGTATTTTTTATATTTTCCGAAACTTGCCTCCGTGGATTTTCTGGAAATTCCGAGAACTTTTGTTTTCTACACATGAAACAACATCATGGCAGTTCTGCTGAAAACAGCGTCAGTCCGTGTTAGTTTCATTCAAATAATGCAAGTTAGAGTCCAAAACAAGGGCAAAAGTGTTTCGAAAAGTAGATACGTTGGAGACGTATCAATAGATGGATAAATAGATGGTTAGAAAAATGATTTTTTTATATTGCGTAAATAGACAAAGGGATGGATTGATGGATGGAGGATATATAGATAGATGGATGGATGGATAGATGTTAGGGTTAGAACTAGGGGAATTTTAGTAAATTTGTAGGTCTTTTCATTTTTTAGGGTTAGAACAAGGTTTTACCAATTTTTAGATTTGGAACTAGGTTTAGACAAATGGATGGATAGATGGGAAGTACAAATTATTAGGGTTAGAACTAGGTTTTATAAGTTTAGGAGAAATTTTAGACATAGGGTTTCACTAAGTCCTAGGATGATCATAATAATGTTTTTGTTTATATTTTGTTTTTGCAGAAATAAAGGAGCTGATGTCGTCGCCGCCGTCGTCCCCGTCACAGGCCCCCTCCGACCTCGAGGTGAGACCAGCCAAATCTCCATGTCAATATGAGTCTTATAAGACATTATGAAATGCAATGGCCATCAAGTTTGAATGCAATGACCATAAAGTTTGAATGCAAATAGGATATGTCCTCTGAGTGGCCTATGTTTTGCCAGAGTGTTGATTAATTTCCATTCCGGCAAATTTCAGGCGCTCGATATGTCCTTTTTTAGCAAAGGTCATGCCGGATTTTTCTATGAATTTTGGCATGACTTGCGCTAGAATATGTAGGAAATATCGAGTGGCCTGGATTTTCTAGAAAGATAATTAAACGACATTTCGGGTTGACTTTAAGTCTATCGAGGCTCCATACATGAGAGAGGAAGAAACCCGACTATTGTCGTGGGGGTCTTTTCTCCTTATTCTCCTTGTGCTAGACCTTTGTTAGGCACTAGGGGAAGGAGGAGTAACGACCATCACCGACGGTCGAAAAATCAGTGAGGGAGTGTGTCCACCATATATGAGAGAACAAAGAAGAATGCAGACTGTTGTCATGGGGGTCGCTTCTCCTTCGTTCTCGTGTGCTAGACATTTTGGTTTAATGCACTAGGGGATGAAGGGAGGAGTGACCATCACCAACGGTCGAATATATACACCACGTGAGCTAAGAGTTTTCAAAAAAAAGACTCAACGGACCGATAGTCAACCCATGCTGAATAATAATGATCTAATTTAGTTTTTGTAGTACATATATTGAATTTTAGAAGTTTAATATTTGAATTATGAACATAGGAAATGTTATTGGATAAAAGTCCTGGGGAGTGCTCCTGGTGCGGCGATAGCCGGGGTTTCTGCCATAGGCACTACAAAAAAAAGACACATCCGTGACATTTTGGGCCAAACGAAACTTTTTTCTGTCATACATATGACACTTCTATGACGATAATTGTGAACTCGGTATCATCATAGATGTGGTGGGCTGCTACTTCTATGACAAAAAATCATGACAGAAAATGGGTTTTTCGTCCTAGGCGGGTTGGAGACGCAGCTGCATGACATTCTTTGGGCTGTCCATGACGGAAAAAACCGTAGTAGAAGCGAGGGCGAGGAAAATTTCGGGGAGTTCCCGGTTATGGTGGGCGGTCGGGGGCAGAGCGATGCATGTTTCTCTCGTACACGTACGCGTGTGCGTGCGAGGCATTAGCTCTAACTGAACCCGAGCGAGGCGTTGGGCTCTAACTGAACCCGAGCGATTGCACTATAGGCTACGCGTTACTGAACCCGAGCGATCGGTCGATGGCTGTTAACTGAACCCGATCGAGCGATTCCTTCACTACTGCTGCTAACTGAAGCTGATTGATGCTGCCTCTCTGGATGAACAGTGAGTGTTGCGGGGGGGAGGGGTGGATGAACAGTGAGCGGTGGCGTCGCCTCTGGATGAACAGGACCCCGTGGTGTGGAGGGCTGGATGAACAGGACGACCTCGTGGAGGGCTGGATGAACAGTAAATGGTGGAGGGGTGCCCGTGGAGGGGTGGTTGAAAATTAGCCGGTGGAGTAGCGCACGGGGGAGGCTGGATGAACAGGAGCCCGTGGAGGCTGGAGGAGTTCGATGGTAGCCCATGGAGGCTAGAGGAGGTCGACGGTGGAGACGAACAGTATCCCGTGGAGTCCCGTTTTGCGGTACGCCACACCCCTCCCGATGAACAGGACTCCCGTTTCGACCGTAGCGCTCCAACACAAGTCTGTTTCATCCGTTTTGCGGTACGCCACACCCCTCCCGATCAACAGGACCCCCATTTCGACCGTAGCGCTCCAACACAAGTCTGTTTCGTCCGTTTTGCGGTACGCCACACCCCTCCCGATCAACAGGACCCCCTTTTCGACCGTAGGAGGTCCGTTTCCTCTGTTTTGCTGTATGCCACACCCCTCCCGATGAACAATATCCCATTTCGAACATGGCCGGTCGAACACAAGGCCGTTTCCTCCATTCTGCGGTACACCAGGCCTCGTTTCCATCACCTGTTCCATCCAAGCCCTCCCGATGAACACGAGGACGCATTCCGTTCCGACCCAGCCGGTTGGCTCCCCATAAACACGACGACGATGCTATTTCTCCATTCCGACCCAGCCATGTACACGAGCCATGGCCGTACGTATGCGCAAGTAGGCGTTCGAGACCCCGCCCGTATGTACGTACGTGGCCGTATTTTCTTTCTTGCACCCTGGCCGTTGTACGTACGTGTACATGCTATGTGCGCGCCTCTACTACAACACGTGCGCGCCTCTACTACGACACGTGTGCGCCTCTACATCGACCAGTATGTACGTACACGTTCACGACCAGTGTGACAATGCTACGTACGCTTTGACCAGGTGGGTCCCGACTGTTAGGCACTTACTTGCGTGCGAATATGTAGCTGGTGGGTCCCAGCAGTCAGGGGGGTGAATCATTTTTTTTGCCCGGACGCACTTCCTTGCGTGTGAAGGTGTAGCTGGTGGGTCCCAGCAGTCAGGGGGGCGAATCATTTTTTTCCCGGACGCACTTCCTTATGTGCGAAGATGTAGCTGGTGGGTCCCAGCAGTCAGGGGGGCGAATCGTTTTTTTTCGGACGCACTTCCTTGCATGCGAAGATGTAGCTGGTGGGTCCCAGCAGTTAGGGGGGCGAGTCGTTTCTTTTGCCCGGACGCACTTCCTTGCGTGCGAAGTTGTAGCTTGTGGGTCCCAGCAGTTAGGGGGGAAATGTTTTTTTCACGAAATATGGTGGCCCGTCCGGTGGGTCCCTGCTATCAGGTGGAGGAATAATTATTTTGCGCGTAATAAGGAGGCACTTCCTTGCGGCCGCCGTGGACCCAACTGTCAGCCTCTCCACGCACAGTACTCTTCCGACGGAAGTCGGTCGTTGACCACATTGACCACGCCGCACCGAGAGCACCACGGCAGTGGACGATGGCGAGGCCTAGGAAGGGGACGACACGGAGCCGGGGAAGACGCAACAGCGGATGCCCACGCGAAGAGGAGTACGAGGGTTCACTGGTTCGGCTGCCGTTGCCGCAGAATAACAGGGGGTGTGGGTGAGTAGAGGGATGGCCTGGCCAGCGGTGGGCGTAGTAGGGGGCGTTGAGGCCTCCGCGGCATCACAACAGGCCACGGGAGGCAGGAGCATGCGGCACGACCGGCGCTGCTTTGGGCGGCTGGAGCACGAAGACTAGAGGTTGAAGAAGCACTACTGCCGTTGGATGGACATCGTACGGTCACTGGAGCTAGAATCGTTCATATTGACTAAGTTGACAAAGCCCTCCGTCCCCGTAAACTTAGTAGGCCCACAAGTCAGCCTCCCACCAAGGTGAATCCTAGCTAGCAGGGGGAGTATTCATTTTTTTGTGCGTAATAAGGAGGCATTTCCGGTGGGTCCGAGCTGACAGCGGGGGGAACCTTTTTTTCACGAAATACAGAGGCCCTTCCGGTGGGTCCTAGCTATCAGGTGGAGGAATCATTATTTTGTGCGTAATAAGGAGGCATTTCCCTATGTGGGCCCCTACTGTCAGCCTCTTCCGATGGCTGTTGTTTGTTGACCATGTTGACCTCGCCGCGCCGAGAGCACAAACACGGTGGACGAGGGTGAGGCCCAGGAAGAGAACTACCCGGAGCCAGCGAAGCCACCGCAGTGGATGCCCACGCTGAGGGGAGAACAAGCACTGACTGGTCGGCTGCGGGGTGAGGCTGACATCGCCGGAAAATAACAGGATGTGTGGGTGGTTAGAGGGATGGCCTGGCGCCAGCACAGCCAGCCACGGGAGGAGGGAGCAGGCAGTCCCGCCGGCGCTAGTTTGGGCAGCTGGAGCAGGAAGATCAGAGATTGAAGAAGCATGGCGGCCATTGGATGGACATCCAACAGTCACTGTTGTGTGTTGACTAAGTTGACAAAGCCTTGCGTACGCGTCAAAAAAAATTAGGACAGCGTCATCGTCAACCTAGTAGGCCCAGAAGTCAGCCTCCAAATCTGTGGAAAACAACATACATCCCATTAGCCATTATTTTCAATAATTTACAGCCCATTTGCTAATTCTTAAGGAAATTTGAAGCCCATATTATTTTTATTAGCATTACAGACCATATATTCTAGGCACTGCTAAAAAATTCAACGAAATTTTGCATATTTGGTGGGGTCCGAACTCTTTTAATCACAAAACTTCGAGTCACGTTAAAAATAATTTTCAAAAAATTATATCAAAATAAAATTCAAAAAACAATTCTCTGCAAAAAATGAATGAAATTTAGAATCTAAACTAGCAAGATGCTCGTTCATTGCACGGAACATGAAGATGCATTTGTATGAGTAGTTTATCTTGTGGGAGAAAAGATGATATTTTAATGTAATTGCCAGTTGGCTTTGGTTTTTATAAGAGTAGAGAGTAGAGAAATCATGAAAAAATGATATTTTGATGCAATTGCCGGTTGGCTTTGGTTTAAAAATTTACAGCCCATTTCTTACAACTTATAGCCCGTTTTCTGGGGAAGCCCATTTCTTACTGCTTACATCCCTCCTCGTCTTGAAAGATTTGTAGCCCAGTAGGGCTGAGAAAAGCAAGTAGGCCTCGGTTTTGGTATTCTCCAAAAAAAGAACTCGGCTAGCCAATTTCAGAAAGAAAAAATATATCAACTGGGCTCGTCATGTGCTTAATAAAAGGTTGAGCGTGGGCTAGACGGGCCACAGCCCCCGCACAGCACGCAGTTGAGCTCCATCTCTGAAACTGAAAAACAACTGGGCGAGCTACTGGGTCCCTGGTGTTATCCGCTCGTTGTGTAATTTTCTCGTTTATTGACTACATTGACAATGGCGTGGAACCTAGTTGTCAAACAATTAGGAGGAAGTATTTTTTTGGCTTGTAATAACGAGGCACCTGCTTGCGAAATGCAATGACCCTAGTGGCTCCCAACTATCAGCCTCTCCACGTACAGTCATCTCCTGATTCCTCTTGGTTGTTGACCATGTTGACAATGCCAGACGGCGGCGGGCACAGCGAGCGAACCAAGGCGAAGAACAATGGCAAGGCCTCGGACGGGACGAACAGCAGCCATGGAAGATGCGGCAGTGTAGTGGCAGGTGGAGGGGAGTACGAGAGCAACAACATGCAAGTCAAGCATACAAATGGTACAAAAAGCCCAAGGATTAATTGTTCATCAAATTTTTAGACAAAACCTAGATTGAACATGACAGTAACATCTAAGTCAACCACTCTTTTTTGCAGTCACAAACAAATGGATCGGGCTGATCCATAAAATCAACATTCTGTGCAAAAAAATTATTTCAGGATGTCTACAACTTGTTGTAAATAGAAGCCGAGCATGTTTCGAAGCCCATTTGTCCACCTGAAACTTCTTTTTTTGCTGTTCAACATGTTCGTCCGTGAGAAATCTCTTGCTGTAAAAATTAAGCCTCATGGACAATAGTAACCTCGCATTCAACAGGAAGAATGTGACAAAGCTTCTGTTTGCCTGGTTGGATGCATATTGTCCCATCGTTATTGTCCTCAAACGAATGTCATGAGAACTGAGAAAATCCTTGTGCTTATTACGCCAACGATTGGTTATATGTTTTTCTCCATGTGGTTCTGCCTAAGTAGACATGAAGATTGAAAACAGTGAAGGTCTGAAAAAAGAGTATGTCGAAAGAATGACAGCTGAACAGTTAATTCTAGTACAATATATACGGGCTTTCAATGTGCATGAAATTATCACCTCTATGTATAAATTCTCTAGAGATTGAAAGTATCGCAGCAAGCCAATAATTATGTCCAGATCAAAACGATACATTCTGATATATATATATATATATATATATATATATATATATATATATAATCTTGACAGAATCCAACAACATTGATAGGCTATCAATGGACGAACTCTTCATTGAGAATATAACATAATATTAGTACCCAAAGTGTACTACAAGATGATATAAAACTTATGCGCACAAATGAAAAATGCAACATATGATTACAAATGTGTAGATGATAATATATGGTACCTGAAAAAGTGAGGAGCCAAACACCAACTCCTCGTGATTATTAAACGGGTCATGAATTACACCCAAGGTCTCCAGTTTGGACGCAGAGATGACAGTTATTTCTAAAGGTGTATAACAATTATGAAGGAGCAACCTTTCAAGTGAACGGGCATCTTCCATGATGAGCTGCTTGATAACCCGCAAGTATACGGGATAGTTGTAGCCTCTTTCGATAAGTAAGAGTGTCGAACTCAATGAGGAGCTAAAGGTAGAACAAATACTCTCTCAAGTCCTATCGGCCACTGATACGACTCTACGTACGCTTGACGTTCGCTTTACCTAGAACAAGTATGAAACTAGAAGTACTTTGTAGGTGTGATAGGATAGGTTTGCAAGATAATCAAGAACACGTAAATAAAAAGTAGGGGCTGTTTAGATAAATAAACAATAAAGTAAATATAGCGAGTGTGGAAAAGTGGTGGTAGGAGTTGCGGAATTGTCCCTAAGCAATTGACTACTTTACTAGACCGATGGCAAGTTTTATGTGGGAGAGGCCACTGCTAGCATGTCATCCCTGACTTGGAATTCTATGCACTTATGATTAGAACTATTAGCAACCATCCGCAACTACTAACGTTCATTAAGGTAAAACCCAACCATAGCATTAAGATATATTGGTCCCCCTTCAATCATGTATGCATCAATTTCTATGCTAGGTTGAAGCTTCTGTCACTCTAGCCCTCCAATACATAGTCCTATCAACATACAACTAACCCTATAGTGTGATCCACGCGCGCGCTCATATGATGGGCACCAAAGGACAGCAACATAACCACAAGCAAATTAAATCAATCATAGCAAGTCATCAACCACCAATAGGACAACAAAAATCTACTCAGACATCATAGGATGGCAACACATAATTGGATAATAATATGAAGCATAAATCACCATGTTCAAGTAGAAGGTACAGTGGGTTGCGGGAGAGTGGACCGCTGTAGATAGAGGGGGAAGGTGATGGAGATGTTGGTGAAGATGGCGGAGGTGTTGGTGAAGATCGCGGTGATGATGATGGCCCCCGGCGGTGTTCCGGCGCCACCGGAAGCAAGGGGAGAGAGCCCCCCTTCTTATTCTTCTTCCTTGACCTTCTCCCTAGATGGGAGAAGGGTTTACCCTCTGGTCCTTGGCTCCCATGGCATGGGAGGGGCGGAAGCCCTTCCGAGATTGGATCTGTCTCTCTGTCTTTCTCTGTTTCTGCGTTCCCAGATTCTGCCCCTTCACCGTTTCTTTTATATCCGGAGATCCGTAAGTCCGACTGGGGTGAATCCTTCGCCCAGATTTTTCTTATAAAATTAGCTTTCTTTCGGCAAATGAAGAGCGTCAACCTCCTTACGGGTGGCCCAGGAGAGTGCCAGGCGCGCCCAGGGGGGTGGGCGCGCCCCCCTATCTCCTGGCCACCTCGGGCACCGTTTCGCGTTGATTCTTCCTCCGGAAAATCCCAAATATTCCAAAATAATTCTTCGTTCGTTTTTATCCTGTTTGAATTCCGTTTGATATTGGGTTTCTGCGAAACATAAAACACGCATCAAACAGGAACTGGCACTGGGCACTGGATCAATATGTTAGTCCCAAAAAATAGAATAAAAAGTTGCCAAAAGTATATGAAAGTTGAAGAATATTGGCATGGAACAATCAAAAATTATAGATACGACGGAGACGTATCACTGTTGTCCTTTAAAACAAATTCCAATGCTTTTAAGGTGAGGCGACTTTATTTGGAGACAACTGATACCGATTTCTATTCCCAAAACAATCAGCAAGCGCTCCAGGGGAGGGCAACTGGAGTGGATGATGCTATGCAGTGAGGCCTCCGACAGATAAACCACCACAAGCAAAAGTTTTTTTAGCAATGGGAGTCGAAGCATTTGTACCAGATCATCTGGTAGATGGCACCAGGCGAAGGTGGCGGTGTGGAGAGAGGAGGAAAACTGCGAGATGGACAACGGTGGTGTGGGCACGAATTCTTGGTATGTTCGTCGTATGAAGCTTTCGTGGTAATGGTAGAACTCAAACTGCTGGAGTTTTCCGAATTCAGGGGATGTCAGCCAAGCGTCCACCTTGTCGGGTATGGATAGCAGGTAGATTGTCGGGATGCAGAGGCATTGGACGGGGCCCTGCTGGTGAGAAGAGACGATGGCTCTGAGGAGATCAAATTCAGGAAGGACAGATATCTGACGACAGTCGAGATTGAGGGGCGCGGTGCGCCATAGAGGGCGCCACCGAGTTGAGAGGACTTGTGTGCGGCAGCAATCCTTGGTGGGGAGAAGCGAGATGATCTCCTCAAGGATGACGCCCGGGAGATTGTTGATGCGGTCCATCGGAGATTCTACCGGCTCCTCAGATCCGGGTGGGGGGGGGGGGCTCGCCACTTCTCCCAGCTCTACCGGGTGAGGGATCTATAACCGGCGTCGCCGCTGGCGGGAGCCTCATCTTCTTGGCACTGGGGCCAGCCGACTCCATTTTCCTTGTGGGCGTCGCGCCGAGCTCATGGGTTTGAGCAGAGTAGCCAGAGACGAGCCTAGTGGCAGTGCGAGTGGGGAAGAAGGAGGGCTGGGGATTTTTGTAGGAGTGGAAGAAGAGGAGCAGGCATTTTCTGTACGAGTGAGGAAGAAGGTGAGCAGGGTTTTCTGGACGAGTGAGGAAGATTGGGGAGCGAGGGGGGGGGGGGTTGGGGGGAGACGGAAGCGGGAGAGCGAGCTGTTCGTGTTTATAAGGCCCGCTTTACTAACTACTTGCTTTTTCCCAAGAACAGCTCTCTTCTTTTGCGTTGCTGCATTGGAGCTGGCGCATGGACTTGACTGACTGGACATGCATGAAGGATGCATGTGCCCGCCGGCCACTACATGCGCCTGGTTTGTTACTAGGCCTATTTAATAGGGTGGTTATGGGGTAAATTAAGGAGATTTATTTTCTCTGTGTGCATCCACCAAATTAGAGGATGCGGTACTGGATGCAGACACTCACATTAAACTAACATCCAGAAGAACAAAAGTTCAGCATGTCTATGCATCTCAATGATTCACCATACTATAACCAATACAAAGCTGTGAGAAGGTGTGGAAATAAAGAAAATCGGTCAATGCTTCTCTGAGAAAAGGGCCTCCCTGCGCACGCATTAATTTCCTGGGCATGCTTGTTTCTTCTCAATGTTGCGAGCACTTTGAGCATGTTGGCAACTCCACAGCTGGCTAGCTGCCTCATCTTGCAATTGATGCTGACACATTTGCAGCAAACACATGAGGCAATAAAGATGACTCAACATGGGTCCATCTTGTGCAGTTCCCCTGAAATCATATTCATTGTCCTGAATCTGAAAAGATAGGAAAACAGTAGCTATACTTAAACCGTGTTGCAAAACGGTAGCACATATCAATAGTTCGGCATGACAAAACATGATCATCTGGACGAAGGGGATACTGACCTGCCTGAGGAAGATTGTATATAATTTCATAAGTCCTTGGTTGATTTCCACCTTCGGCTGCACTGCTTGTTTGCTCCTCCACACATGACAGGATCGTTTCGCAATGCATTCAGCAAGTCAACGTACGAATACGCTAATTTCATCTTGCGGTGGTCATTGTACCTAGTTACGAATGTAGGAATACCTGGAGCACCATGAGGTTAGCTGACAGCAGGTAGATGCAGCCATATAAATTTTGGGCGGTGCTACCAAAATTGAGGTTTGTATCCCTTCCCGTTATGATAATTCTTCTTGAAGTTGGTAGAATGTGACGGCTTGTTCTTTGGATCAAACTTGCCTTTCCCCTGAGATTTGTTCTTGTTGTTTTGGGGCTGGTTGGGCTGGAAGTTCTTCTCGTGTACCATGTGGGCACTAGAAGCTCCCTCAGCGACCCGAGCACGTGTATCTTTTGCTCTCGCCTTCTCCTCAAAATCAAGAGTGCTAATGAGATCCAAAACAGAAAACTCATGTCTCTTGTTTTCCAGAGAAGTAGCAAAATCGTTCCATGAAGGTGGAAGCTTGGAAATGATGGTCCTAGCAACAAATTTGTCCGGCAACACACACTTAAAGTACTCAAGTTCCTTAGAGAGTGACTGTATCTCATGAGTCTGCTGAACAACAGAGCGCTCGTCAGTCATCTTGTAGTCACAGAATTGCTCCATGACGTACAACTCGTTGCCAGCGCCCGAGGGCCCAAACGTGGCCTCGAGCGCATCCCACATGTCTTTGCCGCTGTCAAACGACATATATGAATCCACAATGGAATCGTCAAGAACACTCAGCGGGGCGGCTTTGAAGAGGGTATCCATGTTCTGAAAAGCTTCCTGCTGTGTAGGATTAAGATCCCCTCAGGCTTACCCTTAGTGGCGTCATAGCAGTACATGATCTGAAACCAATATACTGCTCTTGTGTGCCACCTTTTATATTGCACCCCCTTAAAAGTAGGCGGCTTCAAAAGCGCAGCAAAACCACTCGGAGTAAATTGCCTGTAATCAGGTTTTTGGATTGGATTGTTGAATATATGAGCAATTTAGTATGAGATTTAATCCAAATCAGCAGTAAATAGATCATGACAACAATTGCAAACATCAAAGTAATGATGCGGACTAAACCAGGAGGACAGAATCACATACTATACAGCGGGAGCAGAACCGATGTGGTTGATGTTGTCACTCATGTCGTTGATGAAGAGGTTACTGAGGTCAGGGAAGAAGGTTGTCGTTGAGGAAGTCGTCGCTGGCAGCAGTCATAGGAGTGTGCTCCCCAAAAACCTGATCACCCCTCTCCCGTACATGATCACAAAAGGCGCGGTTCGGAGGACTGTTGTCCCTTCTCGCGGTGCATGCTGGAAGGAGGGCTGGAGAAGAATTGCGTGGCGGCACTAAGATCTGGAACGGTGCGAAACCATATGATACAGCGGCGGCTAGGGTAGAGCATGTCAGGTCGGTCGTGCGAGTATAATAGTAGGCCTTTGGCCCCCCAAACCCCACGTCTAAGTCAATAATAGCTCAAAAAAGAGTCAAAAATAGCCCCACCAAGGTTTGTCTCAAAAAATGGAGTAATTAAGGCGTCCGTTAGTCCCTTTAGTATAAATAATATATCATTAATAATGGCCCCACCTTTTGTCTCACAAATTATGTTGGAGTACAACCTTCTACACGTTTACAACCCGCTTCTCTTCTCTCTCCTCTTATCTCTCCTTCAACTAAGCACAAATACTATATTTAAATCCTTATAGCCTGCTTATGTCATCTAATTGTAGTACTTGCTCTAAAGTTACTCTCCACTGTGTAGTCTGAAATGCCGGGCATCCAGCGTACGGTGCCCTCAGTCGGCGCGCCACTTCAATGGCGGAAGCAGTGAGAGGTCGCGTTGCCCTGACTTGCCATCAATGTGGAGCGGCGGGCTCAGCTGGCGCCGGGCGGGAAGCGTGCGCGGGAGGGGGGAGGGGGTTTTGTTGGGCCAAGAAGGTGAGAAGCCAACTTGGGATCGGTACGGACGGGGAAATATCATGTGCTCCCATACTCTGCATATGACACTAGTCTATGTTACTACTCCCTCCTTTCCAATTTATAGAGATGTTTAGAGTAACATAGTAATATGTTACAGTATAAGTTACTCTCCACGATGACCAGCCTTGGCCTCTCCTAGTGCTCCACCATGTATAGCTGCTAAGCCTGCCACGTGGGCATAAAATATGATGTGGCACCAATAAACTAAGCACCTATGCATTGAAGACTTGAGTTACTAAGACATTTAATGCACTTAGCACCTCATCTAAAGGGCATGGTTAATAGTATAGCCAGTTGCTGGCTATAAGCCAGTGACATGTCATCTACAGCCCATCTTATACTCCCTCCATTCCTAAATATTTGTCTTTCTAGAGATTTCAACAAATGACTACATACGGAGCAAAATGAGTGAATCTACACTCTAAATGTGTCTATGTACATCCGTATGTGGTAGTTCATTTGAAATCCTAAAAAGACAAATATTTAGGAATGGAGGGAGTAGTCAACATGTACAATAGTAGATCAAAAGAGTGTACTACTTTTTTATTATGTGGCCCACCTTTCATTCTCACAAAGTGCCTAGGAGCACATGCTAGAGCTGGCTCTTCACGAAGAGCCCGCTTACCTTCTCTCTCCTCTTCTCTTTCCTCCAACTAAGTAGAAATATACTAGTTTATTCCTTATAGCCTGCTGACTCAACTCTATTGTACTTGCTCTAAGTGCATCTAAGCACTTACTAGCACCCCCTTGACCGTGGACCTTGACGGTGTACGTCACCTTGTGTCTCATAATTTTCCTCGTCATCATCTGAGTCCTAGAAGATCTCACCCACATCATCATTAGCATGCATCCGCCTTGATAGACAACATGCGCAGAAGGAGTAGAGGCGACTAGGGACGCACCACCACCACGTTGTGGGCACTCCCACTACTAGGAAAATGCCTATAGATAGAAGTTTACCAGTAGCGTTTGTTTGCAACCCAACGCTACTAGTAGTTAGTAGTAGCGCTGGCTACAAACATCGCTATTGGTATCAGTTAGCAGCAGCGCCTGTTACCTAGGCTCATGCTACTACTAAGTGTAACACACCACACCCCCTGGTCAAAACATAGCAGTAGCGCCTGTCCTCCAACATGCGCTACTGCTAATTTTTCTATGTATAACATTTTACCAGTAGCGTGTGTCTTTGACCCGCGCTATAAGTAGTGCAACCCTAGCCGTAGCTATTTTGCAAGTTGCCATAGCAGTAGCGCGTGTGGGTGACCCGCGCTACTGCTATGCCCGCCAGCCACCTACCACCTTTCCCCTTCTTCCTCCCCTCTCTTCTTCCCCCTTCCTTTCTCCCCCTTTTTTCCTTGCACCTTGCTTTTTCCTTTCAATCCTCCCCCACCACCACCCCTCTATTAGAGCCCTCCATCCCCCTCTTCTTTGCCCCTCCACCACCACTCCATTAGAGCCCCCCTCCCTCCCCCTCTTCTTTGCCCCTCCACCACCCCTCCATTAGAGCCCCCTCCCTCCCCCTCTTCTTTACCCTCCACCATCCCCCTTTTCTTTGTGCCCTCCACCACCACCCCTCCATTAATGCCCTTCCTCCCCCTCTTCTTTTCCCTCCTCCCACTTCCATTAATGCCTTCTGTCGGTGTCAAAACCGGTGGATCTCGGGTAGGGGGTCCCGAACTGTGCGTCTAGGCGGATGGTAACAGGAGACAAGGGACACGATGTTTTACCCAGGTTCGGTCCCTCTTGATGGAGGTAAAACCCTACGTCCTGCTTGATTGATATTGATATTGTGGATGTTTACAAGAGTGGATCTACCACGAGATCAAGGAGGCTAAATCCTAGAAGCTAGCCTATGGTATGATTGTAATGGTTGTTGTTGTTGTTGTTGTTGTTGTTGTTGTTGTTGTGTCCTACGGACTAGAGCCATCCGGTTTATATAGACACCGGAGAGGGCTAGGGTTACATAGAGTCGGTCACAATGGTAGGAGATCTACGTATCCGTATCGCCAAGCTTGCCTTCCACGCCAAGGAAAGTCCCATCCGGACACGGGACGAAGTCTTCAATCTTGTATCTTCATAGTCTTGGAGTCCGGTCGATGATGATAGTCCGGCCGATGATAGTTCGGCCGATGATGGTAGTCCGGCTATCCGGACACCCCCTAATCCGGGACTCCCTCAGTAGCCCCCGAACCAGGCTTCAATGACGATAAGTCCAGCATGTGTGTAGTCTTCGGCGTTGCAAGGCGGGTTCTCCTTCAAGTTCTATGTACCTGCTGAACAGTGTCCGGCTTCCTCATCAATGTTGCACGTCTTGGCTTCCATACCCAATAACGGCCTTCTTCCACGCGTCGCGTGAATGTGAAAAGCCAGGGTGTCTTTTATGTTTTACCCCCTAGTTGTGCGAATAATCTGCCTATAAGGAAGGCAAGAATCCAGATCCAAATCATCATCTTCCTCCCGCAAATACTCATCGGAGCGCTTTCGACCAAGAATCCATTCCATCATGGACTGTCAACGCGGCTCCTCTTCTTGCGCTCCCAGCCCTTTGCCAGGAGATTGGAGGAGATGCTCTGTTCCGCACAACGAGCTGGTGAAGCTCCAAGCGGGGGGATATCTCCCTCCAGCCTTTATGGTTCCGGTTCGAGCCGGGATGGCCACCTACAAAGGTGGGAAGCAAGCGGAGGCTACCCCAAGTCCCAACAAAGGGGAGCGGGTATGCTTCGTCCCCTATCTGATAAGGGGGCTCGGATTTCCTGTACATCCATTCCTCCGCGGGCTCCTGGAGTTCTACGGACTCCAGCATCATCACCTCACGCCCGCCTCAATCATGCATATTGCGGGTTACGTAGCTCTTTGCGAGCTATTCCTGGGCGTCGAGCCCCATTTCGCACTGTGGAAGAGGTTGTTCTGCCTTGTACCCCGTTCTCACGAGGGGTCCATATATCAAGTGGGCGGTGCCGAAATATGGCGCATTGCCGGGACCGGATATCCATCTGGAACCCCTAAGAAGGCGTCCGGAGACTGGCCTTCGGAATGGTTTTATATAGAAGACGCTCCACTGCCGGACCCTGTTCGGATCGGACTCCCGGAGTTCAGCAATGCTCCTCTAAAGAAACGCCTTAGTTGGCGTCCGCGGAGCCCCCAACTAGAGGAAGACAAGAGCGTCCATTATTTGATGGGTCGAATAAGGTTACTGGCCCATGCCGGGTTGACCATGATTGGAGTCATGGCGACATGCATTATGCGGGGGGTGCAGCCACTACAATACAGGGGCCACCCCATGTGGGATTTCAACGGGGAGGACGATGCCACCCGTCATGGCCGCAAAGGGCCGGATTCGGTCGAAGATCTGGTGACGATCCTGTCCGGCCTGTATAAGGGGGAGAAGGAGGATTTCCTTCGGACAAACCCGTTAAATGGGTTCTCCATGAATAATCCCCAGCCTTGGGTAAGCGAACACTCTGCGTGCCCGACCCATGCTTTTTGAAACTTAAGTTTCTTATATTATGTTCTTCTTTCGACGCAGGAGCTGCACTGGATCGTGGAGGACATGCTAAGTCCAGCTCCGCAACCCGAGGATCCAGAGAGATCCCGGGATCCGGCCTCCGAAGAGGATCCGGACATAATGGTGGAGCTAATCGACGGGGTGTTCCACCAGCTCAGCATGGACAATGCTTTAGTCGCCATCACGGCCGACTATCCCGCACTATATCCGGCTTCCCAGGTGATTGCGACCGAAGTCCTGACACCGTCATTCCTTCCTTGCTTATTTCTAACCACCGTATACGATGGCGCTGTGCAGGAGGCGCCCCTAGGGCGAGAAGCCGAGCCCGCGGTGGCTGGCCAACAAAGGCCAGTCCGGACCAGTAGGCGGAAGAGGAGCGCGACGCGGACTGAAACGTCGCCGCAAAGGTGTAGCTCACAATTCATTATTTAGAGCAACGTTCCTAGGAAGCGTTTGAGTGCTCATGACTTTTGTAGGGAAAAAAGCGTCCGCCGGACTGCGGGCGTGGAGGTTTCCTATCCAACCTCTACCAGCCAGGCTCTAGCACCTGGTCTGGAGGGGGAGGCGGGCGCAAGGCGCGAGCCGAACGTTCCTCCGGCGGAGGATGCCGACAGACTGTCCGCCACCAAGTCTGAGGTGGAGAGTGCCCTGAATCACAGGCGCCGTCGGACAGTATTTCGTGACGCGTGCTTCTCCCCCGAGGCGTTGAATGCCTTTAACGCGGGGGACGCGCACCTTCGTGCTGCTCAAGATGGTTTTACCAGAGCCACGGAGCAGTATATAAAAGACATACGGGTAAGAGAATTTAATAGTTGTATATGCCAGTAGCCCCCGAGACTTAAAGTAGTTATATTAACTGATTTAAGGATCATATGAAACGTAGGATCTTACCGAGAAGAATACCCAACTGTCTCAGGAGCTGCAAGAGTGCAAGGCCCAACTTGAGGCCGCACTCTCTGGCGCAGGAGGAAACACAGGGACCTCTCCTGGTAACGCATTATTTTAGAAAGATAAGTAGCGTTTGGCCTTTGCGCAAGTCTAAAAAATGACGTTGCAGGTGTTGCCGGACAAGATTCGGATAGGCAAGAACTTCTGCGCCAACTAAAGGCCGGCAAGAGGGTGCTGCATAAGGTGCAGCATGAAAGGAACAAGCTCCAGGATGCCCATGCCCAGCTTGGAGAAGAGCTGAAAGGCGTTCGGGCCGAGCTGTCGGGCTCCGTTAAGGAGAATCAGCGGCTTCGTCGCGGCATCTATAGTAAGTGCTTGAGCGAACTCCTTTGAAAAGAAGAGTTCGGCGAGGAAGTCAATTTGACAGAATATGTCTGCAGGTATGCTCATAGGTCGCCCTGCGGAGGAGATGCCCGTATCAACGGGTGATCAACTTACCGAATTGTTGCAACTGATAAGAACGAGTTCGGCAGGCAATGAGCGGCGTCATCCAGGCTTTATGGCCAGCCTTCTCCTTACCCGAGGGTCTTGGGGAGCTTGCGGAGAAGCTTCAGGGAGTGCGGCAGCGCTTCCATTTATGGAAGATTTCGGCCTGCCGCCAAGGTGCCAGGGAGGCCTGGGCCATGGTAAAGACGCGGTACAAGAAGGCGGATCCCAACCACATGGCCGAACTTAGACCTGTGGGGCCCGATGGGAAGGAGATCCCTGTGAGTTTAGTATACGGCCAAGTAGAGTTGGCCGCTAAATTTTCCCAACAGGACTGTAAATTAGACAACCTGTTAGACAGGATTGAGGAAGAATACAATCAGTCGATTTGACAATGTATTATAAAATGACATGTAAAATGCCTTCTAGCCGGATTGTAGATCGTTTGTATTTGCTGACCTTTTCGCTTCGACCTCGGGACCCTAGAGTCCGGAGTGTGTCCGAATACATTCTCGGTTATAAAACAACCGGGGTATGCATGGAGACCAGGCGTAGGGGTCATTAGTGCTTTATCAGACAAGTGCCCAACTAGTTATGTTATATTACATGGGTAGTAAGAAACATCTTCCAGGGAGAATAGTTCCGTTAAGGGTTCCTTTCCTCTGGGGGTGGCATGCCCTAAAGTGCATGTCCGGACTGCGAAAAAAGCAGAAAAACATCTGGGGGCAGATAAATAAGTGGATAAAAAATCATCTTTTAAGTCACCAACCGAATATTCCCTTAAGAACGCTAGCTTTCGGCTTCACCCAGTCTGAGGTACACATCCGGCTGACCCGGCAGAACAATCGCAGAGGTGCTCCCTTTACCTCCTAGCCGAACAATCGGGAACGTAGGGGTAAGCACAGGAGCCAGGCAACCCAGCTTGGCCAAAACTTAAGTCATATCGATGCATATAATGGTGAATAAAAGGTACATGTGGAGGCTTGACACATGTGCTGGGCATGAAGCCCTTATAATTAAGCTTCTGGTAAAGAAGCCCCCAGGTATAATGAGTGCGGATAGCACATCAATTGCGCGCGAACGATGCGCAAGTAGGCCTTTTAAGGCTTTGATGAATGGGGTTGAGAAGAAAAAGATAAACAAAAGGCAGCTGAAGTAAAAAAAAATTGGACGGGGGGAAGGGGACGAACTCTTAGTCCGGCGCTAGGCATAGAATCTTCGGAGGTGGGCTGCGTTCCATGGGTTCGGCTCGAGTCGGTTATCCGATGCATTTCTTAGACGGTACGCTCCGCCGGTTAGGACTTGATCGATGATGAAGGGGCCTTCCCATTTGGGCTTGAGCTTGTCCTTTTTCTTGTCCGGCAGGCGTAGAACTAGTTCGCCAATGTTGTAAGTCTTGGCCCGTACTTCTCTGCTTTGGTATCTTCGAGCCTGTTGCTGATAAAATGCGGAACAAGCCTTGGCGACGTCGCGTTCTTCCTCCAATGCGTCCAAGCTGTCCTGCCGATCCAACTCGGCTTCTCTTTCTTCGTACATGCGCACTCGAGGTGAGTCATGAATGATGTCGCAGGGCAAAACTGCTTCTGCGCCATATACCATAAAAAATGGTGTGAATCTGGTAGTATGGTTAGGCATTGTCTGCAGCCCCTAGAGTACGGAGTCGAGCTCCTCTACCCAGTGCGTGTCAGATTTCATAAGGGACCGCACTAGTCTGGGTTTGATGCCGCTCATTATTAGACCATTTGCTCGTTCCACTTGACCGTTGGTTTGAGGGTGATAGACTGAAGCGTAATCGAGCTTGATGCCCATATTTTTGCACCATGATTTAACCTTGTCGGCCGTGAAGTTCGTGCCGTTATCGGTGATGATGCTGTGGGGGACACCGTAACGGTGTACTACCCCGGATATGAAGTCTATCACTGGTCCGGACTCTGCCATTTTAACTGGCTTGGCCTCTATCCATTTGGTGAATTTATCCACCATGACCAATAGGTATCTTTGCTTGTGAGTTCCCCCTTTAAGTGGTCCAACCATGTCAAGCCCCCAGATCGTGAACGGCTAGGTAATGGGTATAGTTTTGAGGGCGGTGGGTGGCATATGGCTCTGATTAGCAAAGAGCTGACAACCGATGCATCTTTGGACTAAGTCCTGAGCATCTGCCCGTGCCGTCGGCCAATAAAATCCTGTACGGAATGCCTTTCCTACAAGGGCCCGGGCTGCGGCGTGGTGTCCGCCTAGTCCGGCGTGAATTTCAGCCAGAAGGTCTCGCCCTTCCTCTTCGGAGATACACCTTTGAAGGACTCCGGTTGTGCTTTTCTTATAGAGTTCTCCCTCATGGACCTTGTAGGCTTTAGATCGCCGGACTATGCAGCGGGCCTCATTATGGTCTTCGGGGAGTTCCTGCCTAAGCAAGTAGGCGAGGAATGGTTCTGTCCATGGGGCAGTTACTGCCATTATGTCGTGGGCTGAAGGTGTTATGTCATCGGTTGAATCGCCGGTTGGTGCGGCTTGTTCCGGTTTCTTATTTCCGGACTCCTCTTCCCATAGTATGGATGGCTTGAAGAGCCGTTCCAGGAAGATGTTAGGAGGGACAGCGTCGCGTTTTGCGCCGATGCGTGCCAGTACGTCGGCTGCTTGGTTATTATCCCGGGCTACGCGATGGAATTCAAGTCCTTCAAAACGGGCTGACATTTTTAGGACAGCGTTGTGATATGCTGCCATTTTCGGATCTTTGGCGTCAAAGTCTCCGTTTATTTGGGATATTGCGAGGTTTGAATCCCCGCGCACCTCTAGGTGTTGAATGCCCATGGAGATTGCCATCCGGAGACCATGTAAAAGGGCCTCGTATTCGGCTGCGTTGTTGGAGTCCGTGTACATTATCTGAAGTACGTATTGGACTGTGTCTCGGTCGGGGACGTCAATACGACGCCAGCCCCCAATCCGGCTAACATTTTAGAGCCGTCGAAGTGCATAATCCAATTGGAGTATGCGCCGTACTCTTTAGGGAGTTCGGCTTCGGTCCATTCAGCGACAAAGTCAGCCAAAACTTGTGACTTTATAGCTCGCCGAGGTTTGTAAGTTATATCAAATGGTAAGAGCTCAATGGCCCATTTTGCAATCCTGCCTGTCGCGTCGCAGTTGTTTATAATGTCGTTAAGTGGTACTTCAGAGGCCACTGTTATCGAACACTCTTGAAAGTAGTGTCGAAGCTTCCGGGGTGCCATGAACACCGCGTATGCTATCTTCTGATAGTGCGGGTAACGGGACTTGCAGGGGGTTAACACAGTGGATACGTAGTATACTGGTTTTTGAAGAGGGAATTTATGCCCTTCTGTCTCTCGTTCGACGATGAGTACCGCGCTTACAACTTGATGTGTTGCTGCGATGTATAACAACATTGGTTCGCCCAGGTTGGGTGCAGCCAGGACCGGATTTGTTGCCAATATGGCCTTTATTTCTTCGAGTCCGGTGGTGGCAGCATCCGTCCACTCGAAGTGTTCGGTGCGCCTAAGGAGGCAATGCCTTTTCTCCTAGACGGGAGATAAAGCGGCTTAGAGCCGCCATGCATCCAGTCAATTTTTGTATTTGCTTGAGGTCTTTTGGTATATCTAGCTGTGACAGAGCTCGGATCTTGGCTGGGTTTGCTTCAATTCCTCTACCGGATATGATGAAGCCCAGCAGCTTTCCAGCTGGTACGCTGAAAACGCATTTTTCCGGATTCAGCTTGATGTCATATGCTCTGAGGTTGTCGAATGTGAGCCTCAAGTCGTCTACTAGAGTTTCGACGTGTTTAGTTTTGACGACTATGTCGTCTACGTATGCCTCTACTGTTTTGCCGATCTGGGTAGCCAGACATGTCTGAATCATGCGCTGATATGTTGCGCCGGCGTTTTTAAGTCCGAAGGGCATCGTGTTGAAGCAGAATGGTCCATATGGAGTAATGAATGCCATTGCGGCTTGATCCGCTTCTGCCATCTTGATTTGATGATAGCCGGAGTATGCGTCCAGGAAGCACAATGATTCGTGCCCTGTAGTGGCATCGATGATTTGGTCGATGCGGGGGAGGGGGAAGGGATCCTTTGGGCAGGCTTTATTTAGGTCTTTGAAATCGACACATAGGCGCCAGGATTTGTCCTTCTTTGGTACCATTACCAGGTTTGCTAGCCAATCCGGATGTTTGATGTCTCTGATGAATCCGGCTTCCAATAGTTTGGCTAGCTCTTCTCCCATTGCCTGTCTTTTGGGTTCGGAAAATCGTCGAAGAGCCTGTTTGACTGGCTTGAATCCTTTTAGGATGTTTAGGCTATGTTCTGCCAATCTGCGTGGGATTCCGGGCATATGCGAGGGGTGCCAGGCAAAAATGTCCCAATTTTCCCGAAGGAATTCTCGCAGTGCGGCGTCTACATCAGGGTTCAATTGTGCCCCGATGGAGGCCGTCTTTGTCGGGTCCATTGGGTGGACCTGCAATTTTACTATTTCATCTGTTGGTTTAAAGGAGGTGGACTTGGATCTCTTATCGAGTATCACATCGTCCCTATTCACCGTAGAGCGCAGCGCGGTGAGTTCCTCTGCCGCTAGGGCTTCGGATAGTGCCTCTAAGGGTAATGTGGCTGTCTTGTTTTCGGCGCGGAGTGCTATGTCCGGATTACTAACGAGAGTGATTATTCCGCCGGGCCCAGGCATTTTGAGCTTCATGCACCCGTAATGGGGTACGGCTTGAAAAATTGTGAATGCCTCTCGTCCTAATATAGCGTGATATCCGCTGTTAAATGGGGCCACTTGGAACGTGACTTCTTCGGATCTGTAATTGTCCGGCGAGCCGAATACCACATCGAGTGTGATTTTTCCTGTGCAGCGCGCCTCCCGGCTAGGGATTATTCCTCTAAAGGTTGTGTTACTTCGCTCAATGCGGCTCCAGTCTATTTCCATTTTTGAAGGGTTTCCTCGTAGATGAGGTTTAATCCGCTGCCGCCATCCATGAGGACCTTTGTAAGTCGAAAGTCGTCCACTATTGGACTAAGTACCAGTGCGGCTGGAGCTCGGGCTGTTCGGAATTTAGGTTCGTCGCTGGCGTTGAAGGTGATGGCTGTGTCGCTCCATGGATTAGTTGTTGCTACTTGGTAGACTTCGGCAAGGCTGCGGATAGTTCGTTTCCGCATATTGTTTGATACGAAAGTCTCGAAGACTGTTGATACCGTACCGGTATTGTTGGAGTGGTTTTCCGGGGCTAGAAGCTCCTCTCCACTTTTGGCCACCTGCCGTAATATCCAACATGCTCGAAGGCTATGTGTTGGGACGGCGCCTTCTGTACTATGAATTTTACAGGGTCCGCTAAGCCATCCCTCCAGTACGGTTCCATGCCCTCTATGGGGTATTTGCTTTTTGATTTTTGTATCTGGTGCCTGAGTGTAATGCACCCTTTTGTTGCGGACTAGGGTTGTATTCGGGGCCGGATTGTCCCAAAACTTATTTTTGGTTGTCCGGAAACTCTCCATCGCACAGTACTTTCGTACTATGGACGCCAGGTCGGCGAAGCGTGTAATTTCACGACGGCTGACGGCGTTCAAGATTCCCTCGTCCGTGCAATTATTGCAAAAAATTGAGATTGCGTTTTCCTCTCGGCAGTCCTTTATCCTGTCCATAACCAGGAGGAATATGGCCCAGTAGTGATGTACTGTCTCAGCGGGCTCTTGCCGGATTAGAGATAGATCGCATATGTCTGGGCGGGTGGGTGGAATTAAGTCCGGAACCCTACCCATCTCAAGGCTCGAGGGCCGAGAAGTTTCCAAATTTGGAAGCTTGGATTGCTGGACGTTGTCCAACGAGTCTGGTCTGATGCCTGACTTTAAGTTCAGTGCTTGATCGAAGTCCGTCCCTCCGCGGGAATCCGGCATGGGGGGTTCGGGAGCCCGGACATGACTAGTTTTCAATACAGGAGAAGAGTCGCCGCATTGTTCCTCTACCACTGCAATGTGGTGGGTGACCTGGGGGAGTTAATCTCTCTCAGATCGGTTTTAAGCCCAATCTGATTGTAGTCTGTAGCGACTCCCAGGGCGGCGATGCGATCCAAGAGCTCGTTTACGGACGAGAGCTCTATTGGATCCAGCCGCTCGGCGAATTCCGAGCTGACGTGAAGATTGCTTTTGACGACTTGAGAGGTCATTGTCGAAGCGGTAGCCGGAAAGGCGGTCACAAGAAAACCACCTAGCCGGATAGTTTGGCCGGCGGCCAAGGCTCCTTTGGCGAAGATGCCGTCCTTGAAGACGGGAAGAGGCATCCTTCCTATCGGTGACGGCACAGAGGAACTCTCAATGAAAGCACCAATGTCGGTGTCAAAACCGGCGGATCTCGGGTAGGGGGTCCCGAACTGTGCGTCTAGGCGGATGGTAACAGGAGACAAGGGACACGATGTTTTACCCAGGTTCGGGCCCTCTTGATGGAGGTAAAACCCTACATCCTGCTTGATTGATATTGATATTGTGGATGTTTACAAGAGTGGATCTACCACGAGATCAAGGAGGCTAAACCCTAGAAGCTAGCCTATGGTATGATTGTAATGGTTGTTGTTGTTGTTGTTGTTGTTGTTGTTGTTGTTGTTGTTGTTGTTGTTGTTGTGTCCTACGGACTAGAGCCATCCGGTTTATATAGACACCGGAGAGGGCTAGGGTTACATAGAGTCGGTCACAATGGTAGGAGATCTACGTATCCGTATCGCCAAGCTTGCCTTCCACGCCAAGGAAAGTCCCATCCGGACACGGGACGAAGTCTTCAATCTTGTATCTTCATAGTCTTGGAGTCCGGTCGATGATGATAGTCCGGCCGATGATGGTAGTCCGGCTATCCGGACACCCCCTAATCCGGGACTCCCTCACCTTCCCTCTTCTCTCCCTCTCCTCTCCGAAGAGGAAGACGGCCTCGGAAATTTTGATGGCGAAGAGGCAGTTCAAGGCGGAGAAGACACGGACACGCCACCGTCTTCGTCGCTATTAAATTCAGCCATGCGGGACCCGCATGTTCGAGACCTGCTTCGCAAGAAGACGACTAGCGACAGAGCTGCTTCTAGAGAGGAGGCCAAACTGGCGCAACTGGAGGTAGACTCGGTGACTCCTTTGTATGATGGTTGCAATAATCCCGAGGTGACCTGCTTGAGTTTCATACTAGAACTTCTAAAGATGAAGGCAAAAAACAAATGGACAGATACAAGCATGGATGAGCTTCTGAAGTACCTAAAGAAGGTTCTTCCCGCGGGAAGCATGTGTCCTACTAGTGTCGAGGAGGCAAAGAAAATCATGTGCCCTCTTGATCTGCCACATATTAGATATCACACATGCATCAATGATTGCATCATATATCAGAACGAGCACGTGGAAAAAACCATCTGTCCAAAGTGCAATGCTTCACGATATAAAAAGGCCGGAAAGAAAGCTCCACAGAAAGCTGTATGGTACTTTCCGATCACTCTGTGTCTACAGCGGTATTTCGTAGATCCTAAGGAAACAAAGCTTATGCGCTGGCATGTGGAGAGGATGAAGCCAGATGACGTAGATGAACTGAAGCTGAGACACCTGCAGATGCTAGCCAGTGGAGAGCATTAAATGCTGAATTTGAATTTTTCGCAAATGATCCAAGGAACATCATGCTTGGCGCTAGTAGTGATGGCATGAATCCATTTGGCAACCATAACACCAATCATAGCACATGGCCCGTGTTTGTATGGATGTACAACCTTCCCCTGGTTGTGCATGAAGGAAAAATACATACACATGGCTATGCTTATTCAAGGGCCAAGACAACCGGGAAATGATATAAATCTGTATCTCGGGTTACTGAAAGAGGAGTTATAGACCTTATGGACAACGCTGACCAAGACATGGGATGCAAGCAAAGGAGAGTATTTCTACATGAGAGCCGCGCTGATCATGACGGTGCAGGACTAATATTGCGAATGCACGAGGTGCATGGATGATACAACTTCTCTGCATCTATCGAAAGATGGCGGGTCTTCGAAAATTGTGTACATGGGGCATAGAAGATGGCTCGAGAAGGATGACCCATGGAGAAAGCGTGGAGATCTATTCAATGGTAAGGCTGAGCATCAAGGTCCTCCACGTAAGCATAGGGTGGAGAAATATATGAGTTATTGAAGAACTGGGAAGAGTGCCCCTCGCCAGGAAAGAAGAATAAAAAGGCGCCGGAGCCCCTGCTGAAGATATGGAAGAGATCTATTTTCTGGGACTTGGAATACTGGCCCATACTCGACACGCCTCATAGCCTTGATCAAATGCATATCACAAAAAAATCTGTCACATTTCGGGTTCCGGCAGACCCTTAAGGTTCAAACTCTGGGGTGCGTGCAAAGATCTCTCCTCTACCAACACACGTCCCAACGCCTCGCTAAGGATCTAGACTAGCAAGATGAAAAACACTAGGGATACAGGGTTTATACTGGTTCAGGCCACCATTGTGGTGTAATACCCTACTCCAGAGTGTGGTGTGTGGATTGCGTCGGGGGCTGATGATGAACAATACAAAGGAAGAACAGCCTCGCGAGGGGTGTTCTTGTGGATGTGGGGTGTGGCTCTGCTTGGGAAGGATTCGATCTTCCGGGTGCCAGATGAGCCGTCCTGCCTACGATGGTGGCTAGCCCTATATATAGAGGCCCTGGTCCTCTTCCCAAATATTGAGCGGGAAGGGTGCCAACAACGGCCATTTTGAAGGGGAACATCTAGGACAACTTGTCCTGACTAAAGTTGGTCTTCGACTGCCAAAGGCCCTGACGATGACGCTGTCCTGGGCTCCACGGTGACCTCTGTCATGCCGCTCCGCCGGTCTTGGTCTTGTTGCACTGAAACGGCAACCTTTACTTGATGCCTCGGTACTCCGCGCCTGCGCTTTCCCCCTTTGCACCAAAGAGGAAACAAGGACAAGGCGTAGGCCGGCGCCCGCCTGGTCTTGATCGTCATGGCTTGCGTCATGAGCACCTCGCGAGGTACCCTTGCCTTGATCTCTCCGCCTCCTCATGAGCCTGCCTGGTGAGGCCGCTCCCGAGGAAGCTTCTAGTCGTCCACCCCGCGAGGCTTGGCCCCTCGTGAGGGTCTTGAGCTTGAGTCGATGAAGATGGGCCGCATTGGGCCACCACTTGAGCCACGTCGCATGCCGCAGGCAGGCAAGTCTGGGGACCCCCGTTCCCAGAACGCCGACAGTAGCCCCCGGGCCCAAGGCATGCTCGGACTTGGTTTAGCGGAGAAGCGAAGGGGCAAGTGCGGAGCGCCGCGGGCCCCAACAGCCTGCGGCCTTGGGCGCCACATGGAGGTTGATTGGACGTGGGCATCTCCGCTTCCCCACGCCCCTCATTATGCGCCCGGCTAGGCGGACCCGTGGTTGCACACAGTTATTCCTCTTTTGCCGTTCGCGCTCTCCTTGTCATTCCTTCTTCCTAGAGCTCCAGCCTCCGCCTCCAATCCAACTCGAGCTCTCCCCCTCTTCCCATCGCCCTGGTGCCAACAAAGAAGGAAAAGGGGAAGAAGCCCGCGCCTTCACCCCGCTCGCCTCCGGCAGCTACTCCAGCCGTCGATCAGTCGATCATACTCAACCTCAAAGCCGTGGACAAGGTCCGCTCTGCTCTTGCTTCCATCTTCAACGAGTGCGGGAGTATGACGGTTTAGCCCGCACCCACGCCTCCTTCGATAGGGGCGTGACGGAGGTCCGATTTTTTGCCGATGCCTTGTGGGCGAGTCTGGTTCCCCCCTTTTCTGCTTTCTTCAATGCGGTGCTCTCCCATTACCAGATCCACATGATGCACCTTGGTCCTGAGTCCATTACTCTCCTTGCTGTCTTCGCCTTTGTTTGCAAGGCCATGGTGGGCATTCCTCCCTCTGTTGCCCACCTGCGCCACTTCTTCTCCTTGCGCCTGAGTGACCCAACTCAATGCTCGGGGTGCGTGAGCTTCCTCGCCGTGCCAGAGATGGCTGCCTCAGGGATCGATTTCGGCCTTCCTCCTCCTGCGACCGGGTTCCAGAGCGGTGGCTGTATGTGGATGTCGGGGTGCCCAGCCCCCTGCTCTCGCACCCAACATTGCCTGTTATTCCCAACCCAGGCGGGATCATGAGAAGCTCACGAGCCCCCGGCTTGCCTTCGTCTGGCGCCGCTTCGAGAGTTTGAGGGCGCTCGGTGTGACGGTGCCCCAGGTGGTGAAGGAGTTCCTTCAATGTCGCGTCGCTCCTCTCCAGCGTCACTCCCATCGGATGTGGGCCTTTTCGGGGCGCGGAGATCGCATGAGGCTCCAGGAGGAGGATCTGGCGCCGAAGCGCTGAAGACGGTGCTGAGGGACTTGACTGGCGACCCTTCTCCAGGCAGCATCCGGCACGGGGCCGCCCTCTTGTATCTTTGCTCGGGCAGGGCTGATTTTGTGAGGCAGATGCCCAGCTTCGACGAATGGGGGCTGCGCCCGGTCGGCCTCATGGGGCCCCGCGAGAACCCAGTTGTTGTGGTCGCTCTCCCGGTTGCCCACAGCGGTCCTGTCTCAGGTGATGGAGCAGGGAGACGAGAACCGCCGGGAGCTGAGGGGGCTGATGTTGAGATGCTGATGCCGCGCAGGGCTCCCGAGGAGTCATCTTCTGAGGTGAATCCTAGAGTGGTGGCAGATGGGGAGTCGCGACCTGAGGCTCCCGAGGCCAGGAATTCCGAGGCCCGGACTGATGTTCAAGAGGCGGCGCCCTGCAGCGCCTCCCAGTCTGCCGCCCTTGGCGCAAGTCATCCTGATGTTTCTTCTATGCCGCGCGCTGGCCCTCACGCCCGGGGCTTAGGCCGGTTCCGCATAGACTTCGAGGCCCTCCGCAAGAGGAAGGAGGCCTCGGGTGGCAATGACCGCCCCTGTCGCCCATTGAATTGCAGGAAGTATTTTGCCATCGACGAGTGAGTCCTTTTCTCTCTCAGTTCCTTATTTTACCGTTCCTTCAGCTGATTGTGGCCTTTCAGGGCCCTTCCTACCGAGTTTGCGGAGACGGCCGAGGAGCCATCCCCCCAAGCCTCACCTTCATCGCTGACCTTGAGCGCCCCGAGCTCGAGCACCACCCTCGCCGCGGGACCAGCTGGAGAGGCGGGCCGTCCTGCTGGGTACCTTGATCCTGCGCGTCTGTTGCCCCTCCTTCGCGAGCTCTCCTGGGGCATAGCCAACTTGTTCCGCGCTCCTCCCCTGGTCGTGGATGGCGACTGGCTGAGGTCGATCTTGGGCTCCACTTCAGGATATGGACCGGCGCCGGGCTGGGTCCTTAGCGGGGCTCGTCGGCGATCGCTGGGGCGTGCCGCCTCGGGGCCCTCCGCCTGCACCGATGGCGGAGGAGGACGCGGAGGACATGCTCAAGTCACTCTCTGGGAACACTAGCTATCGCAGCACCGTCCCCGCACTTAATACAATTCCGTCTTAGCAACGTCGCTCTCCTTTCTCACCGAATGATGGCTGCTTGAGCGCCAAGGGGGACCTCCTGAGCATCGCGACTCAGGTGCTCTTACCGGGCCTCGGGCCGCGCACCTCCTGGCCTTGACCACGGCATCGCGACCTGGCATACCAGCGACGGCTGAAGCCGCCTTGGGACTAGGACCTGTCGGCGCAGAGCACCAAGCCCTCACAAGGTCTGACAGGAAGAAACTAAGCTAACACGGAATAACCATTTCGCACTTCTTCATGATGAGGATCATATTGACAAAAGGAGCTACAGGCACCTTACAAGCCCCGATGGGGTGTGTTCTTGGCTCCTCGCAGGGACAAAAGACGCGTATCCCAAGGAGTCCTAATTACAGGAACCACAGTGGCGGCGCCATCATCAACAGTGGGCCGCGTGAGGCTCGGCGCCAGCCTCATCCAGATCAGGGACGGCGGCGGCCTAACGGGCCGTCCTGCTCCGAGATTGATGCAGGCTCGGGGGCTCGTAGCTATCATTGCTTGTCTTAGGAGTTGCGAAGAGCTCGGCGGGGTCGCTGGATCCTCCGGCACCCCCGCCGCTTGAGGAGCTACTGCTGGAAGAGCGTGCGGCGGCAGGCCTGGTCCCAGCCGCTCCAGAGCTTCTGCCGCTGGGACAGCACTCCAGCCGGCGTCCTTCTTCGTCGAAGACCTTGAAGAGCATCATGGAAGCGCCATTGAACTCCAGATGGATCACGAGGGCGCCCCTCGCCCTGCAAACCCGGGCGATCTCGCCCCAGCCCCGGGTCATGAAGACCTTACCTGGGGCGACGACCTCGACATCTGCATCGGTCGTAGGAGTCTGGCAATCGGCATGCTGCAGCCAAAGCCTGAAAGGCCCCCTCGGTGGAATCTCGAAGGCGAAGGAAGGGGGAAGGCGAATCCAAGATAGAGGAGGCATGGCAGCGTGGAGCACAAACTCTCGGGAGGAGCCCTCAGCATGGACTCCAGGAGGGACAACGCGCACTGCCGTGACTCACCGGCGCCGACGGCGGCATCGTCCATGGCGCTCGACACCAGCTCCTGCAGGGCCCCCATGGTGGGCGTACAAAGGCAGCGGGAACCCTGGCGGCGGCCGCTCGCACCAAGGCCTCGACACCTCTTGCCGCACGCCCTCATCTCGGCGGCAGAGGACCAACCGCTTCTTCGGCGGGAGCGAGCAGGACCCTCTCGAGGGGCCTTTCCCTTCTCTCCTGTGGAGAACCGGCGGATGGGCGCCATCAGCGCGAGATGGAGCGATGGCGAAGATGAAGAAGAGGAGGAATAGTAGAGGAAGATTGACTGGAATGGCTCGCGCCGTTCCGTACTTATAGCCAAGGGAGGCCAACCATCGGCCTCCACGACCAAAGGTAATCATGACTCGTTTCGCATGCAGGGACTTGTCGAATTCGTGCAGTTGCCGAGGAGTCGTGGGGAAGTGGAGGCGCCCACGTCCAATCAACCGCCACGCGGTGCCCAAGGCCGCAGGCTGTTAGGGCCCGCGATGCTTCGCACTTGCCCTTTCGCCTCTCTGCTCAGCCAAGTCTGGGCGCGCCTTGGGCCCGGGGGCTACTGTCGGCGTTCTGGGAACGGGGGTCCCCAGACTTGCCTGCCTGTGGCCTGCGGCGTGGCTCAAAGGGGGCCCAGCACGGCCCATCTTCATCAACACAAGCTCAAGACCCTCGCGAGGGGCCAAGCCTCGCGGGGCGGACGACAAGAAGCTTCCTCAAGCACGGCCTCGTCAGGCTAGCTCACGAGGAGGCGGAGAGTTCAAGGCGGGGTACCTCGCGAGGTGCCCATGACGCAAGCCATGACGACCAAGGGCGCCAGCCGGGCGCCAGCCGGGCGCCAGCCCGCGCAGTGTCCTTCTTTCCTCTTTGGTGCAAGGGGAGCAAGCGCGGGCGAGAGCATCAAGCAAAGGCATCCATTTCGGTGCAACAAGACCAAGACCAGTCCAACGGTAGGATGGAGGTCACCGTGGAGCCCAAGCCGGCGTCACCACCAGAGGCTTTGACAGGCGAGGACCAACTTTAGTCAGGATAAGTGTACAAGATGTTCCCCTTCAAATTGGCCAATTGTTGGCGCCCTTCCCGCTCAATATTTGGGAAGAGGCCCAGGGCCTTCGCCTATAAATAGGACTAGCCACCCACAGGGTAGAGGGACGGAGATCTAGAGAGGAATCTGGAGATAAGATAGGCATCTAGAATCAACCCCTTCCAAAGGGACAACACCACAACAAGAACAGGCCCTCGCGAGGCTGTTCTTCCTTGTATTGTTCATCATCAGCCCAAGAGGCAATCCACCACGCCACACACTGGAGTAGGGTATTACACCACAATGGTGGCCCGAACTAGTATAAACCCTGTGTCTCTTGTGTTGTTCTTCTCGTAGTTTAGATCCTAGCGATTCGGCGAGGAACAGGTAGGTAGAAGGCAAAACCTCCGCGCGCACCCCAGTGTTCGAACCTCAAGGGCCTGCCGGAACCCTAAATCCGACATAAACCCCATCTTTTTATCCTCAATGGCAACAATACAATACGTGCCTTGCAACCCTTTCTGACACTGGGTAAGGACATCGCAAGATTGAACCCAAAGCTAAGCACTTCTCCCATGGCAAGAAAGATCAATCTAGTAGGCCAAACCAAACTGATAATTCGAAGAGACTTGCAAAGATAACTCAATCATACATAAAAGAATTCAGAGGAGATTCAAATATTTCTCATAGATAAACTTGATCATAAACCCACAATTCATCAGATCTCGACAAACACACCGCAAAAAGAGTTTACATCGAATAGATCTCCACAAGAGAGGGGGAGAACATTGTATTGAGATCCAAAAAGAGAGAAGAAGCCATCTAGCTAATAACTATGGACCCGAAGGTCTGTTGTAAACTACTCACAACTCATCGGAAGGGCTATGGTGTTGATGTAGAAGCCCTCCATGGTCGATTCCCCCTCCGGCGGAGCACCGGCGAAGGCTCCAAGATGGGATCCCAGGGATATAGAAGTTTACGATGGTGGAAATTGTTTTTTGTTGGCTCCCTGGATGTTTTCGGGGTACATGGGTATATATAGGAGGAAGAAGTACGTCGGTGGCCGCTCGAGGGGCCCAGGAGACAGGGGGCGCGCCCAGGAGGTGTGGGCGCGCCCTCCTATCTCCTGGCCGCCTTGATTGCTTCTTGACTTGCACTCCAAGTCCTCTGGATCACGTTCGTTCCAAAAATCACACTCCCGAAGGTTTCATTCCGTTTGGATTCCGTTTGATATCCTTTTCTTTGAAATACTGAAATAGGCAAAATAGGCAAAAAAACAGCAATAACGGCTGGGCCTCCGGTTAGTAGGTTAGTCCCAAAAATGATATAGATCTGTAAAATAAAGCCCATAAGCATCCAAAAGGGGTAATATAATATCATGGAACAATCAAAAATTATAGATACGTTGGAGACGTATCAACATCCAATTTGGATTCCTTGGTGGAGTCGGTACCTTCGTGCATATCAATCAAAGTATCCCAAATTTCCTTTGCATTCTCAAGACGGCTGATTTTTTTTTGAACTCTTCGGGGCACAATCCATTGAAGAGGATATCACAAGCTTGAGCATTGTATTGCAGCATCTTCAACTCTGCCGCGGTAGCTTCACGGTTCGGTTCTCTCCCATCAAAGAATTCACCTTGCAAGCCAATACACACAATAGCCCAAACGGCGGGGTTATGTCCAAGAATATGCATTTTCATCTTATGCTTCCAACTAGCAAAATTAGTACCATCAAAGTAAGGACCTCTACGGTGGTAATTTCCCTCGCTAGACGCCATACTCTCCTAGGTTGTGAAACCAAGGCTATGACTACCAAAAGCTATATAAATCAAAGAAAATGGAGACCAAAGCTCTGATACCACTTGTAGGATCAAAAGTATGTCTAGAGGGGGGTGATTAGACTACTTGACCAAATAAAAATCTAGCCTTTTCCCAATTTTAGTTCTTGGCAGATTTTAGCAACTTAGCACAAGTCAAGCAATCAACCTACACATGCAATTCTAAGAGTATAGCAGCGAAATGTAAAACAATTGCATATGAAGGTAAAGGGGAGGAGTTTGAGAAGGCAAACGCAATTGGAGACACGGATGTTTTTGTCGATCGAGTTCATGCGTGAGAACCGGGACATCTTTGCATGGAAACCTTCTAACATGCCGGGTGTACCGAGGGAACTCGCTGAGCACACTTTCAATATTGATCCAAAATTTAAGCCGGTCAAGCAATTCCTTCATCATTTCAACGAGGAGAGGCGTAAGGCCATTGGTGAAGAAGTGGTCTGGCTCTTGGCGGCCGGGTTCATTGCTGAATAAGAATGGCACTTGGCGCATGTGTGTGGATTACACGGACTTAAACAAGGCTTGTCCAGCTGATCCCTTTGCTCTCCCTCGTATTGATCAAATCATTGATGCTACGACGGGTTGTGAGCGTTTGAGTTTTTTGGATGCTTATTCTGGTTATCATCAGATCAAGATGGCAGTTAAGGACCAGGAGAAGACAACTTTCATTACTCCCTTTGGAGCCTTCTGCTATGTGTCTATGCCTTTTGGGCTCAAGAGTGCCCAGTTGACTTATCAGTGATGTGTGCAGAATTGTCTTCACAGTCAGATTAGGTGCAATGTTCATGCTTATGTGGACGATATTGTAGTGAAATCTAGAGAGAAGGAAACTTTGATAGATGATTTGAAAGAAACCTTCGATAATCTCCGGGTTTACAAGATGATGCTTAACCCGACCAAGTGCGTTTTTGGTGTGCCAACAGGCAAGCTTTTGGGTTTTTTTGTTTCTAACAGAGGCATTGAGGCTAACCCGGAGAAGATCAAGGCCATCACCTCCCTGGCTAAGTCGGCGTGTATCAATGACGTTCAGCGTCTGGCGGGTCGAATTGCTGCCTTAAGCCGGTTCATAAGCCGGTTGGGTGAGAAGGCCATACCACTGTATCAGACGATGAAGAAAATAGATAACTTCGTCTGGAGCGATGCTGCTAATGATGCGTTTGATGACTTAAAGAGGCAGCTAGCTGAGCCGCCAGTCCTTGCTGCCCCTATTGATAAAGAGCCACTATTGTTATATGTGGCCGCTAACACCCGTGTCGTCGGTGTGGCCATTGTGGTGGAGCGCAAGGAGGCTGGCAAGGAATATCCAGTTCAATGGCCGGTTTACTACATCAGTGAAGTGTTGATTGAGTACAAACATAGATATCCACATTGGCAGAAGCTCATTTATGGGGTGTTCATGGCCAGCCGGAAGCTTAAGCAATATTTTTGGGTCATCATCCCATCACTGTGGTCAGTTCGGCTCCGTTAGGAGATATTATTCAAAACAAAGAAGCCACAGGACGAGTCGCCAAGTGGGCCATTGAACTTGGCCTCATGGTTTGAAGTATGTGCCTCGCGGTGCTATCAAGTCTCAAGCACTGGTGGATTTCATCAACGACTGGACAGATCTGCAGATGCCTGAAGAGAAGACAGATAACACATATTGGACTATTCACTTTGATGGGTCCAGGCAGTTGGAAGGCTCGGGGGCTGGAGTTGTCTTAGCTTCCCCTCGAGGTGATAAGTTTTGTAGGTTGATGTTTCCCTGTACTAACAATGCAGCTGAGTATGAAGCCTTGCCCCATGGTCTTCGGATGGCTAAGGAGATGACCTTAAGACGGGTGAGATGTTTCAGCAACTCAGATTTGGTGGCTCAACAAGTCTCAGGCACATGGGATTCTAAGGATCCACTCATGGCGACTTATCGCTATGAGGTTGATGCTATTGTTGGTCACTTCAAGGGTTATCAAGTGGAACACATCGATCGTAGGAAAAATGAGGCGGCTGGTGCCTTAAGCCGGTTGGGGTCTCAGCATAAGTCGATGCCACCTAACAGTTTCTTGGATATTCTGCATAACCCTTCTGTCAAGTTGCCTATAGAGGAAGACCTGGTTGTTCCTGACCCGGAGGCACAATTGGTGGCAGATCTTCATACTATGCCAGATTGGACAGTACCATATTTGGCTTACATGACCCGGGGCGAGCTACCTGAGGATGAAACTTTGGCTAGGCTGATAACCCGGCGGTCTAAGTCAATGACAATTGCCAATGGCGAGTTACACGATCGCAGTGTCATTGGGGCGTTTCAGCGTTGCGTCTCTCCTGAGGAAGGCCGTGAGATTCTTTGTGAGATTCATGAAGGAGATTGTGGTCATCATGTCGGTTCAAAGTCCCTTGTGGTTAAAGCTTTTAGTCATGGATTCTATTGGCTGACGGCTCATGCGGATGCAGAGGATCTGGTCAGTAAATGTGATGGCTGCCAGAAATTTTCCCAGCGAGCTCATGTACCGGCTCAAGAATTGAGGATGATTCCAATTACTTGGCCGGTTGTAGTCTGGGGGCTTGATATGGTTGGGCCTTTTAAAAGGTCCAAGGACAAAAATACCCACCTCTTGGTGGCAGTTGACAAATTTACAAAGTGGGTTGAAGTAGAGCCAGTCAGTAAGTGTGACGCGCAACGGCGGTTCAATTCATCAAAAAGGTGATTTTCCGTTTTGGTTTTCCCCACGGTATCATAACTGATAATGGCACTAATTTGTCCAAGGGTGCTATGAAAGAATTTTGTCAGCATGAGCATATTCGCCTTGATGTGTAATCAGTAGCTCACCCCCAATCCAATGGTCAAGCTGAAAGAGCCAATCAAGAAATTTTGAGAGGCATCAAACCCCGGCTTATGGTTCCTTTGCAACGGACGCCGGGTTGTTGGGTGGAGGAGTTACCTTCTGTGATATGGAGCATCAATACTACCCCCAACAGGTCTACGGGTTACACGCCTTTCTTCATGCTTTACGGAGCAGAGGCAGTTCTCCCAAGTGACATCCGTCATGACTCGATTCACATGGTGGCTTACATTGAAGCTAATAATGAACAAGCACGTCAGGATGCACTTGACCTATTAGATGAGAAGTGCGACCTAGCGGCGGCTCACTCGGAGATTTACCAACAAGCGACCTGCGTTGTTACCATAGCCATCGGGTTAAATCCAGAACCTTTCAAGAAGGTGATTTGGTGCTCCGACTCATCCAGGAGCAAACTGATATGCACAAGTTGTCCCCACCTTGGGAAGGACCCTTTGTGGTCAGTGTCGGTGTCAAAACCGGCGGATCTCGGGTAGGGGGTCCCGAACTGTGCGTCTAGGCGGATGGTAACAGGAGACAAGGGACATGATGTTTTTACCCAGGTTCGGGCCCTCTCGATGGAGGTAAAACCCTACTCCTTCTTGATTAATATTGATGATATGGGTAGTACAAGAGTAGATCTACCACGAGATCAGAGAGGCTAAACCCTAGAAGCTAGCCTATGGTATGATTGTTGTTCGTCCTATGGACTAAAACTCTCCGGTTTATATAGACACCGGAGAGGGCTAGGGTTACACAGAGTCGGTTACAATGGGAGGAGATCTTCATATCAAATTGCCAAGCTTGCCTTCCACACCAAGGAAAGTCCTATCTGGACATGGGACGAAGTCTTCAATCTTGTGTCTTCATAGTCCGGGAGTCCGGCCAAAGGTCATAGTCCGGCCATCCGGACACCCCCTAATCCAGGACTCCCTCAGTAGCCCCTGAACCAGGCTTCAATGACGATGAGTCCGGCGTGCAAATTGTCTTCGGCATTGTAAGGCGGGTTCCTCCTCCAAATATTCCATAGAAGATGTTGAACACAAGGATAGTGTCCGGCTCTGCAAAATAAGTTCCACATGCCACCGTAGAGAGAATAATGTTTGCACAAATCTAATCTGCTGACGTACTCCATAGCGTGACATCACGCCACGGCCAGGCCTTTATTCGAATCGTTTTATTGTTCCACCTCAGCGCGTTTAGCGAGGCGGTTTCCTTGGCACATCTTGTCAAAGCAGAGATCGTGTCCCCTTATTCCGGGATTCTCATCAATACGGGCCTAGGTAACCCAACCGCGCCATTAACTGTGGCGCTTGGGAGATAAGCGAGTTTTATTAGACTGGTGGGGGCTCATAGTCTCGGCCGCCCATATAAGGGGATAAGGATCCACCCTTTCCATTCACGCCTTCTTCCTCCCTTGCTTGTCCATCCGCGCACTCGAGCTCCAGCGCCCAGGTCCGCACTTCCCACCTCGACCTTTCTCCAATCATGTCCGGAGCGGGAGGTAGAAGGATGGTGAGGGAGTCCTGGATTAGGGGGTGTCCGGATGGCCGGACTCCCGGACTATGAAGATACAAGATTGAAGACTCCATCTCGTGTCCGGATGGGACTTTCCTTGGCGTGGAAGGCAAGCTTGGCGATATGATATGAAGATCTCCTCCCATGGTAACCGACTCTGTGTAACCCTAGCCCTCTCCGGTGTCTATATAAACCGGAGAGTTTTAGTCCGTAGGACGAACAACAATCATACCATAGGCTAGCTTCTAGGGTTTAGCCTCTCTGATCTCGTGGTAGATCCACTCTTGTACTACCCATATCATCAATATTAATCAAGAAGCAGTAGGGTTTTACCTCCATCGAGAGGGCCCGAACCTGGGTAAAAACATCATGTCCCTTGTCTCCTGTTACCATCCGCCTAGACGCACAGTTCGGGATACCCTACCCAAGATCCGCCGGTTTTGACACCGACATTGGTGCTTTCATTGAGAGTTCCTCTATGTCGTTGCCTTTAGGCTTGATGGCTTCTTCGATCGTCAATCACGACGCAGTCCAGGGTGAGACCTTTCTCCCTGGACATATCTTCGTATTCGGCGGCTTCGCACTATGGGCCAACTCGTTTGGCCATCTGGAGCAGATCGAAAGCTACGCCCCTGGCCATCAGGTCAGGTTTGGAAGCTTAAATTACACGGCCGACATCCGCGGGGACTTGATCTTCGACGGATTCGAGCCATGGCCGAGCACGCCGCACTGTCACGATGGGCATGATTTAGCTCTGCCGCCGGACAACGCCCAGAGCGTCGCTCAGGTGTCCACTCCGACCATTAGCTCGGAGCCTACTGCGCTAGTCGGGGATGGACGGTTGGACGCCACCCCGGGAGCCGCAATCTCTACGGCGATAGAGCCGAATACCAGCCTAGTCCTTTGCAGGGACCGTGACTCTAAGGTGTCGGACTCTGTTTCGGACTTCGTATATCCCGCACCTCTTCCGATCGAACCCGATTGGGCTCCGATCATGGAGTTCACCGCCACGGACATCTTTCAGCACTCACCCTTTGGCGATATCCTGAATTCACTAAAGTCTCTCTCTTTGTCAGGAGAGCCCTGGCCGAACTACGGTCAGCAGGGTTGGGATACGGACGACGAAGAAAATCGAGGCCCACCCACCACCCACTTCGTAGCCACTGTCGACGATTTAACCGACATGCTCGACTTCGACTCCGAAGACATCGACGGTATGGACGCCGATGAAGGAGACGACCAAGAACCAGCACCTATAGGGAATTGGAAAGCCACCTCGTCATATGACATATACACGGTGGACACCCCCAAAGCAGGGGATGGTGAGGAAAAAACGGAGGATGACCCCTCCAAGAAGCAACCCAAGCACCGACGTCAGCGGCGCCGCTCTAAGTCCCGCCAAAGCAAAAACGGCGATTCCGGCACCGGAGATAACAACACGCCGGACAGTGCCGAAGACAACCCCCTCCAGCAGGATTCAGTGCAGGAGGACGAAGGAGCCAGCCCTCATGAGAGAGCGGCCGACAGAGAGGTTGAGGACGACAACTATATGCCTCCCTCCGAAGACGAGGCAAGCCTCGACGACGACCAATTCATCGTGCCGAGGATCCCGTCGAACAAGAGCGTTTCAAACGCAGTCTTATGGCCACGGCAAGCAGCCTCAAGAAAAAACAGTAGCAGCTTAGAGCTAACCAAGACTTGCTACCCGACAGATGGACCGAAGTCCTGGCGGCCGAAGAGTATAAACTCGAACGCCCCTCCAAGAGCTACCCAAAGCGCAGGCTGCTACCCCAACTTGAGGAGGAAGCAACTAAACCTACATCACCAGCATACGATGCGCCCGATCGGCCACCCCGTGGCCGCGATAGAGAGGCCTTCAGGCCCTCGACCCAAGCCGCACCCCGGCACCGCTCAAAACATACCAGGGTACGGGGAGACGCAACAGATCTGCAAGACATATTGGAGAATAAGGCAAGGCAAACAAGATCGATCTACAGATCGCATGGGCGCCTCGCTTCACATGACGCTAGCCGTCACGCCGGACGTGATAAGTACGGCCAGGCCGAATACAACAGACCAAGCTCATCCGAGCTGCGTCGTGATATAGCCCAGTACAGGGGCGCCGCACACCCACTATGCTTCACAGACGAAGTAATGGATCATCAAATCCCCGAGGGCTTTAAACCCGTAAACATCGAATCATACGACGGCACAACAGATCCTACGGTATGGACCGAGGATTATCTCCTTCATATCCACATGGCCCGTGGTGATGATCTACACGCCATCAAATACCTCCCGCTCAAGCTTGAAGGACCAGCTCGACATTGGCTTAACAGCTTGCCAGCAGAGTCAATTAGTTGTTGGGAGGACCTAGAATCCGCATTCCTTGACAACTTCCAGGGCACTTATGTGCGACCACCAGACGCCGATGACCTAAGCCACATAATCCAGCAGCCAGAGGAATCGGCCAGACAATTCTGGACATGGTTCCTAACCAAGAAAAATCAAATAGTCGACTGTTCGGACGCCGAGGCCCTTGCAGCCTTCAGGCACAACATCCGAGACGAATGGCTTGCCCGGCACCTAGGACAGGAAAAGCCGAAATCTATGGCAGCCCTCACGACACTCATGACCCGCTTTTGTGCGGGAGAAGACAGCTGGCTAGCTCGTAGCAATAACATAACCAAGAGCCTTGGCAATTCAGATACCAAGGACAGCACCGGCAGGTCACGTCGCAACAAGCATAAGCGCCGCATTAACGGCGACAATACTGAAGATACGGCAGTCAATGCCGGATTCAGAGGCTCTAAACCCGGTCAGCGGAAGAAGCCATTCAAAAGAAACCCTCCGGGCCCATCCAGCTTAGACCGGATACTCGATCGCTTGTGCCAGATACACGGCACCCCCGAACAGCCAGCCAACCACACCAACAGGGATTGTTGGGTGTTCAAGCAGGCAGGCAAGTTAAGTGCCGAAACCAGAGACAAGGGGCTGCATAGCGATGACGAGGAGGAGCCCCGGCCGCCAAACAAAATAGGACAGAAGGGATTCCCCCCGCAAGTTCGGACGGTGAACATGATATACGCAACCCACATCCCCAAAAGGGAGCGGAAGTGTGCTCTCAAGGACATCTATGCGTTGGAGCCAGTCGCCCCAAAGTGCAACCCGTGGTCCTCCTTACCGATCACTTTTAATCGAAGGGACCACCCCACTAGCATCCTTCATGGCGGATTCGCCGCATTGGTCCTAGACCCAATTATCGACGGATTTCACCTCACCAGAGTCCTAATGGACGGCGGCAGCAGCCTGAACCTGCTTTATCAGGATATAGTGCGAAAAATGGGCATCGATCCCTCAAGGATTAAACCCACAAAGACAACCTTCAAAGGCGTCATACCAGGTGTAGAAGCCAGCTGTACAGGCTCGGTTACACTCGAAGTGGTCTTCGGATCCCCGGATAATTTCCAAAGCGAAGAGTTAATCTTCGACATAGTCCCATTCCGCAGTGGCTATCACGCCCTACTCGGACGCACCGCATTTGCAAACTTCAACGCGGTGCCGCACTACGCATATCTCAAGCTCAAGATGCCAGGACCTCGCGGAGTCATCACGGTAAATGGAAACACCGAACGCTCTCTCCGAACGGAGAAGCACACGGAGGCCCTGGCGGCGGAAGTACAGAGTAGCCTCTCAAGGCAATTCTCCAATCCAGGTGTCAAACATCCGGACAACATCAAGCAAGCCCGAAGTAACCTACAACAAATCCGGCTAGCACGCTCCAAGAAAGCATAGCAGTGCGGCCCCAACCCCAGCCCTCGCCAAATGGTGATATCGGTACCACGCGTACATAATTACGCCTTAAAGATACCATGGGCATAAGGGGAGGGGCACAACTACGGCCAGCCTAGAATGCGGCTCAACCGCACTTAGGGGCTCCCTATTCCGTCGTTTCCTTTTTACACACTTTCAGGACCCAACTATTCGGAAGGCCTGTCCGGCAATACACTCGCCGAACAAACGATGCAACAGCCAGGGAGAGAACAAGCCGCGTCAAATGTCCAGGTGGTCTCTATAACGAGCTTAATACCTGGTTTACCTAAAATCCTGCAGCTTGCCCCTGGAGGGGAACATGTCAAATAATCCCATCTCTTGCTTATCGCACTACTTGTATCATTCTGCTCTCACAACAGCCCTTTTTTAATAAACAATACATAGCTCTTATCTATTATTGTACTCATCAATTTTCTATATACACAAATATGTTCAGTCATGACATTCTGCAACCGTACAGTTTGGTATGGCCAATACACCAGGGGCTTAAACACCCCATAACATGGTGTGAGAAGATCGAACACTCTCATGAGTGCGGCACCCCGAACTTATAGCACTATATGCATCGGCTCCGAATCATGTCTTTGGTCAATAGTTGGGTTTGCCCGGCTCCCATGTTTTGGTACCTTACGTTCCGCAATGTTGGCTAAGGTAGCGCTGGGAGAACTACTGCAATTGTGCCCCAGTTGAGCTGGGTTAACACCTCAGTAGAGAAAGCTAAAACTGACCGTCATGATAGTGCGAGAGACCGGTCGCTGTTCGCGAGGTTTTTCGAGTCCTTAAAGACTTATGCCGCTTAGAGCGAGGAACCGGACTTATCCGGCCTAGGCGTGGATAGCGCCCCGAACTCGGTCTTCCGAATACTAGGGGCTTCGCCGAAATTTAAAATTATAGAATAATATGGCTAAGTAAGAGTGATAAAGCATTATAAGTCCGACGGCCTGGTTCGTTGTGCTAAGCGCCTCCCTAGATGGACCCAAGAATGGGAACAAGAACGCTCAGGTTTATCCCAAACACCCCAGCACTCGTGGCATGGGGGTCGAAGCCGACGACTTGCATCTCTCAGATTTGATAAACGGCCGCACAGAAGGTAATATTTTAAATTAACAAGTGTTGCTTAATGCACATGAACAAAGTTTTTAGCGTACAGGATAATAAATGTGAGTCTACTCAAAAATTACATCTTTGGAGCACTCATCCGCTATACGGCGGGCACCCTTCAGGATGCCCTTATAATACATCTCGGGCGTGCGGTACTCCTTGCCCGGCAGTGGCGCGTCCGTCAAAAGCTTCTCCGCGTCCAGCTTGCCCCAGTGCACTTCAGCACGGGCAAGGGCCCGACGGGCACCTTCAATGCAGACGGAGCGCTTGATGACCTCAAACCACGGACAAGCGTCCACCAGCCGCCCCAGGCATGGCTTCCCTAGGCCATAGTCGAACTATGAGGCCCTTCATGGCCTGTTCGGCCACCTTGTGGAGCTCGACCAGCTGCTTCAGTTGATCGCTCAGGGGCACCGGATGCTCGGCCTCAGCATACTGAGACCAAAACACCTTTTCCGTCGACCTCCCCTCCTCGGCTCGGTAGAATGCGGCAGCATCAGACACACTAAGGGGTAGATCGGCGAACGCTCCTGGAGAGCTCCGGATTCGGGTAAGTAATAGATAATTTACTTTTACATGCTTGCTTTGCATAAAGAATGCCTTACCCGCCGCTATTTTCTTTATCGCCTCGATCTCCTGGAGGGCCTTCTGGGCTTCGGCCTTAGCGTTTTTGGCACTCTCAAGAGCCAAGGCGAGCTCGGACTCTCGAGTCTTTGAGTCACGCTCCAAACTCTCGTGTTTTTCCACGAGAGCCTGGAGCTCTTCCCGCACCTCCGCCACCCGCGCCTCCTGCTTCTCTCGCTCGGTGCGCTCCAAGGCCACACTGTTCTCGGCCTTGGACACCGCCTCCTTCAGGGTTGCCACCTTGGTCGTGGCCACTACAACATTTACGTTGGTCCTGTCATTATTTGCAACCAAGTATTTCTATATACATTTACATGCGGTACTATGTACCCTCTTTATCCTCGAGCTACTTCTTGGCACGGCCGAGCTCGCTCTCGGACCGCTCGAGGCTTTCCTTCAATGCATTGACCTCCGCAGTTAGTGCGGCAGAGGTCAGCAGCGCAGACTGCATTCCCATATTGACAATTTTTTATTAGACTCCTGCGTATATCTTTTTAGATCCTCAGCTCGGCTTTTCTTTCCAAACGCCGAACTGAGCATCTGGGGCTACTGTCTATGCGGTAACATTTTTATATGTTTTTGAACACATACCTCAAAGCCTGTTAACAGGCTTGTACAGGCTTCTGTCAGCCTGCTCTTGGCGGACTGAACCTTCTGAATCACCGCTCTCATAACAGCGTGGTGTTCCTCGTCGATGGAGGCGCCGTTAAGCACCTCCAGCAAATTGTCTGGCGCCTCCGGATGGACGGAGGTCGCCGGCATCGTAGGCTTGCCCTTCTTATGAAGGCGCCGCCTGTCGGACTATGGAACCATTGATTGTTCCGGAGCAGTGTCCGGCCCAGGGCCGGACATGGATCCCTCCGGGGCTTTACCCCCTTTGGGCCTAGAGTCCGGGAGGTCGCCTTGCGGCACCTCCAGGACCACCTCCTCCTAGTTTAGTCCCTTTCGGGACTCCACCTCGGCGTCGTTCGTAGGGAGAGGGGAGGAGGCCGTCGGAAGTGAAGCGCTATTCACATCCGACGAATCCAAGGAGCCGCTCGTTGAATCATCGAGCTGAGCCTTGGGCGGACTGCATGATCAAATACGGTGTCAGCAAATGCCAAATAATGGAGGGGCATCATAAGTTATTAGGATGACCGGATGCTTACGATTTTGCCAGGGGCTTGACCCTGGATGGCCATTCCTCCCCGCCGTCTACGGCGTCGGAGGTGTAGTCCGGAAGGAGGGTTCTCCCCTTCTTGGACCCTCCGGCCTCCCCAATTGGGGCGGCTTTCCTTTTCTTCCCTTCACTCGTTGGAGGGGGAGAGGCTTCTTCTTCTTCCTCCTCCTCATCCTCAGAGGCGGAGGGTGCTTCAGGGTTGTCGGGCGATGAATCCGACACCACCAAGCGCCGGGAACTCTTTCGAGTCCTCGTGGCCTTCTTCTTTGCCTTCTTCTCCGGCACCACATGAGGTGCCAGAACCAGCAGCTTCATCAAGCGAGCATTTGTTGGGTCTTCGGGCAAGGGAGCCGGACAGTTGATTTGTCTGGCCTTTTTCTGCCAGTCCTGTTAAAGAGATGGGGGTTTAGGTCCCGCATAGAATCAAATCTATGAAAAACAAATACCCCGTAAAGGGAAAATTAAGCTCACCATGCTGGCTTGGCGCTCGGCGCAGAAACCGCGATCCTCGGTGACGGGAGGAGAGACCTCGGAGCTCTTGAATAGCACCTTCCAGGTGTCCCCATGCTTTGTGTCGAAGAGCCGGGACAGAGTCTGATGCTGGGCTGGGTCGAACTCCCACAAGCTGAAAGCCCATCGTTGACACGGGAGAATCCGGCGGAAGAGCATGACCTAGACTATGTTGACGAGTTTAACCTTCCTGCCGATCAGGTCTTTGATGCAGGTTTGAAGTCCGGTCACTTCCGCTGAACTACCCCACGACGGGCCCATCTCTTTCCAAGATGTGAGCCATGTGGGGATACCAGATCGGAATTCGGGGGCTGCTGCCCATTCAGGGTCACGTGGCTCGGTGATATAGAACCACCCCGATTGCCACCCTTTGATGGTCTCTACGAAGGCGCCCTCGAGCCATGTAACGTTGGCTATCTTGCCCACCATGGCACCTCTGCACTCCGCTTGGCGGCTTCCCACGACCTTCGGCTTGATGCTGAAGATCTTCAGCCATAGGCCAAAGTGAGGCTGGATGCGGAGGAAGGCCTCGCACACGACGATAAACGCCGAGATGTTGAGGATGAAGTTTGGGGCCAGATCATGGAAGTCCAGGCCGTAGTAGAACATGAGCCCCCGGACGAACGGGTGAAGAGGAAAACCCAATCCGCGAAGGAAATGGGGGAGAAATACAACCCTCTCATGGGGCCTAGGGGTGGGGATGAGTTACCCCTCATCTGGAAGCCGGTGCGCGATGTCGTCAGACAAGTATCCGGCCTTCCTCAGCTTTTTGATTTGCCCCTCCGTGACGGAGGAGGCCATCCATCTACCTCCCGCTCCGGACATGATTGGAGGAGGTTGAGGTGGGAAGTGCGGGCTTGGGCGTTGGAGCTCGAGCGCGCAGGGATGAATAAGCAAAGGAGGAAGAAGGCGTGAATGGAAAGGGTGGATTCTTATCCCCTTATATGGGCGGCCGAAACTACGAGCCCCCACCAGCCTAATAAAACCCGCTTATCTCCCAAGCGCCGTGGTTAATGGCGCGGTTGGGTTACCCACGCCCGTATTGATGAGAATCCCAGAATAAGGGGACACGATCTCCGCTTTGACAAGACGTGCCAAGGAAACCGCCTCGCTAAACGCGCTGAGGTGGAGCGGTATAATGAATAAAAGCCTGGCTGTGGCGTGATGTCATGTTGCGTAATAGGTCAGCAGATCTGATTGGTGCAAATATTATTCTCTCTACGGTGGAATGTGGAACTTATTTTGCAGAGCCGGACACTATCCTGGTGTTCAACATCTTCTATGAAGTATTCGGAGGAGGAGCCCGCCTTGCAATGCCGAAGACAACTTGCGCGCCGGACTCGTCGTCATTGAAGCCTGGTTCAGGGGCTACTGAGGGAGTCCTGGATTAGGGGGTGTCCAGATGGCCGGACTATGACCTTTGGCCGGACTCCCGGACTATGAAGATACAAGATTGAAGACTCCGTCCCATGTCCGGATGGGACTTTCCTTGGCGTGGAAGGCAAGTTTGGCGATACGATATGAAGATCTCCTCCCATTGTAACTGACTCTGTGTAACCCTAGCCCTCTCCGGTGTCTATATAAACCGAAGAGTTATAGTCCGTAGGACGAACAACAATCATACCATAGGCTAGCTTCTAGGGTTTAGCCTCTCTGATCTCGTGGTAGATCCACTCTTGTACTACCCATATCATCAATATTAATCAAGCAGGAGTAGGGTTTTACCTCCATCGAGAGGGCCCGAACCTGGGTAAAAACATCGTGTCCCTTGTCTCCTGTTACCATCCGCCTAGACGCATACTTCGGGACCCCCTACCCGAGATCTGCCGGTTTTGACACCGACAGATGGCCTCCTCCGTCAGAGAGGGGAAAATCAAAAAGTTGAGGAAGGCTGGATACTTATCCGATGACATCGCGCACCGGCTTCCTGAGGAGGGGCAACTCGTCCCCACCCCTAGGCCCCATGAGAGGGTCGTGTTTCTCCCCCATTTCCTCCGCGGGCTGGGCTTTCCCCTTCACCCGTTCGTCTGGGGGCTCATGTTCTACTACGGCCTGGACTTTCACAATCTGGCCCCGAACTTCATCCTCAACATTTCGGTGTTCATCGTCGTGTGTGAGGCCTTCCTCCGCATCCAGCCTCACTTTGGCCTATGGTTGAAGATCTTCAGCGTCAAGCCGAAGGTCGTGGGCGGACGTCAAGCGGAGTGCGGAGGCGCCATGGTGGGCAAAATAGCCAACGTCACATGGCTCGAGGGCGCCTTCGTAGAGATCATCAAAGGATGGCAATCGGGGTGGTTCTACATCACCGAGCCGCATGACCCTGAATGGGCAGCGGTCCCCGAATTTCGATCCGGCATCCCCACTCGGCTCACATCTTGGAAGGAGAAGGGCCTGTCATGGGGTAGTGCTGGAGAGGTGACTGGACTCCAAACCTACGCCCGGGACCTGGTGAACAAGAAGGTTAAGCTTGTCAACATAGTCCAGGTCATGCTCTTCCACCGAATTCTTCCGTGTCAACGACGGGCCTTCACCTTGTGGGAGTTCAACCCGGCCAAGCACCAGACTCTGTCCCGGCTTTTAGACACAAAGCACGAGGACGCTTGGAAGGTGTTGTTCAAGAGCTCTGAGGTCTCCCCACCCGTCACCGAAGACCGCGGATTCTGCGCCAAGCGCCAAGCCACCGAAGTAAGCTCGCATTTAGTATTTCTCGAGACACTTGATTTTCATGGTTTGATTTTATGCAGGATCTAAACTCCTGTTCCTTTGACAGGAGTGGAAGAGGACATCCGGGCAGTTTGATTGTCCGGCCCCTTTGCCCGAAGGCCCAGCAGACACGCGCTTGACGAAGCTGCTGGTTCCGGCACCGCACGTGGTGCCGGAGAAGAAGGCCAAGAAGAAGGCCACGAGGACCCGAAAGAGTTCCCCGTGCATGGTGGTGTCGAATTCGTCGCCCGACAACCCCGAAGCCCCCTCCGCCTCTAAGCACGAGGAGGAAGAAGAAGAAGAAGAAGAAGAAGCCTCACCCCCTCCAGCGAGGGGAGGAAAGAAAAGGAAGGCCGCCCCAACTGGGAGGGCGGAGGGTCCAAGAAGGGGAGGACCCTTCTGCCGGACTACGCCTCCGATGCCGAAGACGGCGGGGAGGAATGGCCATCTAGTGTCAAGCCCCTGGCAAAATCGTAAGTATCTGGATACCAGAATAACTTATGGCGCTCCTCTGATGTATGGCACCTTCTGACGCTGAATTCAATTATGCAGTCCACCCCGGGCTCAGCTCGGCAATTCGTCGAGCGGCTCCCTGGACTCGTCGGATGTGAATAGCACTTCACTTCCGACGGCCTCCTCCCCTCTCCCTAGAGACGACGCTGAGGTGGAGTCCTAAAAGGGGCTAAACCAGGAGGAGGTGGTCCTGGAGGCGCCACAAGGCGACCTCCCGGACTCCAGGCCCAAAGGGGGTAAAACCCAGAGGGATCTAAGTCCAACCCTGGGCCGGACACCGCTCCGGAACCAACAACGGTTCCAGAGACCGGCAGGCGACACCTTCGTAAGAAAGGCGCGCCTACGATGCCGGCGGCCTCCGTCCAACCGGAGACGCCGGACAACTTGCTAGAGGTGCTTAACGGCGCCTCCATCGACGAGGAGCATCGCACTGTTATGAGTGCGGTGATTCAGAAGGTTCAGTCCGCCAAGAGCGGACTGACAGAAGCATGTACCAGCCTGCTAATAGGCTTCGAGGTATGTAAAACATATAAAAATGTTACCGCATAGACAGTAGCCCCTGATGCTCAGTTCGGCGTTCGAAAAGAAAAGCCGAGCTGAGGATCTAAAAACATATACGAGGAGTCTAACATAAATGTGTCAATATGGGAATGCAGGCTGCGCTGCTCACCTCTGCCGCACTGACTGCGGAGGTCGATACATTGAAGAAGAGCCTCGAGCGGTCCGAGAACGAGCTCGGCCATGCCAAGAAGCGGCTCAAGGACAAGGAGGGTACGTAATACCTTGTGTAAATGTATATATAAATACTTGGTTGCAAATAATAACAGGACCAACGTGAATGTTGCAGGGACCACGTCTGAGGTGGCGACCCTGAAGGAGGCGGTGTCCAAGGCCGAAAACAATGCGGCCTTGGAGCGCACCGAGCGAGAGAAACAGGAGGTGCGGGTGGCGGAGGTGCGGCTAGAGCTCCAGGCTCTCGTGGAGAAACATAAGAGTTTGGAGCGTGACTCGAAGACTCAAGAATCCGAGCTTGCCTTGGCTCTTGAGAGTGCCAAAACTGCTAAGGCCGAAGCCCAGAAGGCCCTCCAGGAGATCGAGGCGATAAAGAAGATAGCGGCTGGTAAGGCATTCTTTATGCAAAGCAAGCATATAAAAGTGAATTATATGTTACTTACCCGAATCCGGAGCTCCCCAGGAGCATTCACCGATCTGCCCCATAGTGTGTCTGATGCTGTCGCGTTCTACTGCGCCGAGGAGGGGGGATCAACGGAAAAGGTGTTCTGGTCTCAATATGCTGAGGCCGTACATCCAGTGCCCCTGAGCGACCAGCTGAAGCAGCTGGTCGAGCTCCACAAGGTGGCCGAGCAGGCCATGAAGGGCCTCATAGTTCGGCTGTGGCCAGGAGAAGCCATGCCTGGGAGCTACTTCGGTCTGGTGCGGCGGCTGGTGGACGCTTGTCCCTGGATTGAAGTCATCAAGCGCTCCGTCTGTATTGAAGGTGCCCATCGGGCCCTTGCCCGTGCTAAAGTGCACTGGGGGAAGATGGACGCTGAGAAGCTTGTGATGGACCGGCCACCGCTGGGCAAGGAGTATCGCACGCCCGAGATGTATTATGAGGGCGTCCTGAAGGGTGCCCGCATTATAGCGGGTGAATGCTCCAAAGATGTAATTTTTGAGTAGACTCGCATCTGTTATCCTGTGCGCTGAAAACTTTGTTCATATGCACTAAGCAACGCTTGTTAATTTAAAATATTACCTTTTGTGCGGCCGTTTATTAAATCTGAGAAATGCAAGTCGTCGGCTTCTGCCCCCATGCCACGAGTGATGGGGTGTTCGGGATAAACCTAAGCGCTCTTGTTCCCATTCTTGGGTCCATCTAGGGAGGCGCTCAGCACAACGAACAAGGCCATCGGGCTTATAGTGCTTTATCACTCTCACTTAGCCATAGAATTCTATAATTTTAAATTTCGGCGAAGCCCCTAGTATTCAGAAGACCAAGTTCGGGGCGCTATCCACGCCTGGGCCGGATAAATCCGGCTCCTCGCTCGAAGCGGCATAAGTCTTTAAGGACTCGAAAAACCTCGCGAACAGCGACCGGTCTCTTGCATTATCATGACGGCCAGTTTTAGCTTTCTCTACTGAGGTGTTAACCCAGCTCAACTGGGGCACAATCGCAGTAGTTCTCCCAGCGCTACCTTAGCCAACATTGTGGAACATAAGGTACCAAAACATGGGAGCCGGGCAAACCCAACTATTGACCCAAGACATGATTTGGAGCCGATGCATATAGTGCTATAAGTTCGGGGTGCCGCACTCATGAGAGTGTTCGGTCTTCTCACACCGTGTTATGGGGTACTGAAGCCCCTGGTGTATTGGCCGTACCAGAGTGTACGGTTGCAAAATGTCATGACTGAACATATTTGTATAAAAATAGATGAATACAATAATGGATAAGAGCTATGTATTGTTTACTAAAGGGGGGCTGCTATGAAAGCAGAACGATACAAGTAGTGCGGTAAGCAAGGGGTGGGATTATTTGACATATCCCCCTCCAGGGGCAAGCTGTCAGACTTTTAAGTAAAACGGGTATTTAGCTCGTTATATAGAGACCACCTGGACATTTGACGTGGCTTGTGCTCTCCCTGGCTGTTACATCGTGTGTTCAGCGAGTGTATTGCTGGACAGGCCTTCCGGATAGTTGGGTCCTGAAATAGATAAATAAAAAAGGAAACGGCAGAATAGGGAGCCCCTAGTGCGGTTAAGCCGCATTCTGGGAGTGCCGTAGTTGTGCCCCTCCCCTTATGCCCATGGTATTTCCAAAGCGTAGTTATGTACGCGTGGTACCGCTATCGCCGTCTGGCGAGGGCTGGGGTTGGGACCGCACTGCTATGCTTCCTCAGAGCATGCCATCCGGTTTTGTTGTAGGTTACTTCGGGCGTGCTTGACGTTGTCCGGACGCTTAACACCCGGATTGGGGAATTGCCTTGACAGGCTACTTTGAACTTCTGCCGCCAGGGCCGCCATGTGCTCCTCCGTTCGGAGGGAGCGTTCCGTGTTTCCGTTTACCGTGATGACTCCGCAAGGGCCTGTCATCTTGAGCTTGAGATATGCATAGTGAGGCACCGCATTGAATTTCGCAAATGCGGTTCGTCCGAGCAGGGCGTGATAGACACTGTGGAATGGGACTATGTCGAAGATTAACTCTTCGCTTCGGAAATTATCCGGGGATCTGAAGACCACTTCGAGTGTAACCGAGCCTGTACAGCTGGCTTCTACACCTGGTATGACTCCTTTAAAGGTTGTCTGTGTGGGTTTAATCCTTGAGGGATCTATATCCATTTTCCGCATTGTATCATGATAAAGCAGGTTCAGGCTGCTGCCGCCGTCCATGAGGACTCTAGTGAGGTGAAATCTGTCAATGATTGGGCCTAGGACCAATGCGGCGAATCCGCCGTGACGGATGCTAGTGGGGTGGTCCCTTCGATCAAAAGTGATCGGGCAGGAGGACCATGGGTTGAACTTCGGGGCGACCGGCTCCAACACATAGACGTCCTTGAGAGCATGCTTCCGCTCCCTTTTGGGGATATGGGTTGCGTATATCATGTTCACCGTCCGCACTTGCGGGGGGAAACCCTTCTGTCCTATATTGTTCGGTGGTCGGGGCCCCTCCTCGTCATCGCTATGTAGCCCCTTGTCTCTGATTTCGGCACTTAACTTTCCTGCCTGCTTGAACACCCAACAATCCCTGTTGGTGTGGTTGGCTGGTTGTTCGGGGGTGTCGTGTATCTGGCACAAGCGATCGAGTATCCGGTCTAAACTGGATGGGCCCGGAGGGTTTCTTTTGAATGGCTTCTTCCGCTGACCGGGTTTAGAGCCTCTGAATCCAGCATTAACTGTCGTATCCTCAGTGTTGTCCCTATTAATGCGGCGCTTGTGCTTGTTGCAACGTAACCTGCCGTTGTTGTCCTTCGTATCCGAATTTCCAGGGCTCTTAGTTATGTTATTGCTACGAGCTAGCCAGCTGTCTTCTCCCGCGTAGAAGCGGGTCATGAGTGTCGTGAGGGCTGCCATAGATTTTGGATTTTCCTGTCCTAGGTGTCGGGCAAGCCATTCATCTCGGATGTTGTGCCTGAAGGCTGCAAGGGCCTCGGCGTCCAGACAGTCAACTATTTGATTTTTCTTGGTTAGGAACTGTGTCCAGAATTGTCTGGCCGACTCCTTTGGCTGCTGGATTATGTGGCTAAGGTCATCAGCGTCTGGTGGTCGCACATAAGTGCCCTGGAAGTTGTCAAGGAACGCGGATTCCAGGTCCTCCCAGCAACTAATTGACTCTGCTGGTAGGCTGTTAAGCCAATGCCGAGCTGGTCCTTAAGCTTAAGCGGGAGGTATTTGATGGCGTGTAGATCATCACCACGGGCTATGTGAATATGAAGGAGATAATCCTTGATCCATACCGCGGGATCTGTTGTGCCATCGTATGATTCGATGTTTACGGGTTTAAAACCCTCGGGGATTTGATGATCCATTACTTCGTCTGTGAAGCATAGTGGGTGTGCGGCGCCCCTATACTGGGCTATATCGCGACGCAGCTCGGATGAGCTTTGTCTTCTGTGTTCGGCCTGGCCATATTTATCATATCCGGCGTGACGGTTATCATCACGTGATGTGGGGCGCCCACGCGATCTGTAGATCGATCTTGTTTGCCTTGCCTTATTCTCCAATATGTCTCGCAGGTCTGTTGTGTCTCCCCGCACTCTGGTATTTTTTGAGCGGTGCCGGGGTGTGGCTTGGGTCGAGGGCCGGAAAGCCTCTCTGTCGCGGCCACGGGGTGGCCGATCGGGCGCATCGTATGCTGGTGATGTAGGTTTAGTTGCTTCCTCCTCAAGTTGGGGTAGCAGCCTGCGCTTTGGGTAGCTCTTGGAGGGGCGTTCGAGTTTATACTCTTCGGCCGCCAGGACTTCAGTCCATCTGTCGGCTAGCAAGTCTTGGTCAGCTCTAAGCTGCTGCTGTTTTTTCTTGAGGCTGCTTGCTGTGGCCATAAGCCTGCGTTTGAAACGCTCTTGTTCGACGGGATCCTCTGGCACGACGAATTCGTCGTCGTCGAGGCTTGCCTCGTCTTCGGAGGGAGGCATATAATTGTCGTCCTTGACCTCCCTGTCCTCAGCTTTCTCGTGAGGGTTGGCTCCTTCGTTCTCGTGCGCTGAATCCTACTGGAGGGGGTTATCTTCGACACTGTCCGGCGTGTTGTTATCTCCGGTGCCGGACTTGGCGTTTTTTGCTTTGGCGGGATTTAGAGCGGCGCCGCTGATGTTGGTGCTTGGGTTGCTTCTTGGAGGGGTCATCCTCCGTTTTTTCATCGCCATCCCCTGCTTTGGGGGTGTCCACCATGTATATGTCATATGAAGAGGTGGCTTTCCAGTGCCCTATAGGTGTTGGTTCTTGGTTATCTCCTTCATCGGCGTCCATGCCGTCGATGTCTTCAGAGTCGAAGTCGAGCATGTCGGTTAAATCGTCGACAGTGGCTACGAAGTGGTGGGTGGGTGGGTTTCAAATTTCTTCGTCATCCGCATCCCAGCCATGCTGGCCATAGTCCGGCCAGGGCTCTCCTGACAAAGAGAGAGACTTTAGTGAATTCAGGATATCGCCAAAGGGCGAGTGCTGAAAGACGTCCGTGGCGATGAACTCCATGATCAGAGCCCAATCGGGTTCGGTCGGAAGAGGTGCGGAAGATTCGGAGTTCGGAACGGAGTCCGGCACCCTCGAGTCATAGGCCTCGCCAAGGACTGGGTTGATGTTCGGCTCTATCGCCGTAGAGATTACGGCACCTGGGGCGGCATCCAACCGTCTGTTCCCAATTGGCGTAGTCGGCTCCGAGCTAATGGTCGGAGCGGGCACCTGAGCGACGCTCTGGGCGTTGTCCGGCGGTAGAGCTAAATCATGCCCATCGTGACAGTGCGGCATGCTCAGCCCTGGCTCGAATCCGTCGAAGATCAAGTCCCCGCGGATGTCGGCCCTGTAGTTTAAACTTCCAAACCTGACCTGATGGCCACGGGCGTAGCTTTCGATCTGCTCCAGATGGCCAAGCGAGTTGGCCCGCAGTGCGAAGCCGCCGAATACGAAGATCTATCCGGGGAGAAAAGTCTCACCCTGGACCGTGTCGTGGTTGATGATCGAAGAAGCCATCGGGCCTAAAGGTGACAACACGGAGGAACTCTCAATGAAAGCACCAATGTCGGTGTCAAAACCGGTGGATCTCGGGTAGGGGGTCCCGAACTGTGCATCTAGGCGGATGGTAACAGGAGACAAGGGACACGATGTTTTTACCCAGGTTCGGGCCCTCTCGATGGAGGTAAAACCTACTCCTTCTTGATTAATATTGATGATATGGGTAGTACAAGAGTAGATCTCCCACGAGATCAGAGAGGCTAAACCCTAGAAGCTAGCCTATGGTATGATTGTTGTTCTTCCTACGGACTAAAACTCTCCGGTTTATATAGACACCGGAGAGGGCTAGGGTTACACAGAGTCGGTTACAATGGGAGGAGATCTTCATATCAAATCGCCAAGCTTGCCTTCCACGCCAAGGAAAGTCCTATCCGGACACGGGACGAAGTCTTCAATCTTGTATCTTAATAATCCGGCAGTCCAGCCAAAGGTCATAGTCCGGCCATCCGGACACCCCCTAATCCAGGACTCCCTCAGTCAGCAAGAACTTGAACAATGGGTCATCCTACCTTATCAATATTTGAGAGCACAAGGACTCACGTAAATCGGAGGAAGAGACCCGTCGGCCGTGGAATATTGCTCATCTTCGGCCTTACTACACTTGAGCCACCGAATCTTATGATGTACATATTTATGATGATGTATATATTATGATGATTATAATAAAGCAGGTTCTCTATCGTTTCATCTTCAACAATCATGCGTCTTCGTCAGTGTAATTTAAAAGACCAAATGGGGGCTGATCGTATTCGACTCATGCTATTAACCTTTTGGCCGGTGCTACCTCTTGAGCACTATGTTGGTTTTCCCTTGAAGAGGAAAGGGTGATACAACAATGTAGCGTAAGTATTTCCCTCAGTTTTGAGAACCAATGTATCAATCCAGTAGGAGGATCCACGCAAGTCCCTCGTACCTACACAAACAAACAAGAACCTCGCAACCAACGCGATAAAGGGGTTGTCAATCCCTTCACGGTCACTTGCGGAAGTAAGATATGATAGAGATAATAAGATAAGATAAATATTTTTGGTATTTTTATGACATAGATTGAAAGTAAAGATCGCAAAATAAAGTAGATAGGAAACTTATATGATGGAAAATAGAACCGAGGGGCATAGGTTTCACTAGAGGCTTCTCTCAAGATAGCATAAGTATTACGGTGGGTGAACAAATTACTGTCGAGCAATTGATAGAAAAGTGCATAGTTATGAGAATATCTAGGCATGATCATGTATATAGGCATCACATCCGCGACAAGTAGATCGAAATGATTCTGCATCTACTACTATTACTCCACACATCGACCGCTATCTAGCATGCATCTAGAGTATTAAGTTCATAAGAATAGAGTAACGCATTAGGCAAGATGACATGATATAGAGGGATAAACTCAAGCAATATGATATAAACCCCATCTTTTTATCCTCGATGAAAAAAATACAATACGTGTCTTGCTGCCCCTGCTGTCACTGGGAAAGGACACCGCAAGATTGAACCCAAATCCAAGCACTTCTCCCATGGCAAGAAATATCAATCTAGTAGGCCAAACCAAACTGATAATTCGAAGAGACTTGCAAAGATAACCGATCATACATAAAAGAATTCAGAGGAGACTAAAATATTTCTCATAGATAAACTTGATCATAAACCCACAATTCATCAAATCTCGACAAACACACCGCAAAAAGAGTTAGATCGAATAGATCTCCAAGAAGATCGAGGAGAACATTGTGTTGAGATTCAAAGAGAGAGAAAAGGCCATCTAGCTAATAACTATGGACCCGAAGGTCTATGGTAAACTACTCACAACTCATCATTGATGTAGAAGCCCTCCGTGATCGATTCCCCCTCCGGTGGAGAGCCGGAAAAGGCTCCAAGATGGGATCTCACAGGTACAGAAGGTTGCGGCGGTGGATATAGGTTTTCGTGGTGCTCCTCGGTGTTTTCAGGGTATGCAAGTATATATAGGCGAAGGAAGACGGTCAGGGGATCCACGAGGGGCCCACGAGGGTTGGGGCGCACCCACCCCCTAGGGCGCGCCCTGGACCCTCATGGCCGCCTTGTTTTCTTCTTGACGTCTACTCCAAGTCTCCTGGAGGTTTCATTCCGTTTGGACTCCGTTTGATATTCCTTTTCTTCGAAACACTAAAATAGGAAAAAAAACAACAATTTGGGTTGGGCCTCCGGTTAATAGGTTAGTCCCAAAAATGATATAAAAGTGTATAGTAAAGCCCATAAACATCCAAAAAGGGTAATATAATAGCATGGAACAATCAAAAATTATAGATACGTTGGAGACGTATCAAGCATCCCCAAGCTTAATTCCTGCTCGTCCTCGAGTAGGTAAATGATAAAAACAGAATTTTTGATGTGGAATGCTACCTAGCATAATTCTCAATGTAATTTTCTTTATTGTGGCATGAATGTCCAGATCGAAATGATTCAAGATAAAAGTTCATATTGACATAAAAAAACTAATACTTCAAGCATACTAACAAGTAATCATGTCTTATCAAAATAGCATAGCCAAACAAAGCTTATCCCTACAAAATCATATAGTTAGTCCATGCTTCATTTTCGTCACACAAAATACTCCCATCATGCACAACCCCGGTTTCAGCCAAGCAATTGGTTCATACTTTTTAATGCGCTTCAGCTTTTTAACTCTCACGCAATACATGAGCATAAGCCATGGATATAGCACTATGGGTGGAATAGAATATGATGATGGAGGTTGTGAGGAGAAGACAAAAAAGGAGAAAGTCTCATATTGACGAGGCTAATCAATGGGCTATGGAGATGCCCATCAACTGATGTCAACATGAGGAGTAGGGGTTGCCTGTTGGAAATATGCCCTAGAGGCAATAATAAATGATTATTATTATATTTCCTTGTTCATGATAATTGTCTGTTATTCATGCTATAATTGTGTTATCCGGAAATCCTAATACATGTGTGAATACACAGACCACAACATGTCCCTAGTGAGCCTCTAGTTGACTAGCTCGTTGATCAACTGATAGTCATGGTTTCCTGACTATGGACATTGGATGTCGTTGATAACGGGATCACATCATTAGGAGAATGATGTGATGGACAAGACCCAATCCTAAGCATAGCACAAGATCGTGTAGTTCGTTTGCTAGAACTTTTCCAATGTCAAGTATCTTTTCCTTAGACCATGAGATCGTGTAACTCCCAGATACCGTAGGAGTGCTTTGGGTGTACAAAACATCGCAACGTAACTGGGTGACTATAAAGGTATACTACGGGTATCTCCGAAAGTGTCTGTTGGGTTGACACGGATCGAGACTGGGATTTGTCACTCCGTATGACGGAGAGGTATCTCTGGGCCCACTCGGTAATGCATCATCATAATGAGCTCAAAGTGACCAAGTGTTTGGTCACGGGATCATGCATTACGGTACGAGTAAAGTGACTTGCCAGTAACGAGATTGAACAAGGTATTGGGATACCGACGATCGAATCTCGGGAAAGTAACATACCGGTTGACAAAGGGAATAGTATACAGGGTTGCTTGAATCCTCGACATCGTGGTTCATCCGATGAGATCATCGAGGAGCATGTGGGAGCCAACATGGGTATTCAGATCCCGCTATTGGTTATTCACCGGAGAGTCGTCTCGGTCATGTCTACGTGTCTCCCGAACCCGTAGGGTCTACAAACTTAAGGTTCGGTGATGCTAGGGTTATAGAGATATGAGTATGCAGTAACCCGAAAGTTGTTCGGAGTCCCGGATGAGATCCCGGACATCACGAGGAGTTCCGGAATGGCCCGAAGGTAAAGAATTATATATAGGAAGTCAGGTTTCGGCCATCGGGAAAGTTTCGGGGGTCACCGGTATTCTACCGGGACCACCGGAAGGGTCCCGGGGGTCCACCGGGTAGGGCAACCTATCCCGGAGGGCCCCATGGGCTGAAGTGGGAGGGGAACCAGCCCCTGGTGGGCTGGTGTAACCCTCCTTGGGGCCCCCCTGCGCCTAGGGTTGGTAAACCCTAGGGGTGGGGGCAACTCCACCTGGCTTGGGGGGCAAGCCACCCCCTGGCCGCTGCCCCCCTTGGAGATCCCATCTCCTAGGGTCGGCACCCCCCCTACGGGCCCTATATAAAGAGGGGGAGGGAGGGCAGCCACACCCATGGACTTGGCGCCTCCCTCTCCCTCTTCTACACCTCTCCCTCTCGCAGACGCTTGGCGAAGCCCTGCCGAGATCGCTGCTGCATCCACCACCACGCCATCGTGCTGCTGGATCTCCATCAACCTCTCCTTCCCCCTTGCTGGATCAAGAAGGAGGATACGTCTTCCCCAACCTTATGTGTGTTGAATGCGGAGGTTCTGTGCGTTCAGCACTAGGATCATCGGTGATTTGGATCACGACGAGTACGACTCCCTCAACCCCGTTCTCTTGAACACTTCCACTCGATCTACAAGGGTATGTAGATGCACTCCTCTCTTTCGTTTCTAGATGAACTCATAGATTGATCTTGGTGAAACCGTAGGAAATTTTTTATTTTCTGCAACGTTCCCCAACAGTGGCATCATGAGCCAGGTCTATGCGTAGTTCTCTTTGCACGAGTAGAACACAATTTGTTGTGGGCGTAGATGTTGTCAACTTTATTGCCACTACTAGTCTTATTTTGCTTCAGCGGTATTGTGGGATGAAGCGCCCCGGACCGACCTTACACGTACGCTTACGTGAGACAGGTTCCACCGACTGACATGCACTAGTTGCATAAGGTGGCTAGCGGGTGTCTGTCTCTCCCACTTTAGTTGGAGCGGATTCGATGAAAAGGGTCCTTATGAAGGGTAAATAGAATTTGACAAATCACGTTGTGGCTTTCACGTAGGTAAGAAAACGTTCTTGCTAGAACCCTATTGCAGCCATGTAAAACATGCAACAACAATTATAGGACGTCTAACTTGTTTTTGCAGCAATTGCTTTGTGATGTCATATGGTCAAAAGTTGTGATGAATGATATATATGTGATGTATGAGATCATGTTCTTGTAAAAGGAATCATGACTTGCATGTTGATGAGTATGACAACCGGCAGGAGCCATAGGAGTTGTCTTAATTATTGTATGACCTGCGTGTCAATGATTAAACGCCATGTAATTACTTCACTTTATTGCTAAACCGTTAGCCATAGTAAGTAGAAGTAATAGTTGGCGAGCAACTTCATGGAGACACGATGATGGAGATCATGATGATGGAGATCATGGTGTCATGCCGGTGACGAAGATGATCATGGCGTCCCGAAGATGGAGATCATCATGTCACTATTATTTGATTGCATGTGATGTTTATCATGTTTATGCATCTTGTTTACTTAGAACGACGGTAGTAAATAAGATGATCCCTCATAGTAATTTCAAGAAAGTATTCCACCTAACTGTGTGTCATTGCGAAAGTTCGTTGTTTCGAAGCACCATGTGATGATCGGGTGTGATAGATTCCAACGTCCACATACAACGGGTGTAAGACAGATTTACACATGCAAAACACTTAGGTTAACTTGACGAGCCTAGCATGTACAGACATGGCCTTGGAACACAGAGATCGAAAGGTCGAACATGAGTCGTATGGAAGATACGATCAACATGGAGATGTTCACTGATGATGACTAGTCCGTCTCATGTGATGATCGGACATGGCCTAGTTGTCTCGGATCATGTATCACTTAGATGACTAGAGGGATGTCTAATCTGAGTGGGAGTTCATTAAATAATTTGATTAGATGAACTTAATTATCATGAACTTAGTCTAAAAACATTTGCATAAATGTCTTGTAGATCAAATGGCCAACACTCATGTCAACATGAACTTCAATGCGTTCCTAGAGAAAACCAAGCTGAAAGATGATGGCAGCAACTATACGGACTGGGTCCGGAACATGGGGATCATCCTCATAGCTGCCAAGAAAGCATATGTCCTAGAAGGACCGCTAGGTGAAGCACCCATCCCAGAGAACCAAGACGTTATGAACGCTTGGCAGTCACGTGCTGATGATTACTCCCTCGTTCAGTGCGGCATGCTTTACAGCTTAGAACCGGGCTCCAAAAGCGTTTTGAGCAACACGGAGCATATGAGATGTTAGAGGAGCTGAAAATGGTTTTCCAAGCTCATGCCCGGGTCGAGAGATATGAAGTCTCCAACAAGTTCTATAGTTGTAAGATGGAGGAAAATAGTTCTGTCAGTGAGCACATACTCAAAATGTCTGGGTTGCACAATCGCTTGTCCCAACTGGACATTAACCTCCCGGACGTGGCGGTCATTGACAGAATCCTTCAGTCGCTCCCACCAAGCTACAAGAGCTTTGTGATGAACTACAATATGCAAGGAATGGAGAAAACTATTCCTGAAGTATTCTCAATGCTGAAATCAGCGGAGGTAGAAATCAAAAAGGAACATCAAGTGTTGATGGTCAATAAAACCACTAAGTTCAAGAAGGGAAAGGGTAAGAAGAACTTCAAGAAGGACGGCAAGGAAGTTTCCGCGCCCGGTAAGCCAGTTGCCGCGAAGAAGTCAAAGAATGGACCCAAGCCTGAGACTGGGTGCTTTTATTGCAAAGGGAAGGGTCACTGGAAGCGGAACTGCCCCCAAATACTTAGCAGACAAGAAGACTGGCAACACTAAAGGTATATGTGATATACATGTAATTGATGTGTACCTTACCAGTGCTCGTAGTAGCTCCTGGGTATTATGATACCAGTGTCGTTGCTCATATTTGTAAATCAAAGCAGGAGCTGCGGAATAAGTGGAGACTAGCGATGGACGAGGTGACAATGCGCGTCGGGAATGGTTCCAAGGTCGATGTGATCGCCGTCGGCACGCTACCTCTACATTTACCTATGGGATTAGTTTTGAACCTCAATAATTCTTATTTAGTGCCAGCTTTGAGCATGAACATTGTATCTGGATCTCGTTTAATGCGAGATGGCTACTCATTTAAATACGAGAATAATGGTTGTTCTATTTATATGAGAGATATGTTTTATGGTCATGCCCCGCTGGTCAATGGTTTATTCCTAATGAATCTCGAACGTAATGTTACACATATTCATAGTGTGAATACCAAAAGATGTAAAGTTGATAACGATAGTCCCACATACTTGTGGCACTGCCGCCTTGGTCACATTGGTGTCAAGCGCATGAAGAAGCTCCATGCCGATGGACTTTTAGAGTCTCTAGATTATGAATCATTTGACACATGCGAACCATGCCTCATGGGCAAAATGACCAAGACTCCGTTCTCCGGAACAATAGAGCGAGCAACCAACTTATTGGAAATCATACATACTGATGTGTGCGGTCCAATGAGCATTGATGCCCGCGGAGGATATCGTTATGTTCTCACTCTAACTGATGACTTAAGTAGATATGGGTATGTCTACTTGATGAAACACAAGTCTGAGACCTTTGAAAAGTTCAAGGAATTTTAGAATGAGGTAGAGAATCAACGTGACCGAAAAATAAAGTTCTTACGATCAGATCGTGGAGGAGAATATTTAAGTCATGAATTTGGTACGCACTTAAGGAAATGTGGAATCGTTTCACAACTCACGCCGCCTGGAACACCTCAGCGCAATGGTGTGTCCGAACGTCGTAATCGCACTTTATTGGATATGGTGCGGTCTATGATGTCTCCTACCAATTTACCGTTATCATTTTGGGGATACGCTCTAGAGACAGCTACATTCACTTTAAATAGGGCACCGTCTAAATCCGTTGAGACGACACCATATGAATTATGGTTTGGGAAGAAACCTAAGCTGTCATTTCTAAAAGTTTGGGGATGCGATGGTTATGTCAAGAAACTTCAACCTGAAAAGCTCGAACCCAAGTCGGAAAAATGCGTCTTCATAGGATACCCCAAGCAGACCATTGGGTATACCTTCTACCTTAGATCCGAAGGCAAGATCTTTGTTTCCAAGAACGGATCCTTTCTGGAGAAAGAGTTTCTCTCGAAAGGAGTAAGTGGGAGGAAAGTAGAACTCGATGAAGTACTACCTCTTGAACCGAAAAGTGGTGCGGCTCAGGAAAGTGTTCCTGTGGTACCCACACCGACTGGAGAGGAAATTAATGATGATGATCAAGGTACTTCAGATCAAGTTGCTACTGAACTTCGTAGGTCCACAAGGACATGTTCCACACCAGAGTGGTATGGCAACCCTGTCCTGGAAATCATGTTGTTAGACAACGGTGAACCTTCGAACTATGAAGAAGCGATGGCGGGCCCAGATTCCAACAAATGGCTTGAAGCCATGCAATCCGAGATAGGATCCATGTATGAAAACAAAGTATGGACTTTGACAGACTTGCCTGATGATCAGCCAGCGATAAAAAACAAATGGATCTTTAAGAAGAAGACGGACGTGGATGGAAATGTTACCATCTATAAAGCTCGACTTGTCACTAAGGGTTATCGGCAAGTTCAAGGGGTTGACTACGACAAGACTTTCTCTCCCGTAGCGAAGCTGAAGTCCGTCCAAATCATGTTAGCAATTGTCGCATACTATGATTATGAGATATGGCAGATGGACGTCAAAACGGCATTCCTTAATAGCTATCTTAAGGAAGAACTGTATATGATGCAGCCGGAAGGTTTTGTCGATCCTGAGAATGCTAACAAGGTATGCAAGCTCCAGCGATCCATTTATGGGTTGGTGCAAGCATCTCAGAGTTGGAACATTCGCTTTGATGAGATGATCAAAGTGTTTGGGTTTATGCAGACTTATGGAGAAGCCTGCATTTACAAGAAAGTGAGTGGGAGCTCTGTAGCATTTCTCATATTATATGTAGATGACATACTTTTGATGGAAAATGATATAGAACTTTTGGACAGCATTAAGGCCTACTTGAATAAGTGTTTTTCAATGAAGGACCTTGGAGAAGCTGCTTACATATTAGGCATCAAGATCTATAGGGATAGATCGAGACGCCTCATAGGTCTTTCACAAAGCACATTCCTTGATAAGATATTGAAGAAGTTCAATATGGATCAGTCCAAGAAAGGGTTCTTGCCTGTATTGCAAGGTGTGAGATTGAGCTCGGCTCAATGCCCGACCACGATAGAAGATATAGAAGAGATGAGTGTCATCCCCTATGCCTCAGCCATAGGGTCTATTATGTATGCCATGCTGTGTACCAGACCTGATGTAAGCCTTGCCATAAGTTTGGTAGGAAAGTACCAAAGTAATCTCGGCAAGGAACACTAGACAGCGGTCAAGAATATCCTGAAGTACCTGAAGAGGACTAAGGATATGTTTCTCGTTTATGGAGGTGACGAAGAGCTCGTCATAAAGGGTTACGTCGATGCTAGCTTCGACACAGATCTGGATGACTCTAAGTCACAAGCCGGATATGTGTATATGTTGAATGGTGCGGCAGTAAGCTGGTGCAGCTGCAAGCAGAGCGTCGTGGCGGGATCTACATGTGAAGCAGAGTACATGGCAGCCTCGGAGGCAGCGCATGAAGCAATATGGATGAAGGAGTTCATCACCGACCTAGGAGTCATACCCAATGCGTCGGGGCCAATCACTCTCTTCTGTGACAACACTGGAGCTATTGCCCTTTCCAAGGAGCCCAGGTTTCCCAAGAAGACCAGGCACATCAAGCGTCGTTTCAACTCCATCCATGAAAATGTTCAAGATGGAGACATAGATATTTGCAAAGTGCATACGGATCTGAATGTCGCAGATCCGTTGACTAAACCTCTTCCGCGAGCAAAACATGATCAACACCAAAACTCTATGGGTGTTCGATTCATCACAATGTAACTAGATTATTGACTCTAGTGCAAGTGGGAGACTGTTGGAAATATGCCCTAGAGGCAATAATAAATGATTATTATTATATTTCCTTGTTCATGATAATTGTCTGTTATTCATGCTATAATTGTGTTATCCGGAAATCGTAATACATGTGTGAATACACAGACCACAACATGTCCCTAGTGAGCCTCTAGTTGACCTCGTTGATCAACTGATAGTCATGGTTTCCTGACTATGGACATTGGATGTCGTTGATAACGGGATCACATCATTAGGAGAATGATGTGATGGACAAGACCCAATCCTAAGCATAGCATAAGATCGTGTAGTTCGTTTGCTAGAGCTTTTCCAATGTCAAGTATCTTTTCCTTAGACCATGAGATCGTGTAACTCCCGGATACCGTAGGAGTGCTTTGGGTGTACAAAACGTCGCAACATAACTGGGTGACTATAAAGGTATACTACGGGTATCTCCAAAAGTGTCCGTTGGGTTGACACGGATCGAGACTGGGATCTGTCACTCCATATGACGGAGAGGTATCTCTGGGCCCACTCGGTAATGCATCATCATAATGAGCTCAAAGTGACCAAGTGTTTGGTCACGGGATCATGCATTACGGTACGAGTAAAGTGACTTGCCAGTAACGAGATTGAACGAGGTATTGGGATACCGACGATCGAATCTCGGGCAAGTAACGTACCGATTGACAAAGGGAATTGTATACGGGGTTGCTTGAATCCTCGACATCGTGGTTCATCTGATGAGATCATCGAGGAGCATGTGGGAGCCAACATGGGTATCCAGATCCCGTTGTTGGTTGTTGATCGGAGAGTCGTCTCGGTCAAGTCTACGTGTCTCCCGAACCCGTAGGGTCTACACACTTAAGGTTCGGTGACGCTAGGGTTGTAGAGATATGAGTATGCAGTAACCCGAAAGTTGTTCGGAGTCCCGGATGAGATCCCGGACGTCACGAGGAGTTCTTAAATGGTCCGGAGGTAAAGAATTATATATAGGAAGTCAGGTTTCGGCCATCGGGAAAGTTTCGAGGGTCACCGGTATTGTACCGGGACCACCGGAAGGGTCCCGGGGGTCCACCGGGTGGGGCCACCTGTCCCGGAGGGCCCCATGGGCTGAAGTGGGAGGGGAACGAGCCCCTGGTGGGCTGGTGCGCCCCCCTTGGGCCCTCCTGCGTCTAGGGTTGGGAAACCCTAGGGGTGGGGGCGCCTCCACCTGGCTTGGGGGGCAAGCCACCCCCTAGTCGCCGCCCCCCCTAGGGGCCCTATATAAAGAGGGGGGAGGGCAGCCGCACCCATGCTCTTGGCGCCTCCCTCTCCCTCTGCTACACCTCTCCCTCTCGCAGACGCTTGGCGAAGCCCTGCCGAGATCGCTGCTGCATCCACCACCACGCCGTCGTGCTGCTGGATCTCCATCAACCTCTCCTTCCCCCTTGCTGGATCAAGAAGGAGGAGAAGTCTTCCCCAACCGTACGTGTGTTGAACTCGGAGGTGTTGTCCGTTCAGCACTAGGATCATCGGTGATTTGGATCACGACGAGTACGACTCCCTCAACCCCGTTCTCTTGAAGGCTTCCGCTCGATATACAAGGGTATGTAGATGCACTCCTCTCTCTCATTGCTAGATGAACTCATAGATTGATCTTGGTGAAACCGTAGGAAAATTTTTATTTTCTGCAACGTCCCCCAACATTGCCATGCAACGGATGCACTAGAGGTATAAATGTATGAAAGCTCAACAAAAGAAACTAAGTGGGTGTGCATCCAACTTGCTTTCTCACGAAGTCCTAGGGCATTTTTGAGGAAGCCCATCATTGGAATATACAAGCCAAGTTCTATAATGAAAAATTCCCACTAGTATATGAAAGTGACAACATAGGAGACTCTCTATCATGAAGATCATGGTGCTATTTTGAAGCACAAGTGTGGAAAAAGGATAGTAACATTGTCCCTTCTCTCTTTTTCTCTCATTTTTTTATTTTTTTTATTTTGGTGGGCTTCTTTGGCCTCTCTTTTCTTATTTGGGCTTCTTTGGCCTCTTTTATTTTTCATAAAGTCCGAAGTCTCATCCCGACTTGTGGGGGAATCATAGTCTCCATCATCCTTTCCTCACTTGGGACAATGCTCTAATAATGAAGATCATCACATTTTTATTGATTTATAACTCAAGAATTACAACTCAATGCTTAGAACAAAATATGACTCTATGTGAATGCCTCCGGCGATGTACCGGGATATGCAATGAATCAAGAGCAACATGTATGAAAGAATTATGAAGGTGGCTTTGTCACAAATACGATGTCAACTACATGATCATGCAAAAGAAATATGACAATGATGGAGCGTGTCATAATAAACGGAATGGTGGAAAGTTGCATGGCAATATATCTCAGAATGGCTATGGAAATGCCATAATAGGTAGGTATGGTGGCTGTTTTGAGGAAGATATAAGGAGGTTTATGTGTGATAGAGCGTATCGTATCACGGGGTTTGGATGCACCGGCGAAGTTTGCACCAACTCTCAAGGTGAGAAAGGGCAATGCACGGTACCGTAGAGGCTAGCAATGATGGAACGGTAAGAGTGTGTATAATCCATGGACTCACATTAGTCATAAAGAACTCATATACTTGTTGCAAAAGTTTATTAGCCCTCAAAGCAAAGTACCGTAGAGGCTAGCAATGATGGAAGGGTTGGTACACGATCCCGACCTCCACACATAAGGAAGACAATCAAAGAGCACCCCATGCTACAAATTTGTTACACAACTTTTACCACACGTGCATGCTACGGGACTTGCCAACTTTAACACAAGTATTTCTCAATTTCGTAATTACCCAACTAGCATGACTCTATCATTACCACCTTTATATCTCAAAACAATCATCAAGTATCAAATTGATCATAGTATTCAATGCACTTCCTATGATAGTTTTTATTATACCCAACTTGGATGCCCATCATATTAGGACCAATTTTATAACCATAGCAAATACCATGTTGTTCTAAAAGACTCTCAAAATAATATAAGTGAAGCATGAGAGATCAATAATTTCTACAAAATAAAACCACCGTCGTGCTCTAAAAAGATATAAGTGAAGCACTAGAGCAAAATTGTCTAGCCCAAAAGATATAAGTGAAGCACATAGAGTATTCTAATAAATTTTGAATCATGTGTGTCTCTACCACAAGGTGTGTACAGAAATAATGATTGTGTTAAACTAAAAGGCAAAGACTCATATCATACAAGGCGCTCCAAGCAAAACACATATCATGTGGTGAACAAAAATATAGCTCCAAGTAAAGTTACCGATAGACAAAGACGAAAGAGGGGATGCCTTCCAGGGCATCCCCAAGCTTAGGCGTTTGGTTGTCCTTGCATTACCTTGGGGTGCCATGGGCATCCCCAAGCTTAGGATCTTGCCTCTCCTTATTCCATAGTCCATCAAATTTTTACCCAAAACTTGAAAACTTCACAACACAAAACTCAACAGAAAATCTCATGAGCTCCGTTAGTGCAAGAAAGCAAACCACCACTTTAAGGTACTGTAATGAACTCATTATTTATTTATATTGGTGTTAAACCTATTGTATTCCAACTTCTCTATGGTTCATACCCCCCAATACTATCCATAGATTCATCAAAATAAGCAAACAACACACGAGAAACAGAATCTGTCAAAAACAGAACAGTCTGTAGCAATCTGTAACTTTTGAATACTTCTGAAACTCTTAAAATCCTACCAAAATAGGAAGTCCTAGGCAAATTTTCTATTAATCTACTTAAAAAAGAATCAACTAAAAATCACGTTTTGTGATTTATTAAAATTATTCTCATGCGTGCAAAAGTTTCTGTTTTTCAGCAAGATCAAATTAACTATCACCCAAGATGATCCTATAGGTTCTAATTGGCACAAACACTAATTAAAACATAAAACCACATCTAAACAGAGGCTAGATGAATTATTTATTGAATAACAGCAAGGAAAAATATTGGGTTGACTCCCAACAAGCGCTTTTCTTTAAAGCCTTTTAGCTAGGCATTGATAATTTTAATGATGCTCACATGAAAGACAAGAATTGAAGCGCAAAGAGAGCATCATGAAACACGTGACAAACACATCTAAGTCTAACATACTTCCTATGCATAGGCATATTATAAGCAAACAAATTTGCAAGGCAAGCAAAAACTAGCATATGCAACAAAGAAGAAAGAGACGATAGCAATCTCAACATGACGAGAGGTAATTTAGTAAGATAAAAATTTCTACGACCATATTTTCCTCTCTCATAATAATTAGATGTAGGATCATAGGAAAATTAAACAAAATAGATATCACATAACATATTCTCAACACGATCCACATGCATGTGAAGTTGACACTCTTCCAAAATAGTGGGATTATCATTAACTAAAGTCATGACCTCTCCAAACCCACTTTTATCAAAAATACCATAATATTGAACATTCTCCAAATATGTGGGATCTAAAGTTGACACTATTCCAAACCCACTTTCAATATTATTGCAAACACTATTATCAATCTCATATTCATCATGGGGCTTAAATAAATTTTCAAGATCATAAGAAGATTCACCCCAATCATGATCATTGCAACAAGTAGTATACATGGCAAAACTAGCATCCCCAAGCTTAGGGTTTTGGATATTATTAGCACAATTGACATCAAGAGAATTTAAAATAAAATCATTGCAATCAGGCTTTTTATTCAAGGAGCTATCGTGAATCTCTTCATAAATTTCTTCATCACAATTTTCAGATTCACGAATTTCAAGCAAAACCTCATAAAGATAATCTAGTGCACTCAAATCACTAGATTTTGGTTCATCATAATTGGATCTCTTAAAAAGATTGGCAAGCGGATGAGGATCCATAGATCTTAGGTTCTCTGTTTAGCAATAAATAAACAACTATTCCAACCAAATGAGCAAACGAGCCAAGTAAGACATCAAAGCAAATGAAAAGACGAACAGAAGAAGGGTGAATAAAACGACAAGGGTGAAGTGGAGGAGAGGCAAATGGCAAATAATGTAATGCGAGGGATAAAGTTTGTGATGGGTACTTGGTATGTCTTGACTTGTGCGAAGACCTCCCCGGTAACGGTGCTAGAAATCCTTCTTGCTACCTCTTGAGCACTGCGTTGGTTTTCCCTTGAAGAGGAAAGGGTGATGCAGCAAAGTAGCGTAAATATTTCCCTCGGTTTTGAGAACCAAGGTATCAATCCAATAGGAGGCTCCATGCAAGTCCCTCGTACCTACACAAACAAACAAGAACCTCGCAACCAACGCGATAAAGGGGTTGTCAATCCCTTCACGACCACTTGCAAAAGTAAGATCTGATAGAGATAATAAGATAAGATAAATATTTTTGGTATTTTTGTGATATAGATTGAAAGTAAAGATTACAAAATAAAGTAGATATGAAACTTATATGATGGAAAATAGACCCGAGGGCCATAGGGTTCACTAGAGGCTTCTCTCAAGATAGCATAAGTATTACGGTGGGTGAACAAATTATTGTCGAGCAATTGATAGAAAAGTGCATAGTTATGAGAATATCTAGGCATGATCATGTATATAGGCATCACATCCGCGACAAGTAGATCGAAATGATTCTGCATCTACTACTATTACTCCACACATCGACCGCTATCCAGCATGCATATAGAGTATTAAGTTCATAAGAACAGAGTAACGCATTAGGCAAGATGACATGATGTAGATCGATAAACTCAAGCAATATGATATAAACCCCATCTTTTTATCCTCGATGGCAAAAATACAATACGTGTCTTGCTGCCCCTGCTGTCACTGGGAAAGGACACCGCAAGATTGAACCCAAAGCTAAGCACTTCTCCCATGGCAAGAAAGATCAATCTAGTAGGCCAAAGAAAACTGATAATTTGAAGAGACTTGCAAAGATAACCAATCATACATAAAAGAATTCAGAGGAGATTCAAATATTTCTCATAGATAAACTTGATCATAAACCCACAATTCATCCGATATCGACAAACACACCGCGAAAAGAGTTGCACCGAATAGATCTCCAAGAAGATCGAGGAGAACATTGTATTGAGATTCAAAGAGAGAGAATAAGCCATCTAGCTAATAACTATGGACCCGAAGGTCTATGGTAAACTACTCACAACTCATTGGAGAGGCCTTGGCGTTGATGTAGAAGCCCTCTGTGATCGATTCCCCCTTCGGCGGAGCGCCGGAAAAGGCTCCAAGATTGGATCTCACGGGTACAGAAGGTTGCACCAGTGGAAATAGGTTTTCGTGGTGCTCCTCGGTGTTTTCAGGGTATGCAAGTATATATAGGCGAAGGAAGTCAGTCAGGGGAGCCACAAGGGGCCCACGAGGGTGGGGGCGCGCCCACCCCCCTTAGGGCGGGCCCTGGACCCTCGTGGCCGCCTCGTTTACTTCTTGACATCCACTCCAAGTCTCATGGATTGTGTTTGTTCCAAAAAGATCTCTCCCGAAGGTTTCATTCCGTTTGGACTCCGTTTGATATTCCTTTTCTTCGAAACACTAAAATAGGCAAAAAAATAGCAATTTGGGCTGGGCCTCTGGTTAATATGTTAGTCCCAAAAATGATATAAAAGTGTATAGTAAATCCCATAAACATCCAAAAAGGGTAATATAATAGCATGGAACAATAAAAAATTATAGATACGTTGGAGACGTATCAGCCGGCTTCCTGGTCGTATTCTAACTATAGCCACAAACATTTTGATCATCTGGGGGCTTGATCGTATTCGAATCACAACTATTAACCCCTCGTGATCCGGCTCATGACCGTATTCGAATCATAGCCATTAAACATTGATCATTGGGGGCTGGATCGTATTCGAATCATGGCTTAACCCCTTTGGTCCGGCTTCCTGGTCGTATTTGAACCATAGCCGTAAACACTTAGATCACTTGGGGGATGGATCATCTTTGAATCACAGTTGTTAACCCCTCTTGGTCCGGCTCATGACCGTATTCGAATCATAGCCGTTAAATACTTTGGTCACTGGGGGGCTTCCTGGTCGTATTCGAATCATAGCTGTCGGTACCCCTTTGATCGACGTAATGCCAAAAACCATTAGGGGGCTTCCTAATCATATTCGAATCATAGCTATTAACCCTTTTGGTCCGGCTTCCTAGTCGTATTCAAACCATAACCTCGCTTTTGACATTTGGCTTGATTTCTTGAAAGTTTTTCCCGGTTCTTCTTGATACTATCTTGCCTTTTGGGTTTCAAGTAATTCCGGCCAGACAGCATTTACTTTCATAGCTCACATTTGAAGCTTAACCGTTGTTTTTATTACCCGGTTTAATACAGAGGCGACAAGCCGCCCATACATGATGATATCCAGCACTTGGACTTATTGGCTTCTACAAAACCTTTGGGTGCTCACCCTTACTACACATGTACCATAAACCGACAGTGCAGTTCCATGTCACAGGTATGATATCATTATTATGTTTCAATTAAGGTTCAGCTAGCTTTATCCATAACTACTTTAAGCATCAGTGGGTGCACACGAGATATTATGACCCGGCCTGCGGTAAACCGCCAAGGGATCTCTTTTGATTTACTTGTATGCAGGATAAAATTGAAATTTTTCTACACCACTCAAAAATCATAAGTCTCAGGTGGCAGCTTAACGTGTGGAGCATAACACAAAATGTGCACGATGGCACGATAGAGCAAAGTTGTTGCTACCGTATTACATGACTCCTAGAGTCCAAATGATTAACTGTTTTTTCAGAAGGCCACAAATATGAACCGCCTAGCGGATCAATCTTCTTGATGGCCTGATGCTTTCGGATCATCCCTCTCTGCTTCTTTGTCCTGTTCTACGTCCTGGAAGGTTGGTGACGACCAGTCAATTTCACTCAAAGCTTGGAACTCGGCTTCATCATCAATTAGCTTGGACGGGTCAACTTCAGGGGCAAAAGTGTGCTTACAGATTGGGGGGTTAGGCCTGTCACTTTGTAAGATGGCATTGGCATCTTCTGATTTCCCACATTGTAAGTCGGCTGATACTTGGTGAGGTCAGTATCATTGGCAATCAGGCTGGCCAGAGGACGTATATCCTTTACACAAGCAGCAAAGTGCTTCTACTCAAATGGCGTGCCGTCTTCCTTTAAGCTTGAATACCCGATAGAGATATCGGCTGAGTCTAACTTAGGTAGCCATGCTTTGGCCCGGCTTAAGGCAGTTACAGCTCCGGCTCTTGCACATGATCGCTTCATTTCATTAAACCTCTAGGGCATGACGGAAAGTTTCCTTAGCACATCAACCAAGAGTGTGGGGGCTTCATTAGATGGAGCAATTGTGGCCAAAGCGCACTGAGCACCAGTATAAAGCTGCTCCACCAAGGTGTAAACCGCCTTCAGCTTCACCAGCATATCTTGGTTCAGATTGGTGCTTCGGGGGCCTGCAAAGTGATCATTGGATGGGTTACAAGTGGTTCATATCATCAGTAACGATATTCAAGTTTGATAATTATAAGGCGACTTACCAAAGATAGCAGCAACCATCTGAGACACCTAGCGTTTTAAGCCGGTGAGTTCAGTGGTCGCTTCCTGGAGAGCCGCCTCCACCTTCTCAGCCCGTTGAGTCAAGTCTGTTTTCTCTTAAGCCCAGGCGTTCTTCTCAGCTTCAAAGCCGGTTCTCAGTTTTTCTGCCTCACCCATGCTAAATTTGAACTTTGAGTTCGCCTTCTGGGTCTCAGTCTCTTGCAGCTCCAGACAGGTCTTCAAGTCTGACAACTCTGATTGAAGTTGAGTAGTGGTGGTTTGTACATACACCGGATTAAAGTCATACTTTAATGTTAGTTCAACATATTAATTCCCAAGCACTTTGCGAGCAAGAGTACTTGGCACTTGTGGGCTAATGCATATTGCTTGTCTTGTTGCAATTTTACGATGACCCCTTAGTGCTACAACCGGCCATAGCTGGCTCATGAGGACTACACAACTTTAAGGCAGATTTTGAAAGGATTGTTTCATAGGTTATTATTCATGATCATGGTGATCAAGTCTACACCATATTCAAAATAAGCAGTAAACTTGGGGGCTGGCAGGATATGCATAACTTAAGAGTGGAAGAGATCGTACCTCAAATTTATGGTGCATCTACTTCACCATTTCAACTTCAAGGTCACGGTTGTTGTCTACTTTGCTGAGAAAGCCAGAGTATATTTCACCAATGCCCAGTTGAGCATAGTTGGTGACATCAAATCGCATTTTGCACGGCTCAACATGTTCTTCCTTGGCAGAATGCTTGGCCAGCACAGTAGATCTCCCCGGTTCAGTAACGCCGGTCATGGTGATCTCTACTTCATCATCTTGTGTGTTGTCTATCTTGACAGGGCTTGAAGTTTCATGATTTAAAGAATCATCGTTGGCAAGATCAACAGGCAGGTCAACAGTCATTGTTGGAATATCATGAACTGGCTCAGACGGTTCAGGAACGGAGGCCTCAGGCGCTGTGGTTTGGAGCTCTGACTCATGGACTTTTGGCTCTTCGGCTGGCTTGTTCTTCTTTGCCCTCTTGCTGGGATTTGCTTTTCCACTGCATGAGTCATAAAGGTTAGTATAAGTGTAAAAGGATTATAATGAATAAATGATAAGTAATTTGCCATTACCCGGGAGCAGTCTTGAAAGCTGGCATATTGGATTGGATTGAATCGCCGGAAGAGGAATGAGATGTGTCCTGATAATTTGAGTTGGAAGAATTGAGTGGCTGGCGAGTGAGACCCGCCAAAGGATAAAAAGAGTTTAAGTTGGGGGTGACCTCATTTCGGTGCTTCCTCAGCGTGTTCAGTAAGCCAGAGGAGAGTTATCCTTTCTTGTCTGAGTCTGCTGCCGGCTCTCATGTTGCTGTTGCTTCAAAATAAAGTGAGGATCCAGATGAGCTAAGGGGTGTGAAAATCTTACTTTCCGGGTTACTCTTCGGATTTTTTGTCTTGGCAAAGGCTCGGAGTCAGAGGAAATAATAGTTACCTCTTCTTCCACTCCCTGACTCATTCCCATGTCATCCTGATGATAGTCAGTGTCAATAAGATGGTTGAAAAAAGAACCAAGAGAATCAAGGGTACCTCCGACTCAGAGGTGTCATCCAGTTGAAGTAAAATAGAAGCGCCGGGATTCTTTCCTCTCTTCTTAGTGGCTCTCCTGGCGGCTTTCTTGGCCTTCCTGGCTCTCTTTGCAGCTTCATGATCATATTCTTTTTTCCAAAAGTCGTCATCAGCCTGCGAAAATCATCAAGGTTGAATTAAAACAAAGTATTAAGGGTGAAGGTAAAATAGCTAGTTCGGCGGCTTACTTTTGGTGCCGGGTTAGACTCGTAGAAAGGGCTTAGGCCCACCTTGCTGCAATCAGCTAGGCTCTCATTTAGAAGGGACTTTGTCATCTCATTGATAAGGTCATCAGTTAACTCCTCAGAGTTGTGGCGCAGTGGATCCTTTGTGTTACCGGTGTAAGTGCACATTAAACTGGAGTGGCGGCTCAACGGGATGATCCGCCATGCGACCCAGCATTGAACCAAGTCAATGACATTTAAGCCATTCCCCAACAGAGCCTTGACTTTGGCAATGGTAGGAGCAAGCTTCTTGCGTTCAGCAGCTGTTAACTTGTCGGGGAGAGGATGGTTCGATTCCAGACGCAGAGCACGAAAGCCGGGCAGTCGGTTCTCATCAGCCGGAGAGGCATCCTTGCAATAGGACCATCTTTGATTCCAATCCTTGGGATGACTCGGCAGCTGCGCATAAGGGAAAATGGCGTCTCTTCTTTGCTGGATTGAGACCCCACCAAGTTCCAAATTGGGTTCGTTGGAGTATTCGTTCTGGCGGTTCAAATAGAAATACTCTCTGAATAATTCCACAGTGGGCTCCTCTTGAAGGTAGACTTCGTAGAAGACTTCGAAATTGCATATGTTGGACACGGAATTGGGTCCGATGTCTTGAGGATGGAGGTCGAAAAAGTGCAGAACATCCCTGAAGAACTTAGAGCCGGGCGGTGAAAAGCCCTGGTTCATATGATCGGCGAAGACAATGACTTCCCCTTCTTTGGGCTGAGGTTTCTCTTCTGTTCGTTTAGGGGCACGGTAAGACATGACAGACTTCTTTGGCAGATAACCGGTTTTCACAAAGTCTTCAAGTGTAATCTCCGTGACGATGGAGCGAACCCAGTTACAGGAAGTGGTGGTTTTGGGCGGCATTGTGAAGAAGGAAGCCTAAAAGGAAAAAGAACAATGTTTGCCGGTTCAAATTTAGCCGGACGGAAAGTATTACAGCATTTATGAAAGTGCTAGTTATCGACTAGAGGGGGGGTGAATAGACGATTTTTATGAAAGTCTTCAAAACATGGGAGTTCCGAAGACAAATAGGAGAAACAACACTATTGAATGCAGTGGAAGGTAGACTACACTAGACAAGCCATAGTCAAGTATTCAATGAAGTGAAAGCACGAAGACTATTAGCAGCTAGGTAGTAAGGATTGGGGTGGAAGATAGTATGGAGCCAATCAGGACAAGTAGTCAAACTGTGAAGTCAAACAGATTACACAATCAGGCAAAGACTTCACGAAGACAAACGATAAGTAAAGAGAAGTGAGAGATAGAACCAGTAGCTTCAGGGAGACAATAGTTTGTTCGACCAGTTCCAGTTGCTGTGACAACTATATGTCTGGTTAGGGAGGCTGGGATTCAACTCAGAAGACCGCGTCTTCACCTTATTCCCCTTGAGCTAAGGACACCTAGTTCCCGCCCAATCACTCAGGTAAGTCTTCAAGGTAGACTTTCAAACCTTCACAGACTTCATTCACCGGCAATCCACAATGACTCTTGGATGCTCAGAACGTGATGCCTAACCGGCTGGAGGATTCACAGTCCTCAAGTGTAACAAGTCTTCAGATCACGCGGACAGAAAGACTTCAGTGATGCCAAACACACTCTGGGCTTTGGGTGGTTTGGGCTTTATCCTCGCAAGGATTCTCTCTCAAAAGCTTCGGAGGTGGGTTGCTCTCAAATGACCAAAGCCGTATCTAACTCTGAGCAGCCACCAATTTATGGTGTAGGGGGTGGGCTATTTATAGCCACAGGGCAACCCGACCTGATTTATCCGAAATGACCTTGGGTCACTAAGGAACTGACAGTGTCGCAACGGTCATATTTCAAACACACGCGGCAGCTTGACTTGGGCTACAAGTAAAGCTGACTTATCCAACTCTGGATAAGATTTGCTCTCATTGTTTTCGCTTGAAGACATAGGATTTGTTTGAGCATCACTTTAGTCACTCTGACTTTGTTCACTGGGACCCCACTTAACAGTGCAGTGGTTCCTATGACTCAACAAAGAAGAAAAGAAAACAACGAAACAACTAAGTCTTCGCGTTCCATAGTCTTCACTCAATGTCTTCTCATGTCATAGTCTTCATTGTGAATATCTTCACATACCACCATTGTCTTCAATGTCTTCACACATTTTTAGGGGTCATCTCCGGTAGGTAAACCGAATTAAAGAGGGACTACTACCTGTGTTATCCTGCAATTCTCACAAACACATTAGTCCCTCAACCAGGTTTGTCGTCAATACTCCAAAACCAACTAGGGGTGGCACTAGATGCACTTACAGTCTCCCCCTTTTTGGTGATTGATGACAAACTGGTTGAAGTTTTCAACGGGGATAAAAGTATGTGAAATTGTAGGGGATTAAGGCATTGTCTTCATATATGTCAAGAGGCTCCCCCTGAAGATGTGCATATAAATGTTTTGCGTTGGAATGCAAATGCACATGGCAGGTTGTACTTGTGGAGATCCATCTCACCATATGAAGACAATGCATCATGCATGAGAAGATATACAAGGACACTGACATGCATAATGAAAGATGGATGTCTGCGACATGACTTCATGCGGGATTTATCATCGCATATGCGGAATTTATCGTCGCATCACAGAATAGTAGCAGAAAACCATCGAGTTTAGGTGTTACAACTCAAAGAACCAAATGTATCAAAAATGAGAGTTGTAAACACCAGGCAAAAGTATAGCAACCACCCATATGGACCCGCTTAAAGACTATCAACATATGCTTCTCCCCCTTTTGTCAGTAAGGACCAAAAAGGTTTGAAGACATAGTCGCTACTCGTTCCCATGAGGAGTAGGTGAAGCAGTAGGGTCGTCGTTGAGGTTAGGTGGTGCAGAAGAACTTGGTGCAGTGTCAACACACACTGAGGTTGGAGGTGGTGAGGTAGCATCATCAATAACTCTAGCGTGAACAGTGGCTGCGGAGGAAGAGTATTCTGAGTCTTCAAGAGATGGGGTTCGACGTAGCACAACATTCCGTGGAGGAGTGGAGTCGAACTTGAAACTCTCAGTGAAGCCATCGTCTTGAAGATCAGCTTCAGCACTTAGTAATGTCAGACTCTTCCAGGACCTCTGACAGGTTTCATGAGTGACAAAAGCATTCTTGGTAGCAAGATTGTGAATGCGATTAACATCCACCAAGAGGCTTTGCATCTGTCATTTCAGCCAGAAGTGATGCTTGTCTTGTTTCTGATGCAGGGCCACAAGAAGCTCACAGTCATTGAGTACACGGGAGCGCTTGCGAGACCTTGGCGCAATGGTGCTTTCAGTGGCTTTAGTACGTGCACGGCGAGTGTTGCCGGCCAATGGATAGACACGCGAAACAGCTTGAACACCTTCAACATCCTGAGTGAAACTCTGACGATTTGCATTGTGAAGATATAGCGCTTCCTTGGCAGGCTCTGGGTAAATGGCTTCGACTGACATATCAATCTCTGGCAGGAAGATAATATGGTTGCATGTAGAGGGCTGATAGTCAACAGCAGAGTGCAGCTTAATCAGACGCATAACCCAAGGAGCATAAAATTTGAGACCAAAAATGTCAGATCCAGATGCAGCAAACTGGCGTATGAAGAAATCTTGAGAATTGAAGCTTTTGCCATTGAGTATGTAGAAGACAAATGTCTTCATTGCTCCTTCAAGCTTTGCTGAGGAGGAATGCCCCTTGATCGGCCATAGAGTTCGCCGGATGATATGATAGATTGTGCGTGGCAGATACTCAAGGTCTTCAACAAGGAATTCCTTGGGATACTCAGCATCCAAGGGCAATGGTTTCATCATACTGAGCATCTGGCTCATGCTGGGCTCAGGCTTCTGAAAGATGCTCTCCAATGCATCGCGGTGAAGCTGACAACCTGGTTCATATAGTTTGCCTGGAGTGGAGAGGTCGGTAAGCTCAATGAGATCAAGGGCTTTGGCTTCATGATGAATGTTGCCCGTCATCCACTCAAGGACCCATGTCGTTGTATCCCTGTTGTAGCCGCGAATGTGGAGGGTTGCATAAAATTGCAGGAGAAGCTCTTCATTCCAATGTTCCTTGTCGGTGACAAACTACAGAAGGCCAGCATCACGAAAGCAGTCTAGGGCTTCTTCAAGGCAGGGCAGACCAGCAATGGCTTCAGTGCCCAGACGCATATGAGGAAATATGCGCTCCTGATTGTATAGAATGCAGGAGTAGTAGCTGCGCTGCTGGTAGCTCCAGAACCGATCTGATGATATTCTTGGCTTGGAATATGGGTTCTTTCCAGAATCGAAGGTGTTGTGTGCAATGAAGCCGTTGACATTGAAGGAGCCTGGTGCTGATGCAGAACCTGTGAATCTAGGCAGTCTTAGTTTTGGCTTCTGAACTTGAGGCCTATGCTCCACATGGTAGTCAAATTGTGGTCCAGGAGCAGGCGAAGGAACCAGAATTGGCCATTGTACAAGAACAAGCTCGCCTTGATAGAATGCATGCTCAATTGTGTGTGGCCTTGGAGGCGGAACAGGAGCAGTGGCATCTGCATTAGCTTCAGGCTGCACATTGGATGCAGGTGCAACATTGGCTTCATTCACTATATTGACTTGAGGCGCCACATTGGCTTCAGCCATGACAACATCATTGGCTTCAGTGGCGTTGTGGGTGGCCGCCTCAGTATTCTCAACCTCCACTTGTGTAGCTGGAGGGTCGGGCACATATATGTTCTCCTCGAGAACAGCTTCTTGATTTGTGGGGTGTGTGGCAACAGGTTCTTCTTGTCTGTCATCGGCTGCTGCAGCCGGAATCTCTTCAGAAGCATTAGCTTCGGGCACAGGAACTGTCACAGAAGGATTGTCTTCAGGAAACACTTGACGTGCCACTGAGCTAGATTGGTGTGAATCCTCTTCCGTGATAGTCGTCATGGAGACCGAAGGTTCGGTCTCAGGCCTTTGCGAAGCCGTTGAAACACGGGCGACGTCTTTGGTGATGGTGTGGTCTCCATGTAATTGTCATCATTGACAATTGGACTGGTACCTTGCATTGGCGTAGGATGTGGTGTACTTGGAGAGTCTTGAACTGGTGTATCTGGTTGGGGGCGATCAACTCATGAAGCATCCTGTGTGATTGGCGTCAAAGGACGACCAATACTGATGAGTTTGTTGTTCGTGAGAACAGGCGATGATACTGTGGGGTTCTGAATCTGAGGAAGGACTTCATCATCTTCTACATTGTCTTGGGGACCAATGTCTTCAGTCGCGATAGGATCGACGACTAGAACTTCTTGTTCTTCAGGAGCCTCTGTGGAAGTAGGCTCATGAACAGTCAACTGACGCACTTGATTGTCGGATGGAGGGGGAGCACAAGCAATTGGTTCAACAACTAGGGGCTCTCTAGAAGCAGCCCGATCTTTCTTCTTAGTCTTTCTCTTCTTTGGGGGTGGTGCATCATCAGTAGTGCGCTTGATTTGCACTTTCTGGCTTCGGCTTCAGCGGCCTTGGTCTTCTGCTGATCTGAAGCCATTGTGGAGACCTTGGGCTTCGAGCCTGTCATGCTGGCAGGGAAGACAATGCGAGGTTCTTCCCACCTTGGAGCTTTAGTGGGGGCCATAGTAGACTTCTTCTTTTGCTTGGCAGCCATCTTGGGGTCAATACCAGGACGCCCGAGTGCCTTGCGCTTTTCAGCTTCGTTGTAAGCCTGAACACATTTCACAGCAAGAATCTTCATGCGTTCTCTTAAGCCTTTGGCTTCTTCACGCTTCTTGCGAAAGGCTTCTTTAAGGTCATTCAGCATCACCTTGAATTTTTGGACATCAGCCACACTCAGCTTGGCCACATGCTTCTTGAACTGTTTCTTCTCGAAATCAATCTTGTGTTTCAGTTCAACAATTCGCTGGGCCAGAGCCAGCTTAGGAGCAATTGCGCCTTGGAAGGCGACGCTGATGCCAATGGGGAGTTGAAGATCATCAAAGCTGAGATTTTGATTGTCGAACCATTCATCAATGAAATTGTGCAAGATGTTCACATCAAAGAGGGGCAGATCATTGAAGATCTCCGCCTCTTGCTTGCTCTTGATCAGCTGCTCCAGAGCATCCTCACAAAATTCTTCATCTGAAGACAAATCAATGGCTTCAGATTCGTTCCTCAGAACGGCAGCTGGTGTCAGTGCCTGACTGAGTCTCTGAACAGGTTTCTTCTGTGGCTTCTCATGCTTCTTGGAGACGCGAGACAGATCTTCATAGGCGTTCCAACGGCTTCACTCGAGAAGCCTTTGGTGCAGTAGAGGGTTTTGAAGCTTTAGCCTTCTTTTGCTTCTGCGGCTTTGGAGTAGGAGCAGGAGCTTCATCTGTGTCAGCATCATCATCAGAATGATCCACCTTGGCACCTTGTACAACTATGTGAGCGAGGAGGGCTTCAAAGTTGTAGAAGGGACCGATCCTATTCTCACTGACTTCGCGGGTGCCATCATCATGAGGTGAGGAAGGACCAGGGTTGAAGTCGAGCCCTAGAGCCTTCTTGTTCTTCGCATCTGAGTCTTTGGCGAACTGGTAATTGCGCTTAAAGAGATGGTCTTCGCGACACCATAGCAGAGAAGAGGGGTCAGCATTCTCTGGCTCTGGTCCGCGAACCATGCAAGGATATAATTCCCGTTGGATGGCTTCGGAAAGAGACTGGGGTTGAAGATTTTTGTACACAATATCTCCCCAGGGTGCCTTGATTGCATTTTTCTCTGCATATTCTTCAGTAACGAGGCGGTATTTGAACCATTCTTCAGCCCAATATCTTTGAATCCACTGGATTCGATTCTTGCGGTCGGTATAGGTTTCCTCAGGATCAGTTTTGTAGAGCTCATGCAGATTAGGAGGCAAATCATTTGAAGTGTTACCACGGTGCTATCTGCCTCCCTTTCGTGTTGACTTTTCAGTTGTCATGAAGTTTAAGCTGAAGGGTTTCAGAACGTGCAATGGCTTCTTGCAGCTAGTCAGATAAGAACTTGCTTCAGGTGAATTGATGTGACTCTGCAGGAATTCTGCAAATGAATGCAGACTATGAGAACCAAGGGATTCTCCCACGGACATGTACCTGTGACAGCATTAGAGATGCGAGGGAAGGGGAAGAGGTCATATGCATTCTCAGATGATTTTGAAGATAAATCAGTTTGAAGACATTGACCTCATAACACGAAGATATTCACTTAGTTGATGTGAGTTGGTTCCAGAGTTATACAAATCAAGAAATAAGTACAATTGAGGAATCTAACTTGTAATGAAGCATAAGTGAACATTATAGGCACATTATGAGATGCAGAGTGTGATAGATTCAACTTTGGAGTTGTAGAAACTACTTTTGGTAAGGAAGGATGAATCTATCGGATCAAAAAGACAGTAAAAAGAGAGTTTTAATTACCACAGGAAGAACTGCTAGACGGAGGGAAAGTTGAGGCCGAGCAGTTCAATCTCTCGTGCCCTAACTTGGCGACGAGAGACAGCTACGGCGGCGACGGAGAAGATGAGGTCCGAGGCTGGCGTGAGGACAGCGTCGGAGAAGTCGCGACAGCTAAGCGCTTCATCGCCGGCGTTGTTGAGTGCTAGCAGTGGCACTAGGGTTTTCGGGAGGTGGCGAGGTGGAAGAAAAAATTTGACCGTGATGGGATGTGCATTTATAAGGAAAGGGACAGCACAACATAATTACACAGGTTCCCCTGGCTATTCGCATTTGAATGACACATGGCGTGCATGCAACTCCTGGGTAGTTGTTCCATGTTCCCACGCACGCCTGGATTGTCGGGACGGTCGTTCCGAATTCTTCGGATTTCCGGTAATAAAGATAGCACATTTAAAACAAACATGAATGTTTGTCAGATTGGCTTCATCTGACAAGGTTCAGTGAAGACAATCGACAGTTTTCAATAGAATGCATATGATTTGGACAGATGGAGTTTAGGTAGAAGCATAGTTAGGTTAGGGTCCGATCACATTCACTTAGATCAAAAGATTCAACACGAAGTCATAACTATAAGTGAATGCTGTGGAGGACAGAACACAAATAGTATGCAACCAGTTTAAGGCCAAATCAATCATATGAAGATAAATTCGAATATAAGTCAGAAATAAAGACAACTCAGTTATGAAGACTATGCAAACATAACGCCAAGAGAAGCACCTCAAACAAAAGTTTGATGGTGGCGTTACCCACCGTATAGGAAGTATTAGACCCAGACACGGCGCACAATTATCGTGGCGCTCCGAAGTCAAATTCCACATTAATGTATTCATACTTGGAGTGTATGTCTTCATTGATTGAAGATATACGTTACTTCGTGTGTTGCACATCTAAGTCATCAAAATGCATAAGTGTTAGGATGTGTGTCCAATTCACAGGACATTTGAGGATTCCAAGATATTTAGCTCACACCGCAACATGCAAAACCTTTTCTTGTCCAAGGGCTTTGTGAAGATATCAGCCAGTTGCTCTTCAGTGTTGACATGGATGATATCAATGTCTTCCTTCATAACATGATCTCTGAGGAAGTGATGACGAATCTCAATATGCTTTGTCTTCGAGTGCTGAACTGGATTGTTGGCAATCTTGATGGCACTCTCATTGTCACAGTAAAGAGGCACATTCTTCAGGTGTATACCATAGTCCTTGAGAGTTTGCTTCATCCAGAGAAGCTGAGCACAGCAAGATCCAGCAGCAATGTATTCGGATTCAGCAGTGGAGAGAGATACACAGTTCTACTTCTTTGAAGACCAACAGACAAGTGATCGTCCCAGAAAGTGACATGTGCCTGATGTGGACTTGCGATCAACCTTGTCACCAGCATAATCAGCATCTGAGAATCGAACTAGATCAAACTCTAAGCCCTTTGGATACCATAATCCTAGTGTTGGGGTGTAAGCCAAATATCGAAGTATTTGCTTCACAGCTAAGTGATGTGATTCCTTTGGTGCCGCTTGGAATCGGGCACACATTCAAACACTAAGCATTATATCTGGCCTAGATGCACATAAATAAAGCAAAGAACCAATCATAGAGCGGTATACCTTTTGGTCGAATTCTTTACCATCATCTCGGGACCCAGATGACTTTTGGTTGGCATTGGCGTCGTGTATCCTTTGTAGTCTTGCATTCCGAACTTCTTCAGGCAATCTTTGAGATATTTTTCTTGAGAAATGAAGATGTCGTTGCGTTGCTGACAGATTTGGAGACCTAGAAAGAACTTTAGTTCACCCATCATGGACATATGATATTGCTCTTGCATCATATGACCAAACTCATCGCTGTATTTCTTGTTGGTGCAGCCGAAGATAATGTCATCCACATATATTTGGCACACAAATAGTTCACTATCATAAGTCTTCGTGAAGAGGGTAGGATCCAGTGAACCAGGTTTGAAGCCTTTGCTCTTCAGGAAGTCTTTGAGCGTATCATACCAAGCGCGAGGGGCTTGTTTGAGGCCATACAGTGCCTTGTTGAACTTGTACACCATATCAGGATGTTTTGGATCTTCAAAGCCAGGAGGTTGTGCAACATATACGTCTTCTTCTATCTTTCCATTGAGAAAAGCACTCTTCACATCCATTTGATAAAGGAGAATGTTGTGATGGTTTGCATAGGCTAGAAGTATGCGAATGGATTCAAGCCTTGCCACAGGAGCAAAAGTTTCATCAAAGTCAATCCCTTCCACTTGAGTGTAGCCTTGAGCAACTAGACGAGCTTTGTTTCTGACCACTTGACCATGTTCATCTTGCTTGTTGCGATATATCCATTTGGTGCCAATGATATTGTGCTTCCGAGGATCAGGACACTTGACCAGTTCCCACACATTGTTCAACTCAAACTGTTGAAGCTCTTCTTGCATTGCTTGAATCCATTCAGGTTCCATAAAGGCTTCGGTGACTTTCTTGGGTTCTGAGATTGAGACGAATGCAAAGTGTCCACAGAAATTGGTGAGTTGTGTTACTCTTTGTGTGGCTCTTGAAAGAGTGAGTGGACCAGGTGCATTGAGGCTATCGATCATCTTCTCAATCTGTACTTCATTTGCAACACGAGGGTGAGCAGGACGAAGATTTTGTTCATTCTGATCAATTTCATCATTTGGAGGATTATCTTCAGGCTGAGCATTGTCTTCAGGTTGATCAGGTGCAGAAATGATCAGTTCTTCTTCAGCCTAATTCTCAGAGGGTATGATTTCGCCAATTCCCATTTGCTTGATTGACTCGCTAGGGGATAACTCATCTAGCACATTTGGCAGGTGCTCTCTTTGCGAGCCGTTAGTCTCATCGAACTGCACATCCACAGTTTCAACCACTTTATAGTGAAAGAGGTTGAAGACTCTATAGGAGTGTGAATCCTTTCCGTAACCAAGCATAAAACCTTCATGTGCTTTCGGTGCAAATTTTGAAGTGTGATGAGGATCCTTGATCCAGCACCTAGCACCAAATACTCTAAAGAAGATTACATTGGGTTTCTTACCAGTTAGGAGCTCATAGGGTGTTTTCTTCAGAAGCTTGTGAAGATAAACGCGGTTGATGGTGTGACAAGCAGTATCAATGGCTTCAGGCCAGAACTTCCGTGGAGTCTTGTACTCATCAAGCATCGTTCGGGCCATCTTAATAAGAGTTCTGTTCTTGCGCTCGGCGATGCCATTCTGCTGAGGTGTGTATGGAGCAGAGAACTCATGAGTGATACCCATGGTATCCAGGTAGAGGTCGAGGCCGGTGTTCTTTAACTCAGTGCCGTTGTCGCTTCTGATGTGCTCGATCTTGACACCGTAGTTCGTCATGGCATGGTTGGCAAAGCGTTTGAAGACATCCTGCACTTCAGTCTTGTAGACGATTATATGCACCCAAGTGTATGGAGAGTAATCATCAACAATGACGAAGCCATAGAGGCAAGCAGTAGCATTGAGAGTGGAATAGTGAGTAGGGCCAAATAAGTCCATGTGCAGCAGCTCCAAGGGTTGAGACGTGGTCATGATTGTCTTCGAGGGATGCTTGGCTCTTGTCATCTTCCCGGCTTCGCAGGCGCCACACAAATGATCCTTCTTGAACTTGACGCCTTCGATGCCCACAACATGCTTCTTCTTCGCGAGAGTTTGCAAGTTCCTCATGCCAGCATGTCCTAGCCTTCGATGCCAAAGCCAGCATTCTGAAGCTTTTGCTAGAAGACATACGGCCATCTGTGGACCTATTGAGAAATCTACCATATACAGATCACCTTTTTGATATCCTTCAAAGACTAGAGACTTGTTAGATTCCATCAGTACAAGGCAGCGATATTTTCTAAATAGCACAATCATGTTTAAGTCACAAAGCATTGAGACAGACATTAAGTTGAAACCAAGGTATTCAACAAGCATCACTTTATCAATGTGCTGATCCCTTGATATTGCAACTCTACCTAGACCCAATACCTTGCTTTTACCAGTGTCAGCAAATGTGATGTGGCTTTTGTCTGATGGACACAGCGTTGAATCCATCAAAAGACTTCAATCGCCAGTCATGTGATTAGTGCATCCACTGTCCATAATCCATTCTGAAGCACGAGGTGTCGTAGCCTATAGTGCAGTTTGGGGGATAGGCTTCACCAAGTGAGTTGTGAAGCAGAAACATTTAACGAGCAAGTGGAACATGGAAATTCAGGTCTTGGTTAGGATAGACAGGATGAGTATCAAGAAAATCTGGAATGGAATACATAGTAAGACTATTTAGGCATTTTATCTTGCGCCCAACAAGATTTTTAAGGTCTCCAGCGTTAGCTTCGAATGCTTTTGATTTCCGACTGGAGACCTTCCCTGCAAAAGAGAGTTAAGTTTTCTTAACCACCCACATCTTCAGGGGTGGCTTAGAAGCAATGAGTATAAGTGTAGCATCTGAGAATTTTGGCTTCTGAGCCCTAGTAAATAGCCTTGCAGGGGGTGAATAATACTCATATGAATAAGCAGAAAAGTTCTTGGTTCTATGAACATAGCGGTTTAATGAAACACGCTCATATTCATTGGTCTGAGTATGATTTTCCTGCAAAACATTGACGTTAGGGTGACTCAGATGAGTCCTTGGTCTGTATGAAGCTTTTGGAACGTATGACGCCTTTGGTAGGGGGTTTGTCTTCTTCACAGGTGGTGTCGTGATGACATTCATAGGAAGATTCTCAAGGCAACTCTTGGGTACCCATATCTTCTTCATAGGTGACCCATTCCTGCAGTTAGTACCAATATACCTGGCAAACACTTTGCCATTCTGATTCTTAAACAATTTATAGTTTGCATCAAAGGATTCATCAATGATAATATGGTTAGCGCAAGTGAAACCAAATAAGGTGGATGGATCTGCTGGAGGTTCCTTTGCAGCAACCCAGGTAGTTTTGGGGTACTGCTCAGGCTTCTAGTACGACCCGTCAACATTCATTTTCCTCTCGAACCCAACACCCTCTTTTCTAGGGTTTCGGTTCAGAATCTGCTTTTTGAGGACATCACATAATGTCTGATTCCCTTTGAGGCTTTTGTACATCCCTGTCTCAAGCAGTGTCTTCAACCTGGCATTCTCATCAGCAATAGTGGTGGTATCCTCAATAGAGGGGTTAGTTACCACATCAGCAGTTGAAGGTATTGCAACAGGAGTAGCAGTAGAACATTCAGCAACAAAGGCAGCATTATCACGCTCAATGCATATTAGACATGGTGGTTCAAATCCTTCCTGAGCGGGACTGATCTGTTGAGCGCGAAGTGACTCATTCTCTTTTTGAAGATCTTCATGATCCGATTTCAATTTCTCAAGTTCCCGCTTCCTTTAAAGATAATCATATGAAAGCTTTTCATGAGATGTTGAGAGGGTTTCATGACGACCTTCAAGTTCCTGGTACTTAACATGAAGATTTATTATGTCTTCAATTAAGGACTGAGTCTTAGTCATTTTCGTGTCCAACAGGTCATCGCTTTTGTCTAACAATTTTTGAATATGTTCCATGGCATTCTGCTGTTCCGTTGCAATTTTAGCAAGTTTTGTGTAGCTGGGTTTGGAATCAACAGAGGTTACCTTGACACTACGAGCCATGAGGCGGTAGTTTTGATCTGATGTATCTGGTTCGGAGGTCATCGTTTTAATGGATTCTTTGAACTCACAAAACCATGGGTCTTGACGGGTTCGATGACCTTCATAGACATCAGAAATCCGGTCCCAAATAAGCTTCGCATTACTGAGATGCTTGGCGCGCCTGAACTCGTCAATGGACAGACATGCACATATAATATCCTTAGCCGTGATATCCAGATGAGTGTACTTTCGAATGTTGTCAGCATTCACCATCTTGCATAAATTTGTGAGACCAATTTTTGTGACAAACCACAGTTCACTGTTCATGGCAAGAAGGCGCTTCTTCATCATTGCTTTCCATTTGGGGTAATCTCGTCCCTTGAAGACAGGACACGCAGTGGAGACCTTGATTATCCCTACAGTCGACATAGCTAAAACTCCAGGTGGTTAAACCAAATCACACAGAACAAGGGAGTACCTTGCTCTGATACCAATTGAAAGTGCTAGTTATCGACTAGAGGGGGGGTGAATAGGCGATTTTTATAAAAGTCTTCAAAACATGGGAGTTTCGAAGACAAACAGGAGAAACAACACTATTCGAATGCAGCGGAAGGTAGACTACACTAGACAAGCCATAGTCAAGTATTCAATGAAGTGAAAGCACGAAGACTATTAGCAGCTAGGTAGTAAGGATCAGGGTGGAAGATAGTATGAAGCCAATCAGGACAAGTAGTCAAACTGTGAAGTCAAACAGATTATGCAATCAGGCAAAGACTTCACAAAGACAAACGATAAGTAAAGAGAAGTGAGAGATAGAACCAGTAGCTTCAGAGAGACAGTGGTTTGTTCGACCAGTTCCAGTTGCCGTGACAACTGTATGTCTGGTTAGGGAGGCTGAGATTCAACTCAGAAGACCGCGTCTTCACCTTATTCCCCTTGAGCTAAGGACACCTAGTCCCCGCCCAATCACTCAGGTAAGTCTTCAAGGTAGACTTCCAAACCTTCACAGACTTCGTTCACCGGCAATCCACAATGACTCTTGGATGCAAAGAACATGATGCCTAACCGGCTGGAGGATTCACAGTCCTCAAGTGTAACAAGTCTTCAGTTCACGCGGACAGAAAGACTTCAGTGATGCCAAACACACTCTGGGCTCTGGGTTGCTTGGGCTTTATCCTCGCAAGGATTCTCTCTCAAAAGCTTCAGAGGTGGGTTGCTCTCAAACGACAAAAGTCGTATCTAACTCTGAGCAGCCACCAATTTATGGTGTAGGGGGTGGGCTATTTATAGCCACAGGGCAACCCGACCTGATTTGTCCGAAATGACCCTGGGTCACTAAGGAACTAACATGTGTCGCAACGGTCAGATTTCAAACACACGCGGCAACTTGACTTGGGCTACAAGTAAAGCTAACTTATCCGACTCTGGATAAGATTTTCTCTCATTGTCTTCGCTCAAAGACATAGGATTTGTCTGAGCATCACTTTAGTCACTCTGACTTTGTTCACTGGGACCCCACTTAATAGTGCGGTGGTTCCTATGACTCAACAAAGAAGAAAAGGAAACAACAAAACAACTAAGTCTTCGCGTTCCATAGTCTTCACTCAATGTCTTCTCATGTCATAGTCTTCATTGTGAATATCTTCGCATACCACCATTGTCTTCAATGTCTTCACACATTTTTAGGGGTCATCTTCGGTAGGTAAACCGAATCAATGAGGGACTACTACCAGTGTTATCCTACAATTCTCACAAACACATGAGTCCCTCAACCAGGTTTGTCGTCAATACTCCAAAACCAACTAGGGGTGGCACTAGATGCACTTACAATTTATTCAGTGGCGGCTTAAAAAGGGGCCTAATGGTATATGGCTAATTATAATAGGTTATCTAAGCCGCCATGTGTGCAGTTTGGTGTTTATCAAAAGAAAAATCTGTTGAGCGTTGCAATTAACTACAACTGGTGGTATGAGCCACCATGACTAGGTGGATCTATCAAGATACAATTTTTTGCTAAGTGTCATACAAACAGGTTTCACAGATTGCAATTGTTATTTCGGATAAGTGGCAGTTCCGAAAAAGGAAATAAGTCAAGACCTAAAACCAGCACAGGGGAGTTCATAAGATCTAATGGGATCTCTTTTCAAGTAAAAAGGGCCCGCTGTTATTGAAGGAAAGGGCAAAACTCCTACCGCGCAAGTTTTATGCCATCTTCAGATCAAAAGGCGTTATGGTTGAAGAACTATGACAAACTGCGAAGAACAAGAGAGAGTTCAGGAACCCTAATGCAGATCTGGGGTACAAGAGAGTGAGTGCTTACAGATGCAGGTCAACTACGGAGGAGCGCCGCCGTTCTCTGGTTCGTTCAGGGTGATGCAGCGGCCAAGGGCGAGGACAACAGTGTGCTTTGTGGTGGTGGCGGAGCTCGAGTGGCAGACAGTCGCGAGAGGAGGAAGATGATGGAAAAGGGGAAGAATGAGAAGAGGCCGGTCGTGGCTATTTATAAGGAAAGGCTAATAAGTGGGCGTGAAAAATGAGGAGGCCAAAACATGGTTATCCAACTACCTAGACGCCTCGATTTTCGAAACGATTACTAAGATAAAGATCCGTTGAGATATGTTGGATAAAGTGTGAATTAATGACAGGTGACGTCATGGCGGGTTATCACAAATCCAGAAGATGATGTCATGGCGGGTTATAAACTCTGGCACAAATGAAGAACAGAAGATTTTTTTCTAAGTGTTGAAGATTGACATGAACCAGTTCAAATCAATCTGGGGCCTAATGTTGGGGATATAACTATTAGGTATGACCCGCCCATGAGGGGCTGGGTTATACCTGTTGGAGATCGTTGCAGAAAATAATTTTTTTCCTACGCATCACCAAGATCAATCTATGGAGTAACTAGCAACGAGAGAGAGAGGAGTGCATCTTCATACCCTTGAAGACCGCGAGACGGAAGCGTTACAAGAACGCAGATGAGGGAGTCATACTCGAAGCGATTCAGATCGCGGTGGACTCCGATCTTAGTGCCGAACAACGGCACCTCCGGGTTCAACACACGTGCAGCCTGGTGACGTCTCCCGCGCCTTGATCCAGCAAGGAGGAGGGATAGGTTGAGAAAGAGAGCTCCAACAGCAGCACGATGGCGTGATGGTGATGGAAAGGCAGTACTCCGGCAGGGCTTCGCCAAGCTCTTATGGAGGAGGAGAGGTGTTGGGGAGGGGAGGGGCTGCGCCTTGGATGTGGTGCTGCAGCCCTCCCCTCGCCCCTCTATTTGTAGGAGGAGGGGGAAGGGGGGCGGCCCCCTTTAGATGAGATCTAGAGGGGGGGCGGCGGCCAAGGGGAGGGGGCTTGCCCCCCAAGCAAGGGGGGCGCCCCCTTTAGGGTTTCCCCCCCCCCCAACCCTAGGCGCATGGTCCCAAGGGTGGGGATGCACCCAGCCCTCCAAGGGCTGGTTCCCTGCCCACTACGGCCCATGAGGCCCTCCGAGAGAGGTGGCCCCTCCCGGTGGACCCCCGGAACCCCTCCGATGGCCCCGGTACAATACCGGTATGCCCCCAAACTTTTCCGGTGACCGTACGACAACTTCCCATATATAAATCTTCACCTTCGGACCATTCTGGAACTCCTCGTGACGTCCGGGATCTCATTCGGGACTCCAAACAACATTCGGTAATCACATACAATTCTTCCTAATAACCCTAGCGTCATCGAACCTTAAGTGTGTAGACCCTACGCGTTCGGGAATCACGCACACATGACCGAGACATCTCTCCGGCCAATAACCAACAACGGGATCTGGATACCCATGTTGGCTCCCACATGTTCCACGATGATCTCATCGGATGAACCACGATGTCGTGGATTCAAGTAATCCCGTATACAATTCCCTTTGTCAATTGGTACGTTACTTGCCCGAGATCCGATCGTCGGTATCCCAATACCTCGTTCAATCTCGTTACCGGCAAGTCACTTTACTCGTTACATAATGCATGATCTCGTGACTAACCACTTAGTCACAATGAGATCATTATGATGATGCATTACCGAGTGGGCCCAGAGATACCTCTCTGTCATACGGAGTGACAAATTCCAGTCTCGATTCGTGCCAACCCAACAGACACTTTCGAAGATACCTGTAGTGCACCTTTATAGTCACCCAGTTACGTTGTGACGTTTGGCACACCCAAAGCACTCCTATGGTATCCGGGAGTTACACAATCTCATGGTCTAAGGAACTGATACTTGACATTAGAAAAGCTTTAACAAACGAACTACATGATCTTGTGCTATGCGTAGGATTGGGTCTTGTCCATCACATCATTCTCCTAATGATGTGATCTCGTCATCAATGACATCCAATGCCCATAGTCAGGAAACCATGACCATCTGTTGATCAACGAGCTAGTCAACTAGAGGCTCACTAGGGACATGTTGTGGTCTATGTATTCACACATGTATCACTATTTCCGGTTAATACAATTATAGCATGAATAATAGACAATTATCATGAACAAGGAAATATAATACTAATCATTTTATTATTGCCTCTAGGGCATATTTCCAACAATACCTATGGCGATTCATCATATGAAGCCCACGAGGATATTTGAAGATGACGATTTAGTTAAGGGCCCAAGGCCCAAAGGCGACTTAAGGCCTGTGAGGGTAAACCACCATATATGTATGACTTGTATTGTAAGGCATGAATAGATAGTAACCGAGCCAGACACTGTTTATGAGCCGGCCGGGACTCCCTGAGCCGCTGGGCATCAACCTGTATATATAAAGGGACGACCCGGCGGCGGTTCAGGATAAGAAACAACAGATCGAAAGCTAGGTCAAGCGGATTCGCTCCCTGGTAATCGAGACATAAGCAATACCACCTCAAACTGGATTAGGCATTTACCTTCACCACAAGGGGCCAAACCAGTATAAACTCTCGTGTCCTTTGTCCCGTTTTAACCCCTTTAAGCTACCTAGTTGTGATGGCTCCATGACTAAGTCCTTTTGCTAGGACAACTGCCGAGACCTTTCCACGACAATGAGTGTTAGCAATCATAGAAGACTAAATGATGGTTGAGTATGTGGACTTGCCTAAAGGCTCCAATACATGACCCTTCCTGAAAAGATGATGAATTGTAGTTGCAAAGTTGACTAAGAACATAGTTTGTCGGTTTCCAATAGAGTTTATGCTTTATACTTCGATATTGTGATGAATTATCACTTGTTCATGAGAAGTCTATGATAAAAGTTATATGATAAAAGTTTTACATTAAAGTTTGTTGTTGTTATAATAAGTCACATGATGCTGTTATGTTCGTATTTTTTGTTTTTATCGACACCTCTCTCTCTAAGCATGTGGACATGTTTTTCGATTTCGGTTTTCGCTTGAGGACAAGCGAGGTCTAAGCTTGGGGGAGTTGATACGTCCATTTTGCATCATATTTTCCTACTGTTATTTATGTTGCTTTATTGTATAATAATGCTTTTTGGAGTAATTCTAATGCCTTTTCCCTCATAATATGCAAGGTATGCACCAAGGGGGAGAATTCCGGCAGCTGGAAATCTGGACCTGAAAAAGCTACGTCAAGCTACCTATTTTGCACAACTTCAAATGAGCTGAAACTTCTCCAGGATTTTTTATGGAATATTTGATAAATATTGGAGCAAATAAGTACCAGAGGAGGGCCAACAGGTGGGCACAACTCACCTGGGTGCGCTAGGAGGCCCAGGCACGCCCTGGTCGGTGTTGCCCTCCTCGGCCCACCTCCGGTGCCCATCTTCTGGTATGTAAGTCATTTTAACCAAGAAAAAAAATCAAACGAGGACATTCGGGATGAAGCACCGCCGCCTCGAGGCGGAACTTGGGCAGGAGCACTTTTTCCCTCCGGCGGAGCAATTACGCTGAGGGAACTTCCCTCCCAGAGGGGGAAAATCATCGTCATCATCATCACCAACAACTTTCCCATCTTGGGGAGGGCGATCTTCATCAAGATCTTCACAGGACAAACTCCTCTCAAACCCTAGTTCATCTCTTGTGTTCAATCTTTGTATCAAAACTATAGATTGGTGCTTGTGGGTGACTACTAGTGTTGATTACATCTTGTAGTTGATTACTATATAGTTTATTTGGTGGAAGATTATATGTTCAGATCCATTATGCTATTTAATACCCCTCTTATCTTGAGCATGTTTATCATTTGTGAGTAGTTACTTTCGTTCTTGAGGTCACGTAAGAAATCATGTTGCAAGTAATCATGTGAACTTGATATGTGTTCGGTATTTTGATGATATGTATGTTGCCATTCTCTTAGTGGTGTCATATGAACGTCGACTACATGACACTTCACCATATTTGGGCCTAAGGGAATGCATTGTGGAGTAGTTATTAAATGGTGGGTCGCGAGAGTGACAGAAGCTTAAACCCCAGTTTATGCGCTATTTCGGACCTATAGGATCCATAAGTTTAATGCTATGGTTAAAATTTATTATTAATACTTTTCTCGTAGTTGCGGATGCTTGGGAGAGGGTTAATCATAAGTAGGATGTTTGTTCAAGTAAGAACAACACCTAAGCACCGGTCCATCCCATATATCAAATTATCAAAGTACCGAACACGAATTAAGCCAACATGATGAAAGTGACTAGATGAAATTCCCGTGTACCCTCAAGAACACTTAAGAAACTGTTTTGGCCTGTCCTTTGCCTCAAAAGGATTGGGCTACCTTTTTGCACTTTTGTTACTACTTTCATTACTTGTTCATTACAAATTATATTGCTATCAAACTACTCCGCTACTTACAATTTTAGCACTTGCAGACAATACCTTGCTGAAAACCACTTGTCATTTCCTTTTGCTCCTCGTTGGGTTCGACACTCTTACTTATCGAAAAGGCTACAATTGACCCCATATACTTGTGGTTCATCACCCCTCCGACCTTGAGGTGAGACCAGCCAAATCTCCATGTCAATATGAGTCCTATAAGATATTTTGAAATGTTTTTGTTCATATTTTCAACCATTGGAATGCAATGACCATCAAGTTTGAATGCTCATATGATGTAGATATAAACATGTATATCTTGTGTTGCTCAAACAGGATATGTGCTTGCCCAAGTGGTCGGCCATGTTTGCAGGTAACACCTCCGAGTGGCCTATGTTTTGCCGGAGTGTTGATTAATTTCCATTCCGACAAATTTCAGGCGCTTGATATGTCCTTTTTTAGCAAAGGTCATGCTGGACTTTTCCGTGAATTTTTGCATGACTTGTGCTAGAATATGTAGGAAATATTGAGTGGCCTGGATTTTCTAGGAAGTTAATTAAACGACATTTAGGGTTGACTTTAAGTCTATCGAGACTCCACCATATATGAGAGAAGAAGAATGCCGACTGTTCTCGTGGGGGCCGCTTCTCCTTCGTTCCCGTGTGCTAGACATTTTGGTTTAATGCACTCAGGGACGAAGAGAGGAGCGACCATCACCAACGGTCGAATATATACACCACATGAGCTGAGAATTTTTTAAAAAAAATACTCGATGGACCGATAGTCAACCAGTGATGAATAATAATGATCTAGTTTAGTTTTTGTAGTATATATATTGAATTTTAGAAGTTTAATCTTTCAATTATGAACCTAGAAAATGTCGTCGGAGGAGGAAGAAAGTCTCCCGGCGGAGTGCGACTGGTGCGGCGACGACCGGGGTCTATGCAACAGGCCTCACCTGGTAGAAGGTCGGCGCTTCAACATTAAGCTTCAGGAGACATTCGTTGTTGAAACGGTACGCGACGACAACAAGTGTTTTTTCAGAATTAAGCACGACTTCTACTTCTTCAACATGTAATTTTCGTCTTTTACAATTCGACTATAGCTTATCCCGTGCCATGCAAGACGCTATGTCTTGGAGAGGATGGATTTTGAAGATCATGAAAGTATGGAAACAAAGATAGTTCAGCTAAGGACCCATCATGGATATGATTTTGCTATAAATTTATACAATTCTGAGAGTGTATCCCATTTTGGTTGCCCGAATTGGGAAGCACTTTGCAAGACGTATGATTTTCATGTGGGTATGCTTGTCACCATGGATCTTGGATCCTGACATCGATGAAGACAATGTGGACATTTGGGTCCTTGTTGATACGCTTCCAATTCTACCGCTATGTGAGTTTCTCAAACATAGTTATTAAGTAATTTATATTGTTTATTTCAAAATAGTTGACAACTTATTTCCATTGATAGCTTATTTTCATTCTTCAAATAATGTGCGGAAGATGGTAGACAGAACCTACTACACCGATGGCGTAGAATTAACTTATCAGGAGAAAAATCATCTGATCTCATTTATTAATGATCTTGAAAATTACAATATCTATTATGAAACTCCTGCACATTATGGTCAATACGTGCTAGTGCACGTGTTGAACTACGGTAACATCCATGGAGATGGCATGGTAAGATTTTTTACTATTACGACATCCATGCATCTTTTGCATAAATTCTTCTAAAACTAAACTACATTGCTAACTACGAAGTTATTACTATGTTTTTCAACAGAAAATCCCGAAGGATTGTGTGCCTCATCTGATGTTTCCGAAAGGTCACCTTGATGTTATGAGCTTACGGCCAGGTCATCCAACGCATCACCGCTGTCCATACCAGATTTCTAAAACCGATGAAGGAATGACAATCAAAGATTGAAAAAAAATGTATGGTCAGTCATAGGGAGCTACTTGGAAGCAACATTGTGCGAAGGCCAAAAATTGGAGACATGATAATCTCCATTCTCCATAATGGAGAGTCAGAGCCTATCTTGTTTTATGCTATTTTACCTAAGAGAGGGTAGTAGGTCCTATGAGAGAGGAGTAGGTTCTATGTTATATGTGTTATTATGTGCTACAATGTTTTAGAGTTCATGATGATGATGAGGAGGAGTTGTGATTATGACTAGTGACCAACTTGCTATATGATTTCTCATTGACGAAAATGATGATCATGAGGAGTTGTTATATGACAATGATGTATTATGATGATAAGTTGTTAATGATATGATGATGATGATTTATTATATCACTGGGTGAAAGAACCACAAATTAGTTTCAATTGGATGGATCCATCCACTTGAAACCAATCCATGGTTCTTTCACCCAGTGATGTAATAACTCATTATGATGTAAAAAACAATTTAAATTGCTACTATATGAAAACTTGTATAATGGTGTATGAATACGACATAAAATGAAAAATAAATAGAATACGCAATAGTAGTAGTAGCACGGGCATAGGGGTGCGCTGCTAGTATTTACCAGTAGAGCATCCTACGAAATGCGCTGCTACTAAGTGCATATAGCAGTTCGTGTCTAGACCAACACTACTGCTAAGCTTTAGCTGTAGCGCCGTATCAGTAGCGCGGCACCCCGCGCTACTGATAGGCCAAAAACCAGCGCTACTGGTAGGCTTTTCCCTATTAGTGACATCTAGGGGGGAGTATATTTCATCATCGAGCCAAGTAACGCAAATTCACTCTTATTCAATCTGCTTTTCACTTATCTATCTTCACTTTGATGATTATCTGTTTTGTCAACAACCGTCCAAAAAGGGGGAGATTATTGGTGCAATGATAGGCCCCTTATGTTTTTGGAGTTTGTTGACATAAACAATATGGGACTTATGTGTTTGCTAGTGCACACAGAGTAACAGGTCCTTGAGATCACGAGGAGTTTGATGAAAACGATGAGGATGATCTCCCTGCACTGCAGTGAAGGTTATCACCGAAGATTATGATGACAAGAGTTACCCCTCGAAATTGCTGAAGTGAAGCAATTGGTTCGGTTCATGTCCGAAGGAAATGACTGCGTTTGAGGAGATTAAAGACGAAGTGAAGACGTAGCATTTATTCGTTGTTCTTCTTCCCTTTATTGAGTCATAGGACCACCGTACTATTAAGAGGGGTGTAGCATTCGAGACTTTGATTCTCCGATGCTAAACCCAAATCCTATGAAAGTTGCGAGACAAATCTCTTTGCGTTTCGAGCGAATACTTGCCAGCAAGAGACTGTGATCTTTTTTGTTGCGAGAGATTTGACTCGGACCGGGAGTTAGCACTACTTGTTCCTCAAGTAATGTTAACGTTGCTCCAAAAATCCGACCATTGCAAACGTGTTGATTGGCCATTGGCTAGACCGAGTGTCCAAAATGGTCATTTCCCATCTGGGAAGGCTGCGGCTATAAATAGCCACCCTGCGCCGGCTTTGTCCAATGGCTGCTCCATCTGATTCTGAGAAGATTGTTGAGAAACCCCCTCTCTGAGCGATTTGAGTTTAAAATCCATCGAGAGAAAAAACCTAGATCCGAAGAATTAGATAGTGGTTCAACATCACTCGAATCTAAGTCCAGCACGATCTGCCTATTACTCTTGAGAGCTGCAAACTCTCTAGACGGTTAGGTGTCAATTTATTCAGAGACCAAGAGTGATTGCGGTTCTCGAAGAAGAAGTCTGTAAAGGTTTGGAGATCTCCTTCAAGTATCTACCACGTGTGATCGGCATTGATTGACGAACCAATTGTCGAGGAGAATAGGGTGAAGAGAGTTTATCTTCCATGTTAAGTCACAACCCCTCCAACCAGACATAGTCCTTGTACAGAAGGACAAACTGGTTGAACAAATACCATGTCGCCATCGAGCATCACTGGTTACCTCTGTCACCCATGTTTACCTGTATTTTCATTCGTGCGATTTGTCTCAATGCATGACTTAGTTCTTTTCAGTACTTAGTTTTAGCTCGCTGTAGTTTGTTTTTCATTCGCTCCGCTGCTAGGTTCCGAGGGTTTTGAGTTTTCCAAAGAAAATTTAAAACTCCCATTCACCCCCCTCTGGTAGACATACTTCGTTCCTATAGTTTCACAAATTACCCAAACGACAGTACAATACCAAGGAGTGTGCTCGAAGGGAATTTTTCCCATTTTACCCCTACTTAAGAGGATGTTGTTAATTATTATCCTCAATTCCTATGGTTTTGCTCCCTCATTTTATGTAACTCTTGCCACACGTGGAGTATGCCAGGACGAATGGGTGGGGGCATGTGGCCGAGAGAGTAGTGTGAGAAGCGGGTTCATATGATCGGTGAAGGGAAAATTGGGGTACTTTTTTCACATCACATACCCCGAAAGAAACACACTCCTGGCGCCCTTTTCTGGTTGAATTGCATGAAAAGTTCATGCCATTTTTTCAAATGAGAGGAATACATTTGAGCTAGTTGTTGAACAAATCAATAAAAATAAATCATCTCTTTGAGGTTAGGTTGTTAAAACGAAACCATCCAGGACTAGTACCATGGAGTTTGTGCACCCGCGCGCCCAACCAATAGAGTGATATTTTGTTTTCTTGAGGCGAGGTTGTTACCCATGAATATATTTTTACCCTGAAATTTTAGGATCAAGATCAAGGCCTCCATTTGTTCAAAGAAAAAATAGAGGAAAAATATAGGAATAGAAAAAATCTCATATAGTGAAACCATTCAAGCCTTTGGTTCAAACGAATGTAATAAAGAAAACACAAAGATAATTTTCTTTTGGTGCCAATTTTAACAAAAAAATGCAAGAATTTTACAATATACTTGGAACTCCTTTTCAAATTCCTACATACAAAGAAGAACTAAGATTCTCAGTGGCAGAATAACATGCTAATTATACCTTTCCATGTGGTCTGACTTTGATTTGACTCCGTTTATTCGGATTCCTGCATTTTTCTATGCATGTGAACCAAACACGACTACAAAATTCCTTTTTTAGAAAGTATGCTTGCATTCAAATACGGAAATAATACAAAGTTCTTGACCCATACAAGCACACCCTAACGCACACACAAATAATCCAAAAAATAAAGAGCAACCTAAAACAACCAGTAAAACACGAAGATCTCCGGAGCTCTGCATCATCATCCCTAAAACTTGCTAGAAAACTCCTGCAACACAATAATATGCAAATTAGACCCAAGCATCTCATTATCTTCAACCACAACATAAACGCAAGCAGGTCTATCTTCAACAACAACATAATCGCCACCATGCTTCTCCTCCTTTTTTCACCCCAATGCCAAAAAGACAAGGACACACATGTGCATCCAACACACCTGCACCAGCCTTCGCCATTTGTGGCTTTGAGTACCGCTTTATGCACCCCTTTCAGATGAAAGAGAACTAGGATCGGGTTCAGGCGCCGTGGCAGGGCCAACAGCCCGGGCAAAACAGAACATCTCTCTAGCAACAACACAAAGAAAGAGGAAGAGCAGCGGCAGAAATCACACTGATGTGGAGGAAGAAGAATCTCGGTCTCCGCACAACCACCACCCATCTGAGGACCAAACCGGCCAGCGCCGGTCGACCCACAGACGCCATAGCCCACGGCCTCGACGAGATCCGAGGATCCCCACCCCGCTAGCTCCTAGACGAAGACAAGAGCCCCACCTAACCGTGAATGGGGGCCGAGGAAACTTATTCAGACGTGACGCCGCCCAATGGCCTCGACAACGTCTCCCTCAACCCTAATCCTACGAAGAACCCAACCAATGCACAGATCCGAGGTTCCCCCTCCCTCCCGCCGCCGAAGCGGCCGGCGAAGGGAGAGGGAACCAGTGGCTGCGCATTCCTATATTCTCTGATTCACTGTTTTACACGTGCATTCCTATCTAATTTCCGTGTTTTTCCTCTTCTTTTCTGCGTTTTTAGAATCGTGTAAAAATTACAAACACGGCTCCCTCAACTCCGCGAGTGTATGTTCATCTGTGGTGGTGTACACGGGCCCATCTGCAGTTTTTATGGGGGTAATAAAACAAATTTAATGCCCTCGCCCATCTGGAGATGTGCCTGGCTAACCTCGGTAGCCACCTTGCATTTGGAATTGCGCTTTACTAAATCCCAATTCTAATCCCCGTTTACACTCGTGCCGTGTTCTTCCCATAAACCTTCTCTCCTTCCTCCTCACCGTCTCCCCCAGATTTGCCTCCCCAGATTCCGTCCCGCTTCGCCTCGCCGGCCGCCGCCGCCGCCCGCGCGCAGCCCTCCCACCGGGGCACGCCCGCCGGCTTTCAATTGGAGGAATTCGGATCTCCTCCTCCTCCTCTGCTGGGCTTGCTTGGAGCGGAGATCCGCCGGGACCTCAGTTTTCGGTAAGGAAACCCTGCCCTCCTCGCATTGCTAGTCGTCTTCTTAGTCTTCCCTTCGCTCCGAGCAAGACCGGCGGTCATGAGACCTGGGCGAGATGCGCTGACGACCGGCAGGGTATCACGCCTGTCCAGTCGACGGGACCCAAAAATGGTGAACTATGGCGGAGGCTGGAGTAAACTATGGCGGATGCTGGAGTAAACTATGGCGGAGGCTCATAGCGATGCCGACGCGCAAGTCGTATTTCTCACATGGGTATAGGGGGGAAGGCTAGTTGAACCCTGTATGCATCTTTAGATTCCGTAGAGCTGCTACTACTAGCCTACTAGGCAGCAAGTTCCATTTCGAGTAACGTTTGTTGTGGAATGTGATGCTCTGGTTGGGACTAACTTCTCAGTGTCCCCAATTTATCCCTTGTGTGAGGATGTCATCCTTCTTATTTGTCAGGACACTATTGCCTCACTGTAAGATCATTGGCAAAGCTATAGCACCGTTAAAATGCCGTTTATTCTGCTGGCTGCCCTGCAGCACCGTCGTTTGACTGTTGTATACGACGTCACCAAGCCTGGGACTGCTGAACACCTTTTCAAGATATGCTCGTGGTCTCGGCTTGTCATCTCTGGCTTGTCGTGTTGCGCTGGGCCTGGCATGGGTGCATATATTGCGATTACTTGTGTTATGCACCTTGTCATTCTGATGCCAGTCCATAGCCTTGTACAGATGTCTGTTTCCATTTTTTATAGCTAGATTGCGCCAAGTGTAGGGGAGAAGGCTAGTTGAACCCTGTATGCATCTTAGATTCCGTAGAGCTGCTACTACTACTATGCAGGAAGCTCCATTTCGAGTAACGTTTGTCGTGGAATGTGATGCTCTGGTTGGGACTAACTTCTCAGTGTCCCCAATTGATCCCTTGTGTGAGGATGTCATCCTTATTTATCAGGACACTATTGCCTCACTGTAAGATCATTGGCAAAGCTATAGCTCCATTAAAATGCCGTTTATTCCGCTGGCTGCCCTGCAGCACCATTGTTTGATGTTGTATGCAACGACACCGAGCCTGGGACTGCTGAACACCTTTTCACGATATGCTCGTGGTCTCGGCTTGGCATCTCTGGCTTGTCGTGTTGCGCTGGGCCTGGCATGGGTGCATATATTGCGATTAATTGTGTTATGCACCTTGGCATTCTGATGCCAGTCCATAGCCCTGAACTGCTGTCTGCTTCCTTTTTTTAATAGCTAGCTTGCGCCAACTGTATTAAATATATGTCTTAGTAATAGGTGTATGACTAATAACTGAGCATGTTGCATACAGACAGCGTGAAAGGGGAAAATTTCTATTTATTCTTAACACTGTATTGACAGAGCATTTCCTTCTTGTTACTACCAAATATGTTAAATAGTTTCAGCAAATACTCATCATGATGTCCCATTCATCTTTCCAATTAACATATTCTTTTATGGTAAAGGATTCGGTTGGATGTGATACTCCAGTTCTGACAATGAATAATTCAGACAAGAAGTCGGTATGCTCCATTCCTAGAAGATCATCAGAACGGAGGAAACAGTCCTCTTCTGAGTTGGTTTCTTCAGCTAAAAGGCCAACTCGCCACAATACCTCCAGCAGTTATAAGCCAGATCATTGTTCTCCTCCCAAGAGAACAGTAAGAACAGTCAGGAATGTTAATCTGGCAAAATATATAAAGAACAAGTATTATCGAAGTCCTCTGAGCAAGCGGCAGTCTTCAAATGCTGCTACTGGAAAAAGTGCAACAGGACCAGTCAGGAGGAGGAACCGGAAACGGAGAAGGCACAATACTGATTGTGATGAGGCAACTCGCATGGAAAGAAGGGCGAGATATTTGCTGGTCAAAATAAAATCGGAGCAGAATTTAATAGATGCATACTCTGGAGATGGCTGGAATGGGCACAGGTGTGCACCACTCTCTCTCTCTCTCTCTCTCTCTCTCTACTGTCTATTGCTGGTAAAGGAAAATCTTAAATCCATATAATCTTACATGCAGTAAAAAAGAAAAAAGGTACCTGTAAATATCTTCAATTCTAGCATGAACAAATGTAAAGTATGACACAGTTTTAGCCTACTACAGTTTGTTTAGAACAATTATGCGCATGAATTTATATATGAGGTTTGTAAATATTTTACGCTTTTAAGTCATATGAAAATCCATGTAGTTTTAACCACTTGCTGTTTGTTTCTTATATAGGAGGATCACAATCCGTCCTAAGTTCATTGGTAGTGGCCATTGATGACTGATCTATTAAAAGTAATTATTTGTGGGAAGTACCCATTGGACTTGGTTAGTTGGACAACATGACGTCCGTGTCCCATTTCTTGAGATAATAGAAGTATAGTCGAGTAGCTTTTGTCACTAAGTAGTGTAAGCTAAGTCTGATTTGCCTTTCAATTGTCATGGTAGAATCATGCAAACAGTTCATATTATTGTTCGTTAAGCTATGTTGCACACTTTACTCGTGCTGCATATGACCCCCCTTACTCTTTTTGCTCTTCTGCTTTGAAGTTTCTTACAGTAAAATAAGAGTGCTAGTTATATTAATTGAAGGTGTGCTTTTCCAAACAGCCGAGAGAAATTAAAGCCAGAGAAGGAGCTACAGCGTGCTAAGAGACAGATCATTAAATGCAAAATTGCTATCCGTGATATTATCCATCAACTTGATTTGTATAGTTCTAGTGGGAGCATGGAAGATTCCGTGATGCCTCCAGATGAGTCTGTTAAGTCTGTTAACCCTGATAATGTATGTATATCATCAAATCAGTCAATACTCCCTACTTCCACATGATTATGTAACTGATGGATTATCAATATTCTCTTTGCTAGACTATATGTTCAAGATGCAAGTCTCCTGAATCAGTTCCCAACAATAAATTTATCTTCTGTGAAGGGGCCTGCAAAATGGCGTACCATGAGAAATGTTCAGAACCTCCTCTAGACAGAAGTGGGTAAATTTTTCTCGGTTTTCTTTTCAAACTACTAGGCTGCACATATTTTTGTAACATGCTTATTTGCATCCTTGATTGGTGTAAAGCTTCGCAATTTCACTTTGATCACCTAAACAACACTTCTTCTGTTTCTTATTTTGTCTCTGTGTTTCTTGTGGAAATACAGTAGCAAATGGAATTAAAAGATATCTGTAGTTCTGCACTAATGCAAATTACGCAACTATGTTTTCCAGTACTAAATGATCTCAATTTCATCTTTATTAAATAAGTTTCCAGATTTAGTTGTGGTTGTTTTATTTTTAAAAAATTATCTCCTAGTTTCTTACTCCCTAGCATATCATCATTGCCTACATTATTAACAATTTTCATGTCATGTTGGTGTTCATAGTTTTATCCATTCAATCCTTTCCTTGTGTGTTGTATCCATTGGACTGATGTAACCATTAGGTAACATCAAATAACTCTGGAAGGTGAGCTCAAATGCTGGAAAACAAATGAACTGTGGAGTCATGCAATACGCAAAAGCTGTTCAATATTTTTGCATGAGGAAATTGTTTAAGAATAATAATCTTAATATTACTCACCTTTAAATGAAAATCAAAGGATGAAATCGAGTAATACTTACCAGGTTAATCTAATTTGCAATAACACACACTCATGCTGTACCTTCCATTCTGACAATTATATATACATTCTTGTTGCCTCCTGTGGTTGTTTACTCCGTATCGAGATGTATTTTTATATTTGTTAATATGGCTTTGTAGATGTTGTAGTCCTAATTAGTTTATGTTTTATAATGTACCTGTCTCTGTATTGTGCAATCTCTCAGGTCTTCCTACTGGTGGTCCTGGATGGCTTTGTAAATTCTGCTTGTGCAAGATGAAAATTTTAGAAGCTGTAAATGCACATTTGGGAACTAGCCTTACAGTGATGTGTCCCTCTAAAGTAAGTCCCCCTCCCCCTCCTTAATTTTTTGTGCATCCATTTCTTTTATCATTTTTACATTGAAGGATGTTATCCTATTCAGACACTGTTGACACTAGCTTTCTATAGGATATTTTTAAGGAAGCAACTAAAGAGGTGGACTCTGAGGATGGACTAGGAGAGGATTGGTTATCTGAGTATTCAGGTGATGAGGACTATGACCCTGAAGAAAATGACTTCACAAGCAGCAGCCTGGATAGTGGTGAAGAAAGTATATCTGATCAGTCCAATTGTTCAGGAAGTCCGCTTTATTCTCCAAACGATGATATTCCAGGCTTTATATCAGCAGATTTCACTGATGCGGAAGGATTCTACCACACCAATTCAAATTTAGGAATTGATTCTGGGGATGATGATGTTGCCGAGATGCTTACCTACCAAAGGCCAAAGAGAGAGGTTGATTATAAAAGACTTAATGAGGTGTATTTTGCTAAGCAGAACATTTTTTATACTTGCAATTCAAGGAACTGCATTTTGAATTAGCCATGTGTCGTGTTTTATTTGCACCTTGAGTAAGTTATTCATCAGCATTACATTGTTTCAACAGGTTGGGGCTTTAACTGCTTTCCACCCTTCACAGGAAATGTTTGGAAAGCTGACTGAGAATGAAAAGCAGAGTGAAGATGAAGATTGGGGTACTAATAATAGGAGAAAGAAAAGAAGAGTGCATTCAGCTGGTGTTGGAGTTAAGTCTGCCGAGGGTTTGTCAGATGTAAAATCAAATGAGAAAGCCCAACCGCAGAGGAGAAAACTCTTTAGAATTCCACCTGAGGCAGTTCAGGTAAACAGTGATAATAATACACCCCCCCCCCCCCCCCCCCCCTGCGCGCGCGTGATAAATGGCTGGAGCTTTGCCTTTTAATTAAGGTACGAACACCTCAAATTTGGGGTAAAACGGTAAAAAGAACCCGTGCATGGTGTGAACTACTCCCAAAAGGAGAAACAACAGACAACAATAGCCACCACATTCTGATCAAGACATCATTGGCCGTCGTATAGGTGAAACTTCTCCCTCCACATGGCGACACACAGCAAACTGTCTAATTGTCCACATACGCGCGCCCAAGTTCCTATCCATTGCCCTTGCTGTGGAGGGACGGGATGGAGTGCAGCCTCATCTTCAGGAGGTGGGCTTGAGGGAGGTGGTTCCGCTGCCTCGAGCACAACCACAATGTGAGCTCGTGTCGCACAAGGGCACAAAGTGGGATCCAATCTGTTACCAGTTGCCTCCGCAATCTCGTGCACCTCCCTCGAGCGCACCTCTTGTGCTGCGCTCCCTTTTGTCCCTCCGCAGAAGGGTGGTTAGACTGCGTCGCTATATGTGTGCCGGAGAAGGGGAGATGCTTGCCTATATGATCACTGATGGTGTCCGACGGATTTTTTACTGGTCTACCCCAAAACTGGTATTTTTATCAAATTGTTTTATTCTTAATTAAATAATTAATAGTCAGAAAAAAAACCTGAACAAAAGTTTATACTGATTTTTTAACATTGGTAGAGGCCGCCGAAATTGTAAAGAAATTAGAATGCAGTTCATGCTGTAGCATGTAAAGCTTTTCATTCAAAACTTTGACCAACTCTAGCCTACACCAAAATTAGTAGAGTTAACAGTCTTGCAGTTTAAAGTATATTTTGTTCTGCTGCCATAGATGGTCTGAATTTTTGGTTGAAGTTTTCCATGTCCACATGTATAGCATGAACTACATCCATCGGAAGAAAAATCATAAATCTCAAAAACTTTGGGGTGCCTCTACTGACAACGTGTGCACACACACATTTTCATATAATCTTCATTCTTACTGATGACTATAATGAGATTCCTCATTGGGTTTATTGTGCCTGTAACTGTGGATATGTGTTCTTCACATCAGGTTCAGTCTTGCTTACCGCATTCTAATATCCTCTTCATGTTGCTAAACTAGGTACTACGCAAATCTTTTGCTGAAAGTGAGCTTCCAGCCCGGGAGGTGAAAGAGAGTCTCTCAACAGAATTGGGTATTTCTTTTGAAAAGGTGACTAATGTTGGATTGAATAAATTTCACAGCTGTGTATTACTCTTTACAGCTTACTGAGACATGCTTATTGACATGTGTATCTCATTCTGCTAGTCAATCACCTACACATGCTTATTGACATGCGTATCTCATTCTGCTAGTCAATCACCCTTTGACACTGACTGGGCCATACATCACATCTTCTTTAAAAAAGAAATATACTCTTTCGTCAGATTCATAGTATAGTTGGTCACTCTTTCGTCCCTTATAAAATATCATAAACGTAGCATATTTGAAGTAGAGAAGTATAACCTGAAAAAAGAGTCACTAACCAATGTCTGATCCATTTACAGATTGACAAGTGGTTCAAAAATACAAGGTGTGCTGCTCTCAGAGATCGGAAGGCATGCATTTCTATCTCATAATTATTCATACTCGTATTTTTGTTGAGTCTTTAACATGTGCTTGCATTCTCACGTGGTCTCCCGTGTTCAATTCTGGATATTGCTTACTTTTCTTATTTCCGTTTGCTATATTGCAAACATTCAGCTGTCACCTAAATGGAAAGTACTAAACAGAGATTTTATTTTTCAATTTTCGACCCTGAACTATGGCAACAGTTCAGGGTTGGTACTGTATAACTGTCTGAAATGCAACCAAACAGTCCACTCTTCCCTCTCAAGTAATTTTGACTTTGATGACGACCTCAATGCCATGTTGCTGCCATGCCATCAGATACCATTCTTTTTCTTTGTTTCAGCCAATTTTTTCTGTGAAAATTTTCTATTAAGATGATAGTTTCTTTAGATTGTTTTTTGGGTGTTTTTGACAGTGACATCCATGTCATCCAAAACTCCTTGTGAAACCAGCCAAAGTCGAAAAGTGGACTATTTCAGTAGTTTGAGGTTACAATTCAAACGGTTTTAGAGTTCAAGGTGGAAAAGTGAACTTCCAAGGGTGTTAGGCTTAAAAAGTTGACTTTTTGAAGGTTTCATTCCATACTTGAATCTTTGATTTCTATAACTGCACAAATGTCAAATTATCACTTTGGATGGATTTAGCTACAGAAGTACATATGGTATAGACTGAACTATCTTTCAAGTACTGCGCTCCTTCGCCACAGCTTATGTTTCAATTCCATTCCATGTGTAGAACTTTAAGAATAAACTACACCAGTTTCGGTTTTTTCTTTAGGTGTATGTTGTGGTCAAATATTTTCAACATACAGTTTGCATAACACTAGTGCTGTCTGCAGGCTGAAGGAAATAGTCGTGTTGCTGGTCCCAGCAAAAGATCGAGACGGAGTGCAGGGAAATCTGGAAGTTCAGTCAAGATTGATTCAGTGGACAATTCATATCTTATTCCCGCGTCTGAAATCATCAGTGTACCTACACATCCACAAGGGATTCCTGAGAGGAAGCCCGAATCAACTAGTAGAACTGTGAGGAGGCTGGTACATGATAAAGGAGCTCCCTTGTGTCCGCCCGCCGAAGTCAAGGTACAAAGACAAGTTTGATTGTTTATCTTGGGTAATTTGCAGATCTAATATGAACTAATAATGACCTCCATCTGGACTAATATACTCTGATTAGATTTGTTCAACTGAGTGTACTCCTAACGTGTTTGCAGGAGAGTACATCACCTACAACCAAGCCTGGCTTGAATCCTAGCCATGTAGCAGATCGCATCATCAACACCGAGCATAGAGCTGCTTCTCGGGAGGCTCCAGTGGCCTTCTCGGATGACCCTTTCTTCGATGCAATCCTATCATATCCCACCATCAACACCAATGACAGAGCTGTTTCTCGGGAGGATCCGGTGGCCTTCTCGGACGATCCTTTCCTGGATGTGATGCTAGCAAACCGCGACATCTATACTGAGGAGAGAGGTGTTTCTCATGAGGACGTGAAGCGGCCTTCTGGTGACCAGCCTTTCCTGGATGTGATCCAGAACGTGTGCGGGCTCGAGCATAGGCTGCAGAGACTGAAGGGGGACATGCTATCATCAGGAGCAGCACCAGGCGGCACTGGAACCGCGGAGCGTGACTTGCAGAACCAACTGGTGGTTCTCGTACCAACTGCCGAGCTGAAGGACAAATCACAGCCTAGCATCTGAAATTCCAAGTGCAGATGCAATACTCCATTTGCGCGTTGTCGATAGGAGTTATTAAAACATATAGAAGAAATAGTGTAGAGAAGGAGAAGAAAAGGAAACTAGTGGCTCTAGTCTAGGGTTCTAGCGGACAAGGGGCCTCAACAGTGGTCGTTACCGTGTGTCACATTAAAGTGCGTCTTCGGTGTTACTAGTATACAAGGGCAGTTGTTACTGGTCTTAATGGGTTGGAGTTATATACCGTTTGGGGTTCAAAATGTTTTGGATTAGAACCATGTCGATGTGCAAACTTTTGGTAACCTCAATTCTCTTTTTTTTTTCCATTTCATTTTTTTTAGAAAGCTCAGTTTTACCTGCAAGTGAAAATCCGTAGATTCAGTTACCGTTATTGCTACTGAGCGATGATATTGCTAGGCAATTCATCTCTTCACTCTCTTCTAGCGCAGTGGGTTTTTTAATAGTGCTCGAGGGTTCACGTCCTCTTTTTAGTGCCGTTTTTTGTTCATGGGAAGTAACGGTGAACTCAAGACAGTTCCAGCTGACCAGCTCCCAAGCCTTCGGACGTATGCTGCTCATTGCACTCTGACCCCCCGTCGTTGCTGTTGATAGTGTCGCTGCAAACGGCGCCGGCCCTTGACTGAGGCGCCGTGGCTCTCCGTCAGGAAGATCGATCTCCAATATCTCGTGGATAAGGCCACGGCCCGCGGGGAAGCTCACGGCTTTAGTTCTTCATGTGAGCACCATCTGTGCTTCCGAGAAGATTGAGCGGGTCTTCCTCTTACAGGAAGATGTTATAGAGGGCCTTCCTATAAGATGATGCTGTTCTACTATGTGTGCCTTTTAACTACACAGGCTTGTTTTGTTGTTACTTTGCATGCCTCTGATGAGTCCTCGTCTTCTTTCCAATTCCATTATTCTTCGGTGACGCGTTTACTCTCCCTGTCAGGACTTCTCCTCATTGTGAAACTCAAATTTTTTTTATGGAAAGCACCACCAGTATTCTCATGCACATCAACTTTGTGGAGACTTCAGTTCAAATGCATTTGACTTGTAGGAAAAAGATGACATTAAACGATGACATAAAGTTCAGAGGGTTGGGAAGACCGCCCTCTGACACCTGCTGCTTCCATTGGAAATCAATAACAACATTCAACCAGCATCCATGGTGTTTCATACACTCATCCAGAACATAGAAAAGAGAAGCTGAACCAACAAACGTTGGATGCAGCCACTTACAGCCTCGGCAGTGTTCGACAGAACAAAAGACATAATCAAATCCAGCAAGCAGATGAACTACTTCGGTTGGTCACGAGCTAAGATGCAGCAGCCTGGTGAAGAAGAGCTTAATTAGCAGACCACTTCCTTGGACGGCGACGACGACGACTCGGCGATCACCGCCAGCTTTTCGTCATCCAAACCATATGTCCTGTCTCCACACTGAGGCAGCCTCGGCTCCAGCGTCTGCCAGCTACAATATATATACATTCCTCTCAGCTCATTACAGATAGGCGAAAGCACATAGCTCTTTTGCAGAACTGAAGGAGACTTACCGTGCTTGCGAGGGTTTCCGACAGCCGGTTGATTTCTTCGGGGATATCTGAATCTGTGTTCTTGCCTGCCAAGTGTGTTTTAGCAGTGAAGCACTCGACCTTTGGCTTAGCATGGGCACCCCTATGACGTAAACTCAAGTTTAGTGATAATCCACTTGATGGCTGCTAACAAAAGAACGACAAAATGCGGTGTGTTGGAGGCAGCAGCACTGACCTGCCCGGAGCATCGTTCTCACTCAACATCGGCAAGATTTCTGTTTCTGAAAATAGGAGGCTGTGATGACTCACACCTGCTATTCCTTGCTTCTCCAGAAACTGGATGTGCTCCCGCAACGACTCGTCCCTGGAAGATATAGTACAGGCAAACAGATTAACTTTTTTTTTTTGCCGGGTGAAAGAGAGTTTTATTCCATAAAAGCAGGGTTACAATCTTGAGCCAGCTGCTCCTCACAACACGGAGGACTCGAACTCAACCATACCGCAGTACAACACTCGGTACGGCTATAATGTGCCAAAAGATGAGCTACCCTGTTTTGATCTCTACTAATTTTCAGAGGAACAAACTCCCTATCAACCAGAAGTGCCTTAATCTCGGCATCTAAATGACCATAGACCGACCTAGATAAAGTGTCACCCAAAATAGTGGCTAGAGCACATGAGGAATCTTATTGGACAATCACTGGTTTATCCGAGTGCTGAATGGCCAGTGCCATTCCTTGCATGAGGGCATGAATCTCTGATTCCAGTGCATCACTTTGCAGCAAAGAACCTAGAGTTGTCACCGACTATTGCTATCAGGGATCAAGAAGCTCCCTGTCCAGCCGATTCATGTGAAAACTAGCTGTTAATTAGTTCTCCTTTTTTTGCAAATTTCTTATTATCCATTTCTTTTGGGTACCTCAAATTGTCCTAGCAAGAAGAACTAAAGCCTTCTGTACCTCAAAATGTCTCCATAACACCTCAACATTTTTTTGTGTGTTTTCTGACTGATTTGTACTAAGTAATAACTAAAGCCAGTTCCATTTCATATTTATGTTAAAGTACATGGAGCCTCGAATGTTCCAGTGCTGATATCATCAGAATTAATGCAACAAAAGAAAATATCTTACATGTCAAGCTGCTCTCCATGCTCTTCTTGCAATTGTTTCTGGGTAAGGGAAACATCAAAACCTTGTTTCGGCAGACTAAAAAGCTCTTGAATTTCCTGAAGATACGCAAAAGAATTAGGCATAGTACCCAGTAGAACATCCAGCAAGTAATGGCAAGTAACGGTATCATGATACGTACACTCTGGCTGAAGTAACGTCTCTGTTCTTTCTTCTCCGTGGCTGCCCTAAACAAAGCACCCTTGAGGACCTGGAAAAAGGTATATACGATTCAAGGATGCGAAAGTATGGAACTTAAAGATAGGACCTAGAGATGTCATTATGAAAAACATTGGAGTAAGAAAATTCTAGATCATATTTGAACCTGCGATTTATACATCTTTTCTTCGACAGTTGCAGAGGTCATTAAGCGGTACACAATCACTTCTTTGGTCTGTCCAATTCGATCAACCCGATCAATGCTCTGATTATCTGTACTGTAAAATGGAAGATCGTGTTATGGAATAAAAAAACTTGCAGTGACAAGCATTCATAAAAGCAAAGGAATACACTTGTTAAGGACGTGCCAATGTTCGGAGACCTTGGATTCCATGCAGGATCAACTAGTATGACACGAGCTGCCTTGGTGAGTGTAAGTCCAAGACCACCGACTTTTGTGGTCAGTAAAAATATTTGACCTCCATAGCCCTCTTGAAAATGCTGGATATGCAAATGCATAATACGTAAGCAACATAGCATGTAGTATAATTGAGTCCATTGCCTAACATAACATAGAAAAAGGGAAGTGAGAACAGGAACCTTCACAATCCTTTCCCTCTCGGAAATACCAGTGATGCCACCATCCATGCGAGAACAGTCGTAGCCCTCTAATATTATAGCTTCCTGTTGCAATGATCGAATGTGTTACAACAGATGAGAATCCACGTCTCAAAACTACTTTTTATGATATACTGTAGTACACACTCAACAAAAATGGGAATGTATATTCTGATGCCAGCACTAGATCAGACATGCCAAAAGCCACCAGTCATGCTAAGACAATATTTTATCTCAAGTACTACTTGTCTATTGAACGGAACTTGAATGTGATATGCCTCTTCTGTTGCACACAAGTGTCTAAGACTCAACGTAACAGTAAGACGTGCACAGATTTTAACATCAGTATATATTGTAAGCAGAAATTACCCATTTACTCTACTAACAGAGTTTATCATGTACTACCTCTGTAAACAAATACAAGACGTTTTAGAGACTTAACACAAGTCTCCAAAACGTCTTATATTTGTTTACAGAGGGAGTACGTGAATATACAAAAACAACAATATGTACAAAATAGTACTACCTCCGTCCCTAAAAGCTTGTCTTAGATTATCTAGATATGGATGTATCTAACACTAAAACGTGTCTAGATACATCTGTATCTTGACAAATCTAAGACAAGCTTTTTGGGACCGAGCGAGTAGATCTAATTTAAATGTTATAGTATATCACAAAAACACGGCATGCACTCCAAGAATTGACAACAGACCTGAATAAAGTTTAGCATTTTACGAGTCTGAGAAAATATCAGAACATGGTGGCCCTCTTCAAGAAGATTCGGCTGCAACATCAACGTTAACCATTTGAGTTTGCATAAAGAAATAGTTGGAGTACATTACTAACAACTAATATGCTTCAAAGAATGCTTACCAACAAAGACAGGATAAAAGATAACTTGCATGAGACTTCCTGACTGAATTGTACTGCATCATCATCATGAGCCATATCTGTGAGGTTCATGGCCATTTTTTCAACCATCACTATATCCCGAGTACTAAAATCTCCATCCATGCCTTCCAAGATGTCCTCAGCAGCTCTCTGAGTTAATATCAGTGGGTGATCACATATTTTTTTCAATACCTGTTGAGGAAAAGGAAAAACATGAAACAGACATAATTGCACAAAAGAATGTGCACAGAAAAACAAATGACAAACTAAGGCCATACAATTAGCAAATGCTGCCTCCCAAGTGTATTTTTGGTTTAGCTCAGAGGTACGGAAAGGATTAATAGTAAGGGAAAATTATTGTCTTAGAATAGTTAGTCAATATGCAAGTTTAACAATAAATGATGAAGAGAGTGAGAGGTAAATGAGGGCAAGAGATAGAAAAAGGAGAGCATGCCTTATATTTTGATGTAATATTGCAAATTCTTTTGAATGTAAGTATACGATGAGCATACATAAGGAGAGCTAAAGGAGTAGATGACACCAACAAGAGAACAAATAAAGTTAGCAAATCAACAAGACAACAAATAAAGTTGGACAAGATGGATGCAAAGAGAAGGCTTTGGAGCTTATGTGCTTACATTAAGAGCAGCCAAGGGATTTCCTTCCGATTCAAATTGAACTAGCTCACTGTTAAGAAAAGCTTTATATAGACGTCTCTGCACCCAAAAGATAGACAAATTGCAAAATTGTCATTCGCCCAATTACTCGACCAGTTTTGCATTAGCGACACCAAAATTTATAGTACCTGGCAATCTGTTAATTTCAGCCAGATAATTAGCTCATCCTTCTTTGGAAGCTTTTTATCACCTGTCAACCCAGTCTCAAGGGACACTTTACTTTTCATGCGTCGCAAGAAATATGGCTTTATCCGTTCTCTTAATTCCTGTGAACCAAAGTTAATTATGAAAGAACAATTATAATAGGTTTAGTTCAGACGACTACAAGTAATTATCCAGATTCAGATGGCTTAATCTAAATGGCTTGCCCTCTCATGGTTCAACTAGAAGTCGACATTAGACAATGTGGAACTGAAAGGCAATTCAGTTAGAGAATTGCTTTCACATGTCAAACCAGAGACGAAAGTACTACTTAGCTAATATATTAATACATTATGCACATCTTAGAGATCAGTTCATGTTCACCTTGTAATTTCTCAACAAATCACAATGACAAGAAGTAATGGCATTGCACATGGTGGAAGATATCAAACATGATCATCATTTATACAGTACTAAAATGCGGACATACCAAAAACTAAGAAACAACGCTGACACACTAAAGTCTATCTGTCAATTGGACTCAAACACACAAAGATGACAGGTACCTTCGCTGCATTTGACCCTATGTGCTTCTCTCGATTGCTAGCGTTCTTGTCATTTCCACGACTGATAGACCGTTGATACCTTGTTCTGAACCTGTCAAAATACAGAAATAAATAACACTAGATGGTGTGAAGTAAAGCAGCATCACTAATGCAGGAAAACAAGGGAGCAAGTAAATTACTCTTCCTTATCACCCAAGGCTTCTGGGCAACAAAAATTTAAAATCACCCACATTTCCTACAAGAGTATACATGCTTATTTGCATCAGTAACAGGAGGACAAAGTACATAGGAGCATGTAAAGTACAAGGTTTTTAGAAATTTCAGCTAGGTGATACCATCAAGTTATTTTGAATAGGTGTTCCACTAATGGCAATCCGATGGACACAAGATATTTCAAATAAGCTTTGGGCTCTTTGTGTATTGGGGTTCTTGATATAATGTGCCTCATCAAGAACAACATAATTCCAAAAGTCCTCCTCCTCCTCGTCGCCGGCATCATTATAGAAGTCACCTCTTATTAGATGGTAATTGATCCGGACAATATCATATGTTGTCAATACGATACCTCCCTCCTGTAATAAGACGGTAAATAGCTGATGTGACTCACTAAAATGTATAGAAAGAACTAGCTATGCAATTTTTTTAGATGGCGCTTATGCGGAAATGATTTTCTGCTCCATTTGACAGTTCGGATAAATATTAAGGATATGAATGACCAACAGAAGTTAATTTATCTTAGGAAACCAAACAAAACAAACCTTGAAGGCATGTTGAAGCTCATTATCACGAATATTCATGTTGGAACCATAGTACCTGTGAAAAGGAAGAGGAATCAATTAGCAGAAATCAACAGGGCCTGATCTGTATCAATTAGGGGGTGGGGGGATCACTGGTGGAAAAAGGGCCTTTGGTCGCGGTTCGCAACTGCCATTAGTCGCGGTTGCGCAACCGCGACCGAACGGGCGCGACTAAAGGCCCCACCCTTTAGTCGCGGTTGCTTAAGAACCGCGACTAAAGGCCCGTCCACGTGGGCGCCAGGTGGCCGTCGGGGCGGAGGACCTTTAGTCGCGGTTCTTCTGGCCAACCGCGACTAAAGGCCGCCGCAGGTTTAGGGTTTTAGCCCCCCCCCCTTAAACCTGTTTTCTGTTTAATTTGTATTGTTTTATTTCTTTTGTGCTTTATTTTAATTTTGAAGGAGTTTCACATATTCTACGGTACTACATACATGCATATGAATGTACAATTTCAAACAAATTTGAAATTAGAACCAAAAAGAATTCAAGAGGAATATACAATATATATTCAATATCATCGGATGACCATATACAATTTTGAACAAGTTTCCATACATAATTTAATGCATATAAAGTTCTACGTCCTCGTAATGGTGTTCTCCTTTAGGATGGAGGACTTCCCTCCTGAACCATCCAGCTAGTTCCTCTTGAAGTGGTCGGAAGCGAGCTTCTGGACTAAGCATCATCCGGAGGTTATTCCTCTGAGCATTGGTATCACTCGGAACCCGCTCAGAGGTGTATCTCCGGATCATCTCACAGACATAGTATGCACATAGATTGGTCCCCGCTGGCTGAATATCCTCATCATTCTTAGCCTTTGCCCTTTTGAATTCTAGCTCTTTTTTGAATTCACCGACCTTTGTATCTACGAACCGTCTCCAAACCCTACGAGGCAAAGAAAATTAAATGAAGAAGAGAGTTATTAGTTACTTGATATTAGGAAATGAATGAAATAGGCCGATCGATATAGAGCGCAAATGAATGAAAATAATTACTTCTGCAGCATTCTTCTCATGTCGACCCAAAGCTTTGGATCCTTATTCAGAGAGTCGTGGACGAGACATTCTGAGGTGTCAACTTTAATTACTAGCAGAATCTAGTGGAACCTGCGGACACGATACATGCACAGTACGTCATGCATAACTCATCGATTAGCCGGCCACATACCATGCATGGAGTAAACAAAAGAGAATGTGCTCAAGACAGAAACACTCACCCAAAATGGTAAGGAAATAGAATATCACTTTTGAGTTCCTGCTTTGTAAGAAACTGCCACAGGTCTGCCTCCATGTCGGCGGGGTGATGCTCCAACACATATCCATTAAGGATGTGTGGGTCAATGAACCCAACATCATGGATGTTCCTTACTCTGCATTCCTTAATCTTCATTCTGCATGTATAATAGCGGACACAACAATATAGTTAGGACATATATATAGTGCAGGCAATATGAACGAGATGGGGTAGAAATGAATCACTTACAGAACGTAGCAACTGATGATAGATTTGTCGAGCTCGCGCAGATCGAAAAGCTGGAACAATTCACTCAGATGAATTTGTACATAGTAATGTTTGAAGTGATGCTCATATCTAACTTCCGCATAAATATATTCTTTGGCGTTTTTATTTTTTATGTAACCCTTGTACCATTTCAGCAGACCTTTCATTTGTGGAGGTAGATCCTGTTCCTGCGCAGGCTCGACGAGAGGCCCATTCTTCACATATGTAATTACTACCTCCTTCACTGGCGCCTCATCAAGGCCTATCAGTTCACGAAGAGTAATACCTAAGTTGGCCGCTTGTTCTCTGGCACTCGTTACAGTCAATCCATGTGCTGCCGCAGCTGCTATGATATCGGGGTCATCCGGACCGGCGGCTTTCACTATAAGCGGGGCAATCGATTGTTTACTTTGTTCCCCGAGCTGGGAAACTCGTTTCCCGCTTTTTTTACTTTCTAATTCCGTTTTCTCGGCCTCCTCCAAGGCTTTGTTCTCCTGGTTCTCCGCCCGCTCTTTCTTCTCCTTCAACATGAGTGTCTGCCTACGAAGTTCACGTGCATAGTCGTCAGGCAGATTCTTCGCGGCTTGGGACGGTGTGCTCAAAAATGACTTAGCCCACTTCTTTTGCTCATCAGAAAATACTGGCTTGGGCTCGGGCTCTCTTTTCTTCTTGCAGTCCGCCTTCCATTTCTCATGATCAGCAGCCGTGGCCGCGGCAGTTTCCTCGGCACTACGTTCCCAAGGCCTTGTGGGGAGAGGCTTCAATGATGGCTCTGGTACCTTTGTGGTCTTAGGTACATAAGGGTCCGGGTTAATAATCCAGGACTGCTTCTGCTTCTTTGCCGGAGGTGGATTGGGGGGCGGCGTCTGATCACCCGCCGGACGAGGACTGGGGGGCGGCGTCTGATCACCCGCCGGACGTTGTGGACTGGGGGGCGTCGGCTGACGTGACGGAGGTGTAGGTGAACCGCCACCACCGTAGGGGGGTGGACTTGTTGTCCTTGGCGCCTCGCCTGGAAACTTGATAAACTTCTTTTGCCATAGAATGAAATGGCGCTTGACATCTCCAAGTCTTTTCTCCCCTTCAGGTGTAGCAATGTCAATCTCCAGGTCCTCAAACCCTTGGACTATGTCCTCCACTGTGACACGAGCATAGCCATCTTGAATGGGGGTGTTGTGGTGGAGTGCTCCAGGTAAACATGGTAAAGCACTGCCGATGGCTACCTTCACGGACATGTTCCCGATAGGATAATTCAATTCAATATGTTAAAAACACAAATAATATATCAAAAAATTCAGAAAAATAAAACTAATTCAATTCAATATGTTAAAAACACAAATAATATATCAAAAAATTCAGAAAAATAAAACTAATTCAATTCAATATGTTAAAAACACAAATATTATATCAAAAAATTCAGAAAAATAAAACTAATTCAATTCAAAATTCTAAAAATACAAATAATATATCAAAAAATTAAGAAAAATAAAACTAGTTCAATTCAAAATGTTAAAAATACAAATAATATATCAAAAAATTCAGAAAAATAAAACTAATTCAATTCAAAATTTTATACGCCTAGGCAGGAGTATGACTAAATCACTCCAAATTTCATGTATCATCAGTGGTATCTCGAATCATTCGAAAATGGACACCAAACACATCACGGGTAATATAATTCACATGATCCATTCAACAAAGTTTGGTACAATAAATTATTACACATCATTTCTTCCCTTGTGTCCCTGCTTGCTTACGATTGTGCCGTATCCATGGAGCATCCTCATCATTTAACTTAATGCTTGGGTCGGTGTTCACTTTGAAGGGCGGAATTTCAGTAAACATATTATAATCTTCTGACATGTCTGTCTTGTCCTCCACTCCCACGATGTTTCTTTTCCCTGAATGAACAATGTGGCACTTTGGATCATCGCATGATGTACTGATCGTTTTCTTATCTTTCCGTTTCCTCGGTTTGCTACTCATGTCCTTCACATAGAAAACCTGAGCGACATCTTTCGCTAGGACGAATGGTTCGTCAAGGTAACCAAGATTGTTGAAATCCACCATTGTCATTCCGTATTGCTGGTCCACCTTTACCCCACCTCCTGTTAGCTTGAACCATTTGCACCGGAACAAAGGGACCTTAAAGGAGGGTCCATAGTCAAGTTCCCATATCTCCTCTATGTAACCATAATATGTGACCTTTTGCCCATTCTCGGTTGCTGCATCAAAGCGGACACCACTGTTTTGGTTGGTGCTCTTTTTATCTTGGGCGATCGTGTAAAATGTATTCCCATTTATCTCGTACCCTTGGAAAGTCGTTATAGTCGAAGATGTTGTCTTGGCCAACATGTACAGCTGATCTACAACATCATTGTCATTCATTAAATGTTTTCTCAACCAACTGCCGAAAGTCTCCATGTGGGCCTTCCTAATCCAGGATTCAGGCTTCCCCGGGTTGTCCGAGCGTAAAATATTCTTGTGTTTCTCAAAGTACGGAGCCACCAAGCTGGAATTGGTCAGTACAGTGTGGTGTGCTTCAGTCAGAGAATGGCCGTCCATACATGTCGTTGATTTCCTTCCGATCGTGCCTTTTCCACTTAGTCTCCCCTCGTGCCGCGATCGAGGAAGACCAATCGGCTTAAGGTCAGGAACAAAGTCAACACAAAACTCAATTACCTCCTCATTTCCATAGCCCTTGGCGATGCTTCCTTCTGGCCTAGCACGGTTACGAACATATTTCTTTAATACTCCCATGAACCTCTCGAAGGGGAACATATTGTGTAGAAATACAGGACTGAGAATGAAAATCTCTTCGACTAGGTGAACCAAGAGGTGCGTCATAATATTGAAGAAGGATGGCGGGAACACCAACTCGAAACTGACAAGACATTGGATCACATCGTTCTGTAACCGTGGTAGATCTTCTGGATTGATTACCTTCTGAGAGATTACATTGAGGAATGCACATAGCTTCACAATGGCTACTCGAACATTTTCCGGCAGGAGCCCCCTCAAAGCAATCGGAAGCAATTGCGTCATAATCACGTGGCAGTCGTGAGACTTCAGGTTTTGGAACTTTTTCTCCGCCATGTTTATTATTCCCTTTATATTGGACGAGAATCCAGACGGGACCTTCATACTGCTCAGGCATTCAAAAAAGATGACCTTCTCTTCTTTGGTCAGAGCGTAGCTGGCACGACCTTGAAACCATTCCGGATGCCGGTCATCAGGGTCTTTCAAACGTTGCTGGTCCTGCCGTGCTTCCTTTGTATCATTTGTCTTCCCATACACGCCCAAGAAGCTTAGGAGGTTCACGCAAATATTCTTCGTAACGTGCATCACGTCGATTGCAGAGCGGACTTCTAGGACTTTCCAATATTCTAGCTCCCAGAATATAGATTTCTTCTTCCACATGGCTGCGTGCTCGTCAGCTCCCTTCGGAACTGATTGTCCGCCAGGACCCTTTCCAAAGATGACTTTCAAATCCTTGACCATATCAAATACCTCAGCACCAGTGCGTTTCGCAGGCTTCGGCCGGTGATCTGCCTTGCCGTTGTAATGCTTGCCTTTCTTTCTTACTGGATGAATTTTCGGAAGAAATCGACGATGCCCAAGGTACACGTTCTTCTTACAATTTGGCAAATGTACACTTTCAGTCTCATGTAAGCAGTGCGTGCATGCATTGTATCCCTTATTTGACAGTCCCGAAAGGTTACTAAGAGCAGGCCAATCGTTGATGGTTACGAAAAGCAACGCTCGTAGGTTAAATTCCTCTTTTTTGTGCTCATCCCACACACGGACACCAGGTCTGCCCCACAGCTGTAAAAGTTCATCAACTAATGGCCTTAGGTACACATCGATGTCGTTGCCGGGTTGCTTCGGACCTTGGATGAGCACTGGCATCATAATGAACTTCCGCTTCATGCACAACCAAGGAGGAAGGTTGTAGATGCATAGAGTCACGGGCCAGGTGCTATGGCTGGAGCTCTGCTCGCCAAAAGGATTCATGCCATCTGTACTTAGACCAAATCTTATGTTTCTTGCGTCAGCTGCAAAATCTTTGAACTCTCTGTCGATCTTTCTCCATTGCGTTCCATCTGCGGTGTGTCTCAACTCCCCGTCCGACTTACGGTCCTCTTTGTGCCATCGCAACAACTTGGCATGCTCTTTGTTCCTGAACAGACGTTTCAACCGTGGTATTATAGGAGCATACCACATCACCTTGGCGGGAACCCTCTTCCTGGGTTTCCCGCCCTCAACATCGTCACCAGGGTCATCGCCTCTGATCTTATAACGCAATGCAGTGCATACCGGGCATTCATTCAAATTCTCGTATTCACCGCGGTAGAGGATGCAGTCGTTGATGCATGCATGTATCTTCAGAACCTCTAAACCTAGAGGGCAGACAACCTTCTTTGCTTCGTACGTACTGGCGGGCAACTCGTTATTCTTTGGAAACATATTCTTCAACATTTTCAGCAAGTTTTCAAATGCCGAGTCAGCTACACCTGCCTGTGCCTTCCATTTCAGCAAATCCAGTGTGCAACCCAGCTTTTTTAGACCATCATCGCATCCAGGGTACAACGACTTTCTGTGATCCTCTAACATGCGATCCAAATTCTCCCTCTCCTTTTCAGTTTCGCAGCGTCTCCGTGCATCAGCAATGGTCCGACCAAGATCATCAACGGTCTCATCACGTGCCTCTTCTTCACCTTCACCTTCACCTTCCCCTTCACCTTCCCCTTCACCTGCCCCTTCACCTTCCCCTTCACCTTCAGCATCCTCCATGAAAGTATCACCGAAATGAGCAAGATAGCTTTCATCGATGAAATCATCCCCTTCTTCATCTTCTTCCATTATAACCCCTCTTTCTCCATGCTTGGTCCAACAATTATAGCTTGGCATGAAACCGTGCCGAAGCAGGTGCAGGTGAACTTCTCTTGAGGAAGAGTAACCCTTCTGATTCTTACAGTCAACACATGGACAGATAACAAAACCCTTCTGCTTGTTCGCATTAGCCACTACGAGGAAATCTTTCAAACCCATAGTGAACTCGCGGGAGAGTCGGTTACCGTACATCCATTGCCGATTCATCTGCATTATTATAATATAAAATATATAATTAACCATCATGCATTTGTTAAAGTAACTAGCTATAAACAATAGAAATTAAACAATGAACAACACACATGCATATTTTATCAATGACACACATGCATGAAAGGTTCAAGTTGCTAACCGCGATCGAGGAGGAACCTCAAGTGTGGCTCCAACACTTCATATCATGTTTGTTTCACGCTGTTGGGCATTTCATCAAACACCTTGTGTGCATAAGAGGAACCAAAAGCAAACCTACACCCCCTTGTGAAGAGAAGTGGCACCAAATGGCTAAGTGAGTGCGCTGAACTGGTATATATAGGGGAGGAGATTTAGTCGCGGTTGGCCAGGCCAACCGCGACTAAAGGCCTTTGGGTACCTTTAGTCGCGGTTGGCCTGGCCAACCGCGGCTAAAGCCCCTCACGTGCACCAGCTGGCCACCGAGCGCCCTGGCCCAAGCCTTTGGTCGCGGTTCGTCTGCCGAACCGCGACTGAAGACTTCATTAGTCGCGGTTCCTACAGTTTCGCGACTAATGGGGCTGGACGGAAGCCTCTTTTTCTACCAGTGGATGAAATATTGTGAAATAGGAGATCCTACTCGTAGATCATGTGGCTGAGGCCGACAACCGAAAGCTCCTTGATCCATTGAGTGAGAAGTGTCTTAGGGGCGACAACTAGCGCCCTCCTGATCAAACCGGAATGGAACAACCCTGCCAAGAAGGCAGAAACCTGCACCGACATAAAAGTAAGGATAAACTCTCTCAATCAGGATATTGCATCTATGGAGGAACGTCGTACCCATCCTGGGCGACGGTTGCGTGTTTATATAGCCAGGTCGCGACCTCCTGGTATAGCGTACAAGTTGGTTCAGATTACAACTTGGAGAAGAAGAGATAAGAGAGGTTACAAAGATAAACGCATACGAGCTAGATCCTAGTCTATCTTCGGTTGGAGTCCTGGGCGATGGTTATCTTCAGGACTCTGAATCTCTATCACGTACAGCACTAGGCGTTGCCATATTACGTTCAACATCCTCCCTTAATCACAACTTGGTCAAGTTGAGATTACGCTTGAACTCTTCAAAATTTTGTGTGGGCAAAGCTTTGGTGAATCCATCTGCAACCTGATCACGAGAATGAATGAACCGAATTTCCAACTGCTTGTTTGCAACTCGTTCTCTAACAAAGTGGAAATCAATCTCAATATGTTTCGTCCTTGCATGAAACACAGGGTTAGCAGACAGGTAAGTAGCACCAAGATTATCACACCATAAACATGGAGCTTGGGTAGTCTTCACACCAAGCTCTCGTAGCATGGACTGGACCCAAATAATTTCAGCTGTGGCATTGGCCAAAGCCTTGTACTCAGCTTCAGTACTGGATCTTGATACAGTGGCTTGTTTCTTTGCACACCATGATATTAAGTTTGGACCAAAGAATACTGCAAAACCACCAGTAGATCGTCTGTCATCTAAACACCCTGCCCAGTCAGAATCAGAGAATGCACTAACAAGTGTAGATGAAGACTTGTTGAAAGTGAGGCCTAGATTAACTGTGTCCTTCACATATCTCACTATGCGTTTAGCAGCTGTCCAATGAGTTATAGTGGGTGCATGAAGAAACTGACAAACCTTGTTTACTGCAAATGAAAGATCAGGTCTTGTCAAAGTCAGATACTGAAGTGCACCTACCAAGCTCCTGTACCTGGTACTGTCATCTTGACCCAAGGGCTTTCCTTCTGTAAGTGACAATTTTTCTATGCTGGACAGTGGAGTTGGTGAGGATTTACATCCTTGTAACCCAACTCTTCTTACCAGATCAGTGGCATACTTTTCCTGAGAAAGATGAAGACTATTTCCTTGTTTCTTGACTTCAATCCCTAGGAAGAAGTGCAAGTCACCCAGATCCTTGAGAGCAAACTCAGCATTTAAATCCTTCAACATTCCTGATATAGCCTCATTAGATGAGCTTGTGACAATAATATCATCAACATATATAAGAACGAATATTGTTGTTTTCAACTTGTTGTAAATGAACAAGGATGTGTCAGACTTAGAAGGAACAAAACCAAGAGTTTGCAATTTGTGGCTTAATCTGGAATACCATGCCCTAGGAGCTTGTTTGAGTCCATATAATGCTTTATCAAGCTTGCACACATGGAACGGCTTATTCTTGTTTTCAAAACCAGGAGGTTGTTTCATATATACTTCCTCTTCCAGAACACCATGAAGAAACACATTCTTGACATCTAGCTGGCGAAGGCTCCATCCCCTCGAAACAGCAATAGAGAGCACAAGACGAATAGTTGCAGCTTTAACAACTGGACTAAAGGTGTCCTCATAGTCTATACCGTACCGTTGTTTAAAACCCTTTGCAACTAGTCTGGCTTTGTAGCGATCAATGGTTCCATCAGCCTTCCTTTTAATTCTAAATACCCACTTGCAATCAATCAAATTTTTACCGTGTCGTGGCGGAACCAGATGCCACGTTTTGTTTTTGAGAAGTGCCATGTGTTCTTCCTCCATGGCTGCCTTCCAATTTTTGTCGCTGAGTGCCTCGCCAAGAGTACTTGGTTCATCTGTGGAGCACATTAAACTGAACTTTGTCAGTTGTTTGTAATTAACTGGTTTTATTACCCCTTTTTGGAGACGTGTCCGTGGAACAGCAGCAGTCGGTGGTGATGCAGAAAATCCTGGGACGGCGGCGTCAGAAGATCCTGTGAGAATCCCCGCCTCGCTGCCAGCAGGATCCTCTGTGCCAACGCGGTTTGGAGACGGTGGAGACGCGGCGGAATCAGGCGCAGAGAATCCTGTGCCGTGGGAGACATCTAGCGCAGACCCATCATGGCGCAATGATGAGGCGAATCCAGGCGGGCCCGCGCCGGATCGCGCGCCAGCGGCAGAGGCTGACAGGGCCGGATCTGCGATGGGACTAGCGCCTACACCTGGCTCCTGGCAGTCCTGGCGGTCCCCGCCTGTGGGCTGGCGGCGGACGTAGTGGCGGGGCCCATCATGAGCCCAGCGAATCTCGGGCTGCCGCGTGGGGGCATCCGAGAGGTGGAGGCGGGCCGAATCGCCCTGGCCCGTGGCGAGGTGCCGAGTGGCAAGCGCGGGGCCACTGCTCGGCTGGCTGGCGGGCGACGCGGGTTTCTGCGCGGCGCTGCTCTCGGGCGACCCTGATCCCGAGGAGGATCCGCTGTCAGGCTGCGGTGGAGCTGATCCCGAGGAGGATTTGTCCCCCAGCCCTGGACACATGAAATATGGCGTTGTAGGCAGATTTTCTTCGCCATTTTGAGCGTGTCCTGCACCGTTTTCTGCGCTGTTCTCATCTGCATCATCATAGAACTCATGCACTTGGTTATGAACATTAGTCAATATTGGATCACCACAATCATTATCCCCATGAGATATGCCGGTAAGACTAGAGTGTAGAAGAAGAATTTCTTTGCGAAGTAGTGCCCCTGCATTTGGGTGGAGTTCAGAGAAAGGAAATTTTGTCTCATCAAAAATGACATCACAAGAGATATAAACTCGACCAGTGGAGATGTCTAGGCACTTAACACCTTTATGTTGGGCACTATAGCCAAGAAAAGCACATTGCTTGGAGCGAAACATGAGCTTGCGAGTGTTATATGGGCGAAGATTTGGCCAGCAAGCGCAACCAAACACACGAAGAGTTGTGTAGTCAGGTTTGATGTGGAGGAGACGCTCAATAGGAGTTTCATAGTTGATGACACGGCTAGGTAGCATATTTATGATATGTACCGCAGCAAGAAAAGCCTCGTCCCAAAACTTTAGGGGCATGGAGGCGCCGGCTAGTAAGGCAAGACCGACTTCAACGATGTGTCTGTGTTTGCGTTCAGCAGACCCATTCTGTTGATGGGCGTGAGGACATGACACGTGATGAGAGATGCCAATTTTCTGAAAGAACGAGTTTAACTTCTCGTACTCCCCTCCCCAATCAGATTGGAGAGCCAGGATTTTGCAATCAAATTGGCGCTCAACAAGAGCTTGAAAATTCAGAAACACTTGAAACACATCCGACCTTTTTTAAGAAGGTAAATCCATGAAAACTTGCTATAGTCATCTATGAAACTCACATAATATGTGTGTCTACCAACAGAGGAAGGGGCAGGCCCCCACACATCAGAGAAAACAAGTTGTAGAGGCTTGGTAGAAACACTGGTAGAAATTGGATAAGGTAGCTGATGGCTTTTAGCCTTTTGAGAAGAATCACAAATTTTCTCAACATCACGCTCTCCAACATACGGGAGCTTATTTTTCTTAAGTAATCTCTCAACTAAGGAAAAAGATGCATGTCCTAAACGATCGTGCCATCGTGTTGAAGACACTTTGGTGGCACTAAAAACTTGTTTATTGAACCTTCTAATTTCTGGAATCAAGGGGTAAAGCCCACGAACGCATCTACCTCGATATAGCACCTTCTTCGTTGCCTGATCCTTGATCAAAAAGAAGTAAGGGTGAAACTCAAGAAAGACATGATTGTCAATGGCAATGCGATGAACGGAAAGAAGGTTTTTTGAAGCACTAGGGACATGCAAAATTTTCCTAAGATGAATTTTTCGATGAGGGGTTTTAATAATTGAGTGACCAACATGACTAATTTTCATACCTTCTCCACTTGCTGTGTGGATGTGATCTTTGCCACGGTACTTGTCGCGCATGGTCACCTTCTCCAGCTCACCGGTGATGTGGTTTGTGGCACCGCTGTCGACGTACCAATTGGTGTCGACGCCGTAGGAGCCATCAACAGCTCCGACCACCTTCTCATCTTGTGAGGAATCATCTTCGTCTTCTTCAAAACGGTACCAACAATCTTTTGCCGAGTGTCCCGGCTTGCCACAGATTTGGCATCTGATTGCATCAGGGCGTGATCTGTTGTTGGAGGAGTTGCCGCGCCGGCCTCGATTGTTGGAGGAGAAAGGCCGGCCGCCACGTGTGTTGTTGGCGCCGCTGCTGTTTCCGTTGCCGGAGCCCCGGCCCTTGCCACTCCGAGGTGGGCCGCGGTAGCGGGAGCCTCCGCCCCGGCCGCGCGTGGCAGCGTTCGCTGACGACTTGAAGCCGCCCGCCGCGCCTGCTCCCTGGAACAGAGCCACCCGCTGGTCGAAGTTGCTCATCTGCCCGAACAGCTCGTCGAGAGTGACCGGGGTGGTGCGGGCGTCGAGGGCGGACACCAAGGGCTGGTACTCCATGTCAAGCGCATTGAGAATATACGAGATTAACTCATCATCCTTCAACGGCTTGCCAGCCGCGGCGAGCTCGTCGGCGAGTCCCCGCATGTACGCGAAGAAGGTGGCCACCGATTGCGTTCCTTTCTGCGCATTGGTGAGGGCGGCGCGGATGTTGTTGACACGGGACAGCGACGTGGACGAGAACATGCTCGCCAGCGCCGTCCAGAGTTCGCGTGCGTGCGCGATGGAGGTGACCTGCACTAGCACCTCTTTGGATAGGTTATTCAAGAGATAACCAAGTACCTGCTGATCCTCGCGGAACCAGACGGCACGGAGTGGGTTGGGGATGGTTGCCTCCTTTCCATCCTTGTCCTTGCCGACGACGAACTCGGCCGGCTCCGCCATGCTTCCGTCGACGTACACGAAGACTCCAGCTCCTCTCAGCTGCGGCGTGATCTGAGTGCGCCAAAGAACATAGTTGGTGCGGGTAAGGCGCTCGGTGATCTGGCCGGAGAGAGGGGAGGAGGTGGCGGCGGATGAGGCCATGGCAGGAAGCTTCGGTGGAAGGAGGAGAGCTAGATGGGAAGAGTTAGGCTCTGTATACCATATGGAGGAACGTCGTACCCATCCTGGGCGACGGTTGCGTGTTTATATAGCCAGGTCGCGACCTCCTGGTATAGCGTACAAGTTGGTTCAGATTACAACTTGGAGAAGAAGAGATAAGAGAGGTTACAAAGATAAACGCATACGAGCTAGATCCTAGTCTATCTTCGGTTGGAGTCCTGGGCGATGGTTATCTTCAGGACTCTGAATCTCTGTCACGTACAGCACTAGGCGTTGCCATATTACGATTCAACAGCATCACCAACTTGATATTGAGAGTATATATATTTTGTCTGAAGGAAACGAGTGCTTATGTAGTACACAAATTACTAGCTTGGAAACAAGTATAGTTAAGCACGTGATACAATAGCAACCAAATAAATCTATTCTTGTGTCGGGTCAGATGATAAATATAATCGGTTTCAGTCCCTTACCATGCAGGATGTAGTTTTCAGAATAATATCTGCAGGCTAGTAGTAGCAATTAGCATTCATCAGCAACAACCTTCCTAACACCAGCAAGTAGTACCTCTGTTTCTAAATATATATATGACGTTTTGGCAGTTTAAATTGAACTACCAAAACATCTTATATTTAGGGGTGTATAGTTAAGGGAGAAACCAAGCCGATGATGGTGAGATCGACACAAATTAACAGGTCTTGTTATGATTGATCAATTTGATCAATTTAATGAGGAGAACAGCCAAATGAATGCCAATGGGTTAGAGAAAGGGAGGAAATAGGAATTGGACCTGCATGGTCTTGCCGAGTCCCATCTCATCTCCTAGGATCCCGCCGGTTCCCATGCAGTGCAGCGACCAGAGCCAGCCGAGCCCCTCGCGCTGGTGGGCGTACAGCATCTTGTATACCCTCGCTGGGAGCCTGTACGGCGGCCTGCCGCTTCCCGCGGCGGCCCTCATCTCAAAGTCCTCCTCCTCCTCCTCGTCGCCGTCGGTGTCATGGTGGTTTTCCACCTCCTGGTCTGCCTCGTCTTCATCATCAATGGAGTCCAGAAGTATGTCAGCCGGCTCCTTCTCCTCCTCCTCCTCGTCGCCGTCGGTGTCATGGTGGTTTTCCTCCTCCTGGTCGGCATCGTCTTCATCATCTATGCAGTCCAGAAGTATGTCAGCGGGCTCCTCCACCTGCTCCTCGTCGCCGTCAGTGTCATGGTGGTTTTCCTCCTCCTGGTTGGCCTCGTCTTCATTATCTATGCAGTCCACAAGTATGTCAGCGGGCTCCTCCTCCTCCTCGCCGTCGGTATCATGGTGTTTTTCCTCCTCCTGGTCGGCATGGTCTTCATCATCTATGCTGTCCAGAAGTATGTCAGCGGGCTCCTCCTCCACCTCCTCCTCGTCGCCGTCGGTGTCATGATGGTTTTCCTCCTCCTGGTCGGCCTCGTCTTCATCATCTATGCAGTCCAGAAGTATGCCAGCCGGCTCCTCCTCCTCGCCGTCGGTGCCATGGTGGTTTTCCACCACCTGGTCTGCCTCGTCTTCATCATCTATGCAGTCCAGAAATATGTCGGGGGGCTCCTCCTCCTCGTCGCCGTCGGTGCCATGGTGGTTTTCCACCTCCTGATCTGCCTCGTCTTCATCATCTACGCAGTCCAGAAATATGTCGTCCGGCTCCTCCGCCTCCCAGCTGCAGGCGACATCGAGCTCGTTGTCGGAAGATGTGTCGCTGGCAAGCTTGCATAGGCGGCGGCGGCGGCGGCCTGGCAGCTTCACATTCCTCGCGCCAACGTGGTGCGGAGGTTCTGTGTCTGCGTGCACGGGAGGGGGGCGATTGAGGTATTTGGGGCGATGGAGGATGGATCGATTGACGATTAATTTGAAGAAATTAGCGTAGTTAGATGAGGAGGACGTTGATGATACCTGCTGCTGCCGCGTGGTGGGGTTCGTCGGAAGGAGGGTGGTCGAGGGCGTCGGAGAAGTCGGACAAGTCCAGCGGCGAGGACGGAGACGCCGTCGCCATGGATGGGGTCGGAGCCTGCGCCGCCGTGCCGTGCCTTGGAGGCGTCAAAGGGGGGAAGGGAGAGGAGGAAGGCATCAGTTAGCGAGCGGTGAACTGAAGTGACAGGAGGGCGGCAGGAGGGAAGGGGTTAATGGCTGGGGAGGAGAGGCGGCGGCTTTGAAATTTCAAAATTCGTATCCCTCCTCCCTGGCTGTGCCGTCTCCTCAGTCTCACCCAAGCCGAGTTGCGCTGAACCACCAATTACTCCCCCCGTTCCGTCTCGTCTCTCACCAGCGCTGGCCAGTGGGTGGGGGAGTAGTTTTCAACGGATAAGTTAACCTTTTCACACTTCCAAGGTTCCAACCGGCTACATCATCATATACTACTACTATAGGAAAATGAAGCAAAAAGAGATAATAAAGTCATGGTCTTTAAATCGAGTTTTAAATACTCACACTTCATGTATATACACATATTTGAATATTTTTTTGCATCAACTATCACACATGTGGACATAAGACACACACGTGCATTCTAACATGCTCACAATGGATCGATGTTGGACTTGATCCTTGATGCGTGTATTTTTTTTAGCAATTTTTCGATGCGTGTATGAGAAGGAAAAGAAAAGGTTAGTCCCACGATGAATGAAAAGTTTAAGGGCTCTATGACGTACAAACAATTTGGAGGAACACTCGTTTTTCTGACGCGTGCTAGGTGTTGGCTCGCCGGCCCAAATTTGGGCCGGTCGGCCCGCGGCCATCCAATTGGGTCGACAGGAACCGCTCGATGCGCCGTCGTCTTCATCAACGCACTCGTACGAGGATCCTTTCTGCATCTCGTCGCTCCCTTCCATCTCGTCAGCCGTCTTCGCCGCTGGTCGCCGCCTCTCGCCAATCGTCCTCGTCGGCTGTCCTAGTAACCTATCATAGCCCTTGCCGGCCGTCCTCGTCGCCGGCTTTCACCCATGCAACAGATGCATCCTGCAGCTTGGTGTGCAGCTCCGGTGTGCGACGGCCGCAGCTCGCCGGTGACAGTGTCCTGGACTAGGGGGTACCAACCTAGTTGACCCACAGTCCATGGGCGTGTTTATGGCCCACCGACCTCACAAGGGAGGACTCCGAAAGTCTCGATCTTAGACGTCAAGATTGATTCGCTCGAAGACTTGGTGTGTACTTCAAGGATTGCTCCAGCTATCGGCATGTCTATCCCTAGTTGGCAACCGACCATGTGTAACCCTAGATACCCCAAGTACCTAAGCTGAGGAGTTTAGTCCATAGAGGCACGATCACAATTACTCACCATAGGGTTAGAACACAAGATACGACCTCGACGTAGGTCAAGGCTGTACTTGATACATCATCATCAATACAATCAAAGCAGGATATAGGGTTTTACCTGTTTGAGATGACCCAAACCTGGGTAAACTATTGTCTCCTTCATCTCCTGTTACCCATAGATCCAAGATCCACAGCTCGGGTCCCCCTACCCGAGATCCTCCTGATGGGGTCATGTACTACTAGTAGGGCCAAGGACCTGACATCTAGGGCCCACCTAGGGTCCCACACCATCATTGGAGGGTCCCCGGACCACAGGCGCATTCAGATGCGCACCACAAGAAATCCACTCGGATACACCGACGACACCCAGACGTCCTCCCTCCAGTCGGCCCAGCCATCGCCACTCGGACAAAGGAGACGTAGGGGCGACGTGGGAGCTGCAACGGCCGGGTAGTGTTAAGTCGGACTTCAAGTATAGTTATGACTATTGTTATCTGAAACTACAGTAGTCATGGATTTATTAACATGTAACTGTCGTAGTTATAGTCTTTAATCCTGTCGTGGTGGGCGCACGGCAGATGCCAAAAGATGGCTAAAGAGAGGGACATGCTCGAGGGCACCGGTGGGCTCCAAAGGCGAGGTCAGCATGAGCGAGCGAGAAACGCAAGACATACCCAGGTTTGGGGCTCTCCGGAGAGATAACACCCCTAGTCCTGCCGAGTGTGGTTTATATGTGGATGATACAAGCTTGCTCCTAGAGCTGTTTCAGGGAGCAAGGAAGACATGCCAAAGCATAGGTTGCTCCTTCTCCTTATGTGTGCATTCTACTAATGATCTATCTTCGTCCCCCCCTCCCCCTGTGCATGGAGGCTTCCTAGGGGGTTTTATAGGTCAACCCCCCAGGGTTACAATGGTAAAACTACATGGTTGTAGGGCTGGGATGTCAATGTCTGGGAAGCCGGTGTTGCGGCCCACCGGGTACCAGGGCACGCCGGGTTCTCCGGGCGCGGGCCCGGTGTGCCAGGGGGCACTGTTCCCCATCTTGTCATGCGCCACAGAGTGGTTGAGCCGGCTCGGCTATAGTGGCGCGTCGCCTGGTTGCCGTTGGCTTGCATCAACAGGACGGGGGATGCACTATAGCCATGCCGACCTTGGTCAGCGGGGTAGGTGGGCCACTGTTGCCACGCTCCTGCCGGTCAGCGGGGTAGGTGGGCCACTGTTGCCACGCTCCTGCCGGTCAGCAGGGTAGGTGGGCCACTGTTGCCGTGCTCATCTCTTCATGGGAACTTGTTCCGCCGTACGCCCTGGATGGGGCGGGAGCTGACCCGTGGCCGGGTTGAGGGACGCACTATGATGGCGTTTGCTTGTTGATGAAGTCTTGACTTGCCGGGACCAGCCGGTCTGTGCCAGCGGGCCTGGCCGGGTTGAGGGACTTGGTCGGGTTGCAGAAACCGGCCAAGGACAAGCTGGATTGAGGGGTGTTGCTAGCCCTGATGTTTTTGAAAAGGATCCGGGTTCCGTTGCCTGCCTGGGGTTCATCCCCTTGACAAATCCCCTTGTAACGTGGGAGTCCAGAGGCCAAGGTGCACTCTATATAAGCCCCCTTTTGGCTCCATGACAAGGGTTCAACATCCCCTGTAATCATATACCCCAAGAGAAAACAAGCCCAGGGAACAAGATGTAGGGTTGTTACCTTCTCCGAGAGGGGCCCGGACTCGTAAAAACTGAGTGCTACACTTGCGCTATAGCTAGGCTCCGCCTGTAGGTGTCAAAACCGGCAGATCTCGGGTAGGGGGCCCAAGCTGTGCGTCTGAGGACCAATAGTAACAATGGAGAAGGGACACAATGTTTATCCAGGTTCGGGACCTCTTAATGGAGGTAAAACCCTACTCCTGCTAGATTATATTCAAGGTATAGAGGTTACAAGAGTTGATCTACCACGAGATCGGTTTGGCTAACCCTAGATAGCTAGCCTAGCAATGTTGTGATCCTGCCTCCGCTCTAACCCTCCGGTTTATATAGACACCGAAGGGGCTTAGGGTTTGTACAAAGTCGGTTTTTACATAAAGGAATAATATATCCGGACACATATACTTGCCATCCACACATGCGAGAGTCCCCACCGGATACGGGAGAGGATCTTCGGTCTTGTATCTTGACAGCCCATCAGTCCGGCCCACATCAGTAGACCGGACGCCCAAGGACCCCCTAATCCAGGACTCCCACAGTAGCCCCTGAACTAGTCTTCAATGTTGATATATTCGACGCTTAGATTGTCTTCGGCATTGCAAGGCGGGTTCCTCCAAGAATACACATCGGCTTCCCTCTGTAAAAGAACTGTATCCGGCTTTTCGCAATAAACACAAACCTTAGCCACGAAGGCAGGATATACAAAAAAATGAGAACATCGTCTTTTACGAACAACTCTTTCCACGAAGCGTCGGGCTCGACCCTTCGCCATTTCAAACCGTTTTCACGCCCCGCATTCCGCGCTTTGAGGTCACGTCTTATTGGCACGTCCTGTCGAAACAGAGATCGTGCCCACTTAACACAGAATTGCATATCAATGATATTTAGGTAATCCAACCATTTGCAGCGCACGCATCCATCGGGAACAGGCGAGATTCTAGGCATGAGTGGGGGGTGGTTGGTATTTTTACTGCCTATAAGAGGGCAAGGGACCCCCACTTTCCTCCCCACGCCTTCACATCTCCTTAGCCTTCCAATCTTCCCAGCCCTTTGCGCTCGCAAAGTCTTCGTCTTTCCCACCACCACCACCGCCCACTCCGACCATGGCCGGAGCTGGCTCTAAAGGTAGTGGGAGGCCTCCTCTGTGATGGAGGAGAACATAGAAGATCTCCGGAGTGCGGGGTACCTTGCCGCCGAAATCAAGCACCGGCTTCCCTCTGAAGGTCAAGTCCTTCCCACTCCGGAGCCCGGCGAGCGGGTCGTCTTCCTTCCCCATTTCCTTAGAGGTTTAGGTTTCCCACTCCACCCTTCGTCCGCAGACTTATGTACTACTATGGGCTAGATTTCCACGATCTAGCCCCAAACTCCTTTCTCCACATATCGGCGTTCATAGTCGTGTGTGAGGCCCTCCTCCAGGTCCGGCCACACTTCGGCTTATGGTTCAAGGTTTTCAATGCGAAGTTGTAGGATCGAAAGTATGTCTAGAGGGGGGGGGTGATTAGACTACTTGACCAATTAAAAACTTATCCTTTTCCCAATTTTAGTGTTTGGCAGATTTTAGCTAACTTAGCACAAGTCAAGCAATCTTAACACAATTCAAGCAAGCATGCAAAGAGTATATGAGCAGTAGAAAGTAAAGCATGCAACTTGCAAGAATGTAAAGGGAAGGGTTTGGAGAATTCAAACGTAATTGGAGACACGGATGTTTTTGTCGTGGTTCCGATAGGTGGTGCTATCGTACATCCACGTTGATGGAGACTTCAACCCACGAAGGGTAACGGCTGCGCGAGTCCACGGAGGACTCCACCCAACAAGGGTCCATGAAGAAGCAACCTTGTCTATCCCACCATGGCCGTCGCCCACGATGGACTTGCCTCACTAGCGGTAGATCTTCACAAAGTAGGCGATCTCCTTGCCCTTACAAACTCCTTGGTTCAACTCCACAATCTTGTCGGAGGCTCCCAAGTGACACCTAGCCAATCTAGGAGACACCACTCTCCAAGAAGTAACAAATGGTGTGTTGATGATGAACTCCTTGCTCTTGTGCTTCAAATGATAGTCTCCCCAACACTCAACTCTCTCTCACGGGATTTGGATTTGGTGGAAAGAAGATTTGAGTGCAAAGCAACTTGGGGAAGGCTAGAGATCAAGATTCATATGGTAGGAATGGAATATCTTGGTCTCAACACAATTGTAGGTGGTTCTCTCTCAGAAAATGTAAGTTGGAAGTGTAGGTTCATTTTGATGGCTCTCTCCACGAATGAAGAGGAGGTGGAGGGGTATATATAGCCTCCACACAAAATCTAACCATTACACACAACTTGCCAATCTCGGTGGGACCGAATTGAGAAACTCGGTCGGACCGATTCAACAAATCTAGTGACCGTTAGGATTTTCGGTGGGACCGACATGCAACTCGGTAGGACCGATATGGTTAGGGTTAGGGCATAACATAATCTCGGTGAGACCGATTACACAAACTCGGTGGGACCGATTTTGGTAATAAGCTAACCAGAGAGTTGGTCAGGTAAACTCGGTGGGACCGGTTCACTCATTTCGGTGAGACAAAAACGTTACGTAAAGGAAACAAAGAGTTTACATTGCAATCTCGGTGGGACCGGTCGCTCATCTCGGTGGAACCGAAACATTACGAAGGGAAACAAAGAGATTACAATCCCATCTCAGTGAGACCGAGATCCCTATCGGTGAGACCGATTTGCCTAGGGTTTGTGGCAGTGGCTATGACATCTGAACTCGGTGGCGCCGGATAGAAAGAATCGGTGGGGCCGAGTTTGACTTTTGGATTAGGTCATATGTGGATGTGATAAAGTAGTTGAGGGCTTTGGAGCATATCACTAAGCATTTTGAGCAAGAAAGCCATTAAGCAACACCTCATCCCTCCTTGATAGTATTGGCTTTTCCTATAGACTCAATGTGATCTTGGATCACTAAAATATAAAATGTAGAGTCTTGAACTTTGAGCTTGAGCCAATCCTTTTGTCCTTAGCATTTTGAGGGGTCCACTTTTCTCATCCATGCCATGCCAATCATTGAGCTTTCCTGAAATATTTATCTTGAAATAGCATTAGCTCAATGAGCTATATGTTGTTAGGAATTACCAAAACCACCTAGGGATAGTTGCACTTTCAATCTCCCCCTTTTTGGTAATTGATGACAACATATAGATCAAAGCTTCGACAAATGATAATAAGATTGAAAAACATTGTCGCTTTGAGAAGTATGTGAAATGTAAGAGCTCCCCCTAAATTTGTGCATAGTTTAAGATTAGCTTTGGACTGCAAATGCACAATGAGTTGGGATCATGAGGTACTCTTCCATGTCGCATACATCTTGGTGGAGCGCTCAAAATGATAATAATTAAATACATGCAGTCATCACCAAGCAAAGTGAATGATCATATAGAGATAAAAGGATAATGTCATCCAACGAGCATTAATGTAGCATATGATCAAACACATGATCATCCAAGTATCACACATGCATAAAGTATATCAAACAAGCAAATAAAGTTCAACCACCAAAACAAGTGAGAATAAAAAGCAACGCTCTCTCTCGAAGCCTATGATCTATACATTTTTCTCCCCCTTTGGCAACAAGTTACCAAAAAGTTCATAGAAAATGCATAGTACTAAATCGACTCTCAGGCTTGGTCTTCAACTGGTGGTGTAGAAATAATGCCAAGGACGAAGGCATCAGTTGATGAAGATGGAGCTGGTGGAATAGGTGCTGGAGCTGGTGGCACTGAAGCTGTAGCTGGTGCAGATGAAGTTGCTCTGGTGTCTGGAACATGCACTGTAGACGATCTCTGTGCTCTGGGCACTCTAGCAAACGCATCAGTGGTAGTCTTTCCCTTCCTCTCCTGCATGTCATCCTGAAGTTGCTCAACAACCGACTATATCTCAGTGACCTTCACATCCAAGTCATAGAACTTCTGCTCCATGATCCTCTCTAGGCTCTCCTGGTTTTGAGTCAGGGTGGCAATCCCTTCTCAATCCTCAGAGTGGAGGCAATCAAGTAGACAAGCTGATCTTGCTTGCTCTTTAGGAAGTACTGAGATGCCTCATCAATGGGTGGCATCTTTGCAGCCTTTTCAGTCCTTGCCTTCTCCTTCTTCGCTTGTGCTTGCATAGAAGATGGTTCATTTTCATCCATAACCACTGTGTTGTCCTCAAAATCTGGGTAGATGGGCATGTGTTCCTTGTCCAAGAGGTATGTGCCAGTGCCCATCTTGGAGTTGATTAGCTCCTGGATCTGTGGGGCATACCCACAACTTCTCTTTTGGTCAGCAGCTGTCCTCTTGATAGTTTCCACTATAAGGCTCATGACCTTGAACTTTTGAGGCACATCAAATATGTGAAGCAGGTTGATAGCATGGCCTCTGATCATCTTGTGATCACTTGACTTAGGCAAAAGAGTGTGCCTGAGGATCCAGTTGATTGTTGGCAATCCTGACAGAAGGTAATGTACTGATCCAAACTTGTGTGTTTCAATAGCATCATCTGGGATCTCTCTATACATATGTGCCATGGAGTTGCGATCCTTCTTCTTCTTGGCATAAACATCCAAGTCATCCTATTTCTCCTTAGGTGCATTGATCAGATTTGCCCATTCTTCAACTATTGATTGGTACCTAGTACCTTCGGACATCCAGACAATCCTTCCATCTGGATAGAAGTGAGCTGTGGAGTAGAACTACATAATAAGCTCATCATTCCACTTTGTGAGCTTCTGCCCAACAAAGTCATCCACTCCACAAGCATTGAAACTGTCATACACTCCTGGATAATTCTCTTCAATCTTCCTGATGTACTCCCAGTCCACCCATCTCATATCACAGACTATTGGCTTCTTGTCAAGCAGCACTGTCTCATAGAAGTCCTGCTGTTCCTTTGTATGGAACCTGTAGGCCACATCAATTCTCCTCCTGACTGCATAGGGATCACTCAATCTCCACCGTCTGAGTCCTGCATCCTTCCTCAGATTCATATCCTCAGCTACAGGATGAACATCATTGTGATCTGGAATTTTGGGCTTCAACTTCCTCAAGACATGTTCCTCATCATCATCTTCTTCAACATCAGCTTTAGGCACTGGGGCCTTGTTCTTCTCTCTAGCAGGAATATTCCTTGTATTACTCTTGGGTGCAGCTTTAGGCTTTGGAGCAGCTGCCTTGGGAGCTTCTTTGGGCTTTTATGAAGCAGCCCCTGACCTGATGGCATCACCCATAAGATTTTGAGCTTTAGGTGCTGGTGCAGCAACCTCTTCCTCTTCTTCTTCTTCCATCATGGAAGGCTTTACAACAACCCTGGCTATGGTCTTCTTGACCCTTTCCTTCCTCTTCTTCCCTTCTGCAGCAGCCTCTTTGGGTTCAGATTCCAAAGGTACTTGAGTTGAGGCTCTGGCTTTAGACATGTGAATTCTTCTCACAGGTGCTTTGGTCCTCATACCAGGCTTAGTGGCAGTAGATGTGCCATATTCCTTCTTGAGCACCTTCTTGGAAGTGGCCTCATCCTCAACAGCCATGTAGTCTTCATCCTCAGACTCTGAGGTTCTCTTCTTTCTGGCCCTGGTGGCTGCCTTAGGCAAGTTGCTGGGTGTGCTCCTGCTACCATCATAGCTGCTTGAGGTACTAGTGCCCTCACTCAAGTGAACCTGCTCCTCAGACTTGTTCTGACTGTCACTTTGATCAGACTGTTGGGGAACGTAGTAATTTCAAAAAATTTCCTATGCACATGCAAGATCATGGTGATGGCATAGCAACGAGAGGGGAGAGTGTTGTCCACGTACCCTCGTAGACCGTAAGTGGAAGCGTTAGCACAACGCGGTTGATGTAGTCATACATCTTCACGATCCGACCGATCCAAGCACCGAACATATGGCACCTCCGAGTTCAGCACACGTTCAGCTCGATGACGATACCCGGGCTCCGATCCAGCAAAGCTTCGGGGATGAGTTCCGTCAGCACGACGGCGTGGTGACGATGATGATGTTCTACCGGTGCAGCGCTTCGCCTAAACTCCGCGACGATATGACTGAGGTGGAATATGGTGGAGGGGGGCATCGCACACGGCTAAGGAACGATCCGTAGATCAACTTGTGTGTCATGGGGTGCCCCCTGCCCCCGTATATAAAGGAGGGAGGGGGGAGGCCGGCTGGCCCTTGTGGGCGCGCCAAGGAGGAGGAGTCCTCCTCCTAGTAGGAGTAGGACTTCCCCTTTCCTACTCCTACTAGGAGGGGGAAGGAAGGGGGGGAGGGGGAAGGAAAGAGGGGGGCGCCCCCCTCCTAGTCCAATTCGGACCAGAGGGAGAGGGGGCGCGTGGCCCACCCTGGCCGCCCCTCTCTCTTTCCACCAAGGTCCATGTGGCCCATTATGTCTCCGGGGGGGGGGGGGGGGTTCCGGTAACCCTTCGGCACTCCGGTTTTCTCCGAAAACATCCGGAATACTTCCGGTGTCCGAATATAGTCGTCCAATATATCAATCTTTATGTCTCGACCATTTTGAGACTCCTCATCATGTCTGTGATCACATCCGGGACTCCGAACAAACTTCGGTACATCAAAACTTATAAACTCATAATAAAACTGTCATCGTAACGTTAAGCATGCGGACCCTATGGGTTCGAGAACTATGTAGACATGACCTAGAACTATTCTCGGTCAATAACCAATAGCGGAACCTGGATGCCCATATTGGTTCCTACATATTCTACGAAGATCTTTATCGGTCAAACCGCATAACAACATACGTTGTTCCCTTTGTCATCGGTATGTTACTTGCCCGAGATTTGATCGTCGGTATCCAATACCTAGTTCAATCTCGTCACTGGCAAGTCTCTTTACTCGTTATGTAATGCATCATCCCGGAACCAACTCATTGGTCACATTGCTTGCAAGGCTTATAGTGATGTGCATTACCGAGAGGGCCCAGAGATACCTCTCCGACAATCGGAGTGACAAAACCTAATCTTGAAATACGCCAACTCAACATGTACCTTCGGAGACACCTGTAGTACTCCTTTATAATCACCCGGTTACGTTGTGACGTTTGGTAGTACCCAAAGTGTTCCTCCGGTAAATGGGAGTTGCATAATCTCATAGTTACAGGAACATGTATAAGTCATGAAGAAAGCAATAGCAATATACTAAATGATCAAGTGCTATGCTAACGGAATGGGTCATGTCAATCACATCATTCTCCTAATGATGTGATCCCGTTAATCAAATGACAACACATGTCTATGGTTAGGAAACATAACCATCTTTGATTAATGAGCTAGTCAAGTAGAGGCATACTAGTGACTATATTTTTGTCTATGTATTCACACATGTATCATGTTTCTGGTTAATACAATTCTAGAATGAATAATAAACATTTATCATGATATGAGGAAATAAATAATAACTTTATTATTGCCTCTAGGGCATATTTTCTTCAGTCTCCCACTTGCACTAGAGTCAATAATCTAGATTACATAGTAATGATTCTAGCACCCATGGAGTCTTGGTGCTGATCATGTTTTGCTCGTGAGAGAGGCTTAGTCAATGGGTCTGCAACATTCAGATCCATATGTATCTTGCAAATTTCTATGTCTCCCATTTGGACTTGGTCCCGGATGGAATTGAAGCGTCTCTTGATGTGCTTGGTCCTCTTGTGAAATCTGGATTCCTTTGCCAAAGCAATTGCACCAGTATTGTCACAGAAGATCTTCATTGGTCCCGATGCACTAGGTATGACACCTAGATCGGAAATGAACTCCTTCATCCAGACTCCTTCATTTGCTGCTTCCGAAGCAGCTATGTATTCTGCTTCACATGTAGATCCCGCCACGACGCTTTGTTTAGAACTGCACCAACTTACAGCTCCACCATTTAATAAAAACACGTATCTGGTTTGCGATTTAGAATCGTCCGGATCAGTGTCAAAGCTTGCATCGACGTAACCATTTACGACTAGCTCTTTGCACCTCCATATACGAGAAACATATCCTTAGTCCTTTTCAGGTATTTCAGGATGTTCTTGACCGCTGTCCAGTGATCCACTCCTGGATTACTTTGGTACCTCCATGCCAAACTTATTGCTAAGCATACGTCAGGTCTGGTACACAACATTGCATACATGATAGAGCCTATGGCTGAAGCATAGGGAACATCTTTCATTTTCTCTCTATCTTCTGCTGTGGTCGGGCATTGAGTTTGACTCAACTTCACACCTTGAAGCACAGGCAAGAACCCTTTCTTTGCCCGATCCATTTTGAACCTTTTCAAAATTTTATCAAGGTATGTGCTTTGTGAAAATCCTATTAAGCGTCTTGATCTATCTCTATAAATCTTGATGCCCAATATGTAAGCAGCTTCACCTAGATCTTTCATTGAAAAACTTTTATTCAAGTATCCCTTTATGCTATCCAGAAATTCTATATCATTTCCAATTAATAATATGTCATCTACATATAACATCAGAAGTGCTATAGAGCTCCCACTCACTTTCTTGTAAATACAGGCTTCTCCAAAAGTCTGTATAAAACCATATGCTTTGATCAAACTATCAAAGCGTTTATTCCAACTCCGAGATGCTTGCACCAGTCCATAAATGGATCGCTGGAGCTTGCACACTTTGTTAGCACCTTTTGGATCAACAAAACCTTCTGGCTGCATCATATACAACTCTTCTTCCAGAAATCCATTCAAGAATGCAGTTTTGACATCCATTTGCCAGATTTCATAATCATGAAATGCAGCAATAGCTAACATGATTTGGATAGACTTAAGCATCGCTACGGGTGAGAAAGTCTCATCGTAGTCAACCCCTTGAACTTGTCGAAAACCTTTCGCAACAAGTCGAGCTTTATAGACAGTTACATTACCATCAGCATTAGTCTTCTTCTTAAAGATCCATTTATTCTCAATGGCTTGCCGATCATCAGGCAAGTCAACCAAAGTCCATACTTTGTTCTCATACATGGATCCCATCTCAGATATCATGGCCTCTAGCCATTTTGCGGAATCTGGGCTCATCATCGCTTCCTCATAGTTCGTAGGTTCATCATGGTCAAGTAACATAACTTTCAGAATAGGATTACCGTACCACTCTACTGCGGATCTTACTCTGGTGGACCTACGAGGTTCAGTAGAAACTTGATCTGAAGTTTCATGATCAATATCATTAGCTTCCTCACTAATTGGTGTAGTTGTCACAGGAACCAGTTCTTGTGATGAACTACTTTCCAACAAGGGAGTAGATACAGTTATCTCATCAAGTTCTACTTTCCTCCCACTCACTTCTTTCGAGAGAAACTCCTTCTCTAGAAAGGATCCGATTTTAGCAACAAAAATCTTGCCCTCAGATCTGTAATAGAAGGTGTACCCAATGGTCTCTTTTGGGTATCCTATGAAGACACATTTCTCCGATTTAGGATCGAGCTTATCTGGTTGAAGTTTCTTCACATAAGCATCGCAGCCCCAAACTTTAAAAAACGACAACTTTGGTTTCTTGCCAAACCACAGTTCATAAGGCATCGTCTCAATGGATTTTGATGGTGCCCTATTTAACGTGAATGCAGCCGTCTCTAAAGAATAACCCCAAAACGATAGCGGTAAATCAGTAAGAGACATCATAGATCGCACCATATAAGTACGATTACGACGTTCAGACACACCATTTCGTTGTGGTGTTCCGGGTGGCGTGAGTTGTGAAACTATTCCGCATTGTTTCAAATGTAAATGTCACACCCTAGTTAGCCATGCATTAGAGTGTTGCATCATGTCTATTCCATTCAACAGAAATTTGAAATGGGGATGACAGATCCCCCATCCCCTCTGAAACCAACTAGGGTTTACTAAAAACATTTTCAATGAACTTGAAATGCCCTTCTAAAATGTCCATCATTTTTGTCTTGGTTCAGAACCTCTGCCAAAAGTGGTGCACAATTTTCTAGGTCATCCTAAGGTCTTTGAATTAAATCATAAGTATTTGAGTTTGGGCATTTAAATTATATAAAATATTTCAAATGCTCAAATAATTCCAAACCAAAATGTTCCAAGCTGGATATATTCCAGTTAGTGGCCATAAGCAGTTTGGTGATTTTTAGAGTTGCCTAGGTATTTTTAGAAAGTCCACAAACTTACAGAAAAATAGAAAAGGAAAAATCAAAGAGGAGCAGAGGCTTACCTGGCGCCCACCTGGCAAGCCCACCTGCCGGCCCAGCCCAGCAGCCGCTCCAGCGAGCTGCTTGCCTTCGCCAGGCAGGCAGGCAGGTGCTCGACGGCGGCACCAGCGCGCGCCACGCAGCTGCCCGTCGCCCTGCTTCCTCCTCTCGCCGCCCTGCTGGCCTGGACGAACTCCACGTCGCACCCCGAACCCCGTGGACACACCCATTCGCCCCCAGCTCCTCTCCCTCGCTCTCCCGCACCATGGCCGACGCCACCGCAGCCGCACCGTCGCCGTAGTCGCGCTCTCCGTCGTCCCCGCGCCGCGCCACCGTGTCCAGGAGCTCCGCCGCCCTCCTCTCCTTCGAGCTAGCCGAGCCCCGAGCGCTCGCGTGCCCCGAAGCCACTGCACCGACCTCGTCCGATCCGCCATCGCCGGAGATCCCCTTCGCCGTCGCCGCCGCACCAGCTCGTCCCCGACCGCGCCGTCTGCTTCTTCGAGACCTCCGTGAGCCCAGCTACCTCCTCCCCCTTTCCTCTCTCGCTCTCGTGCACCACAGCGAGCGCACGAAGCTTCACCGCACGCACCGCCGCCGAGCTCGTCGCCGACGTGTCTCCGGCCAACCACCGGCCACACCACCGTGTCCAACGCACTCACCGCACCCGCAGGAACCCGTAGCACCACTCCACGAGCCTCGCCGTGTCCCGTAGCCTCGAGTTCGACCTCACCCGAACTCCGGCGACCGCCAAGGTCGTCGCCGGCGACGTTTCCGGCCACCCCGAGCTCAACCACCACCACCAAGAGCTGCGGCTTGCTCCCAGCTACACGTAGATGCCCTCCGCCGCTCATTTAGTCGCCGGAACGCACAAAAGCACTCTCGCCGCCGCGTTCGGCCTCGCCGGCGGCTAAACACCGGCGAGTTGACCCCGCTGACCCCTCGTTTGACCACGGGTGGGCCCAGTTTGACCCCCCTGGGTCAATGACAGGTGGGGCCTAGCCCTGTTAACTAATTAGGATTAGTATTAACCAATAATTAGTTAAACTAATTACACTGACACACAGGACCCACTAGTCAGGTTTGACCTGGACTGTTCTGTTGACCACTGACGTCATCCTGACGCAATGCTGACGCAGTAAGTTATTTACTGGAATTATTATTACACAGGAAATTCCAGAAAATAACCCAAACTTCAAAAAATCATAGAAATTAATCTGTAGCTCCAAATGCAAAGTGTTATATATGAAAAATGATCAGAAAAATCCAATCTATCCATCTGTACTGATTTCATGCATGTTTAAGCAAGCTAACCTGCTGTTTATTGCAGAGCAAGATAAAGCACTTTAAAGGGCCATTTATGAGTTTGAAACTTGAATCTTTGGTTCAAAATAGTTCAAACCCATCTGGTCTTAGTTGCATTAGCCCAACACACTCATATTGCCATGTTTCATGCATGCATCATATTGTTGCATATTGTTTGGTGATGATTGTGTATCGGTGCTCTCTGCGGCAGGTCCTGCCCCTGAGGAGTATCGTGATTACCCCAACGAAGAACAATACGAGTGCACCGACCCATCAGGCAAGCAACCAACCATTTGATCATATCGATACAATCCCATGTTCTCGCTCCTGCTCTCTTTTACTGCATTAAGACAACGCGTTTCAAACTGCTGTGTGCTGCGGTAGTTGAACCCATTTCCTCTGCATGACCTGTCATTGCCACAGTAACTAGATGAAACCCACTAGCATGTGTAGGAGTTGATTGAGCCATGTGTGTGTGTTGTTCCTACCTTGCTATGCCTGCTATGCTTAGAGTCGTGTCAGGTCTGGTTCATCTGGGTGATGGGCTAGAGTGAAATGTTCGTGTCAGTATGGGAGTGATGCGTTGAACACGATTTGGTAAAGGTATCGATGAGAGGCCATGTAGGAGTACATGGTGGGTTGTTTCATTGAAGCCGTCCTTAAGCACTGAGATCTGTATGTGTGATTTAAGAATCAGCTACTACCATGCATTGGGCCCGAAACCAATGGACCCTCTCGGCTTCTTATTCACCCTAGTTCTCTGTCCAGGAGTTGCAAGTAGTTTCTGGTGTTTGTAGCTTACTGGAGGCCGTGGACAGCGCTGACCGTAGGGGTGGGCTGTGATGCGGTAGGTACGTGGCCGGGTATACCGGGCACCCGTTAGGTGTCTCGGAACCCTGTTCACATCGTTTGGGGCTGTGAGCGAAACCCCGGCCGGATCTCCTCACGGATGGAACCCGAATAGGCGATAAACCTGGACTAGAGACTTAGGTGTTTAGGTAGGTCGTGGCCGACACCCACGTTGGGCTTCCGCTTGAAGGTTGCCGAGTACATGTCGTGTAAACGGCGGTAAGTGGTGAGAGCGTGTATGAAGAAGTACACCCCTGCAGGGTTAACATAATCTATTCGAATAGCCGCGTCCGCGGTAAAGGACTACTTGGTTGCCTATACAGTTCATAGACAAGTAAACTGGAAACTACTAAAAGCCTCAAGATAAGCGTGAGTGCCGAGGATGGCTCTTCCGTAGGAAGACGGAGGTGGATCCTCGGTAGTGTATTGAAGTGGTGAGTAGTGGACTCGTGTGCGCAAAACTATTTCAAGTTGGAGTCTCGTAGGATAGCTTAGCCAAGAGTCAAAGCTGGCTTGCTGCAATAACTCCACCAACCCTTCTTGATAATGTGCATGTATGTAGGATCTGATGTAAGTCTTGCTGAGTACCTTTGTACTCATGTTGCTTTAATTTACATTTTTCAGAAGATGCTACAAACCCTTCTGACGGGTTCTTCGTAGACGTTGACATCGATGAGTAGACTGAGGCCCAGGTGGTGACCCTGAGCTTGTGAAGGACCATGTAGTATAGCTAGGCTTACCCAAGCCTCTTTTATTTTACTAGTTGTCTGTACTCAGACAAGACACTTCCGCTGTTGGCTTGTATGCTTGTATGACTTGAATGTGGGTCGTGTGACCCGTACTTGTGTGTATGCTATGTATGGCTCTCTGAGCCTTTAAATAAAGTACTTGTGTTGTAGAGTCATGTTGTGATGCCTTGTTGTATTTGCACATATCGAGCATATTGTGTGTATGATTGAAATGCTTGGTATGTGTGGGATCTGACTATCTAGTTGTTTATCTTAGTAGCCTCTCTTACCGGGAAATGTCTCCTAGTGCTTCCACTGAGCCATGGTAGCTTGCTACTGCTCCGGAACACTTAGGCTGGCCGGCATGTGTCCTTCTTCGTTCCTGTGTCTGTCCCTTCGGGGAAATGTCACGCAATGAATACCGGAGTCCTGTTAGCCCGCTGCAGCCCGGTTTACCGGAGTCCTGCTAGCCCAGTGCTACAGCCCGGATTCACTTGCTGATGACCGACACGTTCGATGCTGGGTCATGGATGCCTGTCCCTGTAAGTCTGTGCCACTTTGGGTTTACGACTAGCCATGTCAGCCCGGGCTCCTTATCATATGGATGCTAGCGACACTATCATATACGTGTGCCAAAAGGCGCAAACGGTCCCGGGCAAAGGTAAGGCGACACCCGTGGGAATACCGTGCGTGAGGCCGCAAAGTGATATGAGGTGTTACAGGCTAGATCGATGTGACATTGAGTCGGGGTCCTGACAGCGTTGGCATCAGAGCCGGACTGCCTGTAGGTTCTCCAAGCCAAACTGGTCGATGTTGAGTCTAGAAATGCTTTAGTTATATGTAGGGGAATTGATTGTGGGATGGTACGTAAGGCTCTTTTTACTCCTTTACCTCATGGCATTCTGATCTGAGTCAGTCCATTCTTCCACCGGGGGTTAAGGATTAGGATCTTTCTCTCTATCAGGTTCACGTGTTACTAATCAGTAGTACCTTATAGGTTTGATGATTACAAGCCTAGTTCAGCTCTACTACCCTGTTATACTGTTAAGTTGGACCCAGAAACTTGATATGATATTGTTGAGTGTCTATGTAATTCCTTGCAAAATGTCTCAAAATCCTTCTTGAGCATTTACAGCCGTTATGCTGTCCAAATTCTGCTAGAAATTCTAATGCTTTTGCATTATGGTTGTGCTTTCAGATGGCCACTCGTGATCAAAACCAAGTGGTTCGCCTGACTCGATGTATCGATGTGCCCGGTCATACGGCTATGTTAGTCCGGGTAATGATCGAGGCGGGTTACCGTTGGTATCCCGAATACACGGTCGAAGAGCAGTTTCGAGACTTTAATCAAAGCCAGTATCTCTGCACTGTCAGGATATTTCCCTCTTATCCTGGTTCTACCGAGCCCCTCCACTGTTCCTACGGACTCGGGGTTACTATTGAGATGGCCGTGCAAGATGCTGCCTATTCTATGATGACCATCATGCGAGTCAGGACTGGCCTGCTTCGGAACACCGACTTCCGGTATATGCCAGCTTCACTCCCTGGAGCGCAGGGGTATCTCCGGGCTATCTATGCTGACTCCACTGAGGAGGACTCACTAACTCGCACCACTGCTGAGATGCTCGAGGATAAGGACCGAGAGAATCGGGCCTTGAGACTGGAGCTTTTCAACACCCGTGCCGATCATTGGGCCACCTTGACTCGGTTTGCACCGGCTGTGCAAGCTGGATATATGGATATGAGAGATCTGTATCCTGTTAGATCTGCTCTGCCAGACATGATGGATTGGCGTGATGTGGGAGGCATCACCCCACCCCGTGGTCCCCGCAGGCCACCGTTTGTTGGTCCAAGACCTCACCCTAGCCCCTATGGTCCACAGGTTCCTCAGGACCGTCTGTTTCCGGATGCTCACGTTGAACTTCCAGGCTATGGAGGAGACTTCTATGAGAACTACTACGGAGATGTCTGAGTTAGTAGTAGTTTCACTAGTATTGTAATAGTTGTATTTCCACCGTCCTGTGTGACCTGTGGAATATGACTTAGTGTGTATCTATTCCGGAGGTGTAGGAAAAATAATGTATAGGAGCTTGGAATGCCTCCGAAGAGATGTAATCTTCCTTTCACCGTAGTAGTACTTTGTTTGGTCCTGTACTAAACCTTGTATGGTGTGTATGACGATGGAATAAAAGAAGCAGTTACTGTATCTACCATGTCATACGGATGATCATCTTGCATTCTGAGTTGTCCATTACATTCTACATTTCTATGTCAGAACCTTATCATCCTGAACTAAATCATTGTCTTGTTTTCCTAGGATGGTTAACACCCGCACCAACCCTGCTCCCCCAGAGCAGGCCGAAGGCAGCAGAGTTGGGGAAACAAACCTGCCTCACCCTCCTTCTCTGGCCGAAGTTATGCTGGAAGCCGAGAGAAACAAGCGGGAGACCAACCGTTTGTTGGAGCGCATCGAGCAGAACACACACACCATCAGAGGAATAACTTGGTGTCACTCAGTGATTTCATCAAGTTACATCCACCCACCTTCCACCACTCCGTCGAGCCTCTCGACGCCGATGACTGGCTTCGCAGTATTACTCACAAACTGCGTTCTGCGCTAGTAGCTGAGGCTGATAAGGTCACCTTTGCTGCATATCATCTCGAAGGCCCCGCCAGTCTCTGGTGGGAGAACTATGAAGCTATGCGCCCAGCGGGCCATGTCACTACTTGGGCTGAATTCAGCGAGGCTTTCCGTGAACATCACATTCCGGAGGGTCTCATGGACCGTAAACGTGAGGAGTTCTGCAGTTTCACTCAAGGTCGACTCTCTGTTGACGCTTACAGCAGGGAGTTCGGTAACCTTGCACGATATGCAACTGAGGAAGTCTCTACCGATGCCAAGAAGCAGGCAAGGTTCCGTAAGGGACTTAGCCCTGAGCTTCGCCGTGACCTCCGTCTGCATGAGTGCACCTCTTTTCAGAAGCTTGTGAACAAAGCCATCAGTGCTGAGTCTGGTCAGACTGATTTCGAAGCAACACGCAAGCATGGCCGTGACTTGGGTTCCTCATCCGGTGCTGGACCGCAGAAGCGCCGGGTGTGGGTGCCTAACACTGCCCTGCCACCCAGGTTCACACCGAGGCCATCCTATCAGGCGCCTCGCCCAGCTCAACAGTATGCACCAGCCAAGCCCTATGGTGGTCCAACCAACAATGCTCCTCCACGCACCAGTTCCGTGACGTGCTTCAAGTGTGGGGAATCAGGCCACTATATGCGCGAGTGTCCCCAGACCAACCCCAGCCAGTCTGCAAAAGCTGTTGGCCGTGGCAAGCCGACAGGGAAAGTGTTCTACGCCAAGCCGGCCACCACTGCACGTGGCCATGTGAATTGTGTCTCTGCGGAAGAGGCTCAGGAGGATCCCAACGTCGTACTCGGTACGCTCCTTGTTAATTGCCACCCGGCATCTGTTCTTTTCGATACTGGAGCATCTCATTCATTCATATCCGAAAATTATGCTCGTTTGCATAACACCGCATTCTGTGACATGCCTTCCACCATGGAAATTTCTACTCCTGGCTCTAGATGGCAAACCTCTAGCGTAAGCCATGGGAATGAAATTCAAGTCGACAGACTTGTTTTTCTTGCATCTTTGATAGCTCTCAAATCTTCGGATATTAATATCATCTTGGGTATGGACTGGATGTCAGCCCATCATGCCAAGATTGATTGTTTCTCTAGGACTGTTCAACTCACACATCCTTCGGGAAAGATAGTCAATGTCTTGACCCGAGTAGCCAAGCGACAACTATATTCTCTTAACGCCAGTCCTTTGCCAGACCTCGAAGACGTCCCGGTAGTCCGTGACTTCCCGGATGTCTTTCCAGAAGAATTGCCAGGTGTCCCACCTGACAGAGATGTCGAGTTCGTGATAGATCTCATTCCAGGAACTGTCCCAATTTCTAGAAGACCCTATAAGATGGCACCTTTTGAACTAGCCGAACTTAAGAAACAACTCGATGAGTCCTTGAAAAAGGGTTTCATCCGACCTAGTTCATCTCCATGGGCTTGCCCCGTCCTCTTCGTCAAGAAGAAGGATGGTACGGACCGGATGGTTGTAGATTATCGACCCGTCAACTTGGTCACAATTAAGAACAAGTATCCGCTCCCCAGGATCAACGACCTGTATGATCAGCTCGCTGGATCCTCAGTCTTCTCTAAAATGGATTTGAGGTTGGGCTACCATCAAATCAAAATCAGGAACGGGGACATTCCTAAAACGGCCTTTGTTACTCGTTATGGCCAATACGAGTACACCGTCATGTCCTTCGGTTTAACCAACGCCCCAGCCACCTTTTCTCGGTTAATGAACTCAATCTTCATGGAGTATTTGGATAAATTCGTCGTGGTTTACCTCGATGATATACTCATCTACTCCAAGAACGAGGAAGAACATGCCGAACATCTAAGGCTAGTGTTGATGAAACTTCGAGAGCATCGCCTTTATGCCAAGTTCTCTAAATGCGAATTTTGGTTGCCAGAAGTGACCTATCTAGGACATGTAATTTCTGGTAAAGGTATTGCTGTTAACCCCGAGCGAGTTCAAGCCGTCCTTAATTGGACTCCACCTGAATCGGTCAAGCAAGTTCGGAGTTTCCTTGGCTTAGCGAGCTATTGTCGCCGCTTTGTCGAGAACTTCTCCAAGGTTGCTAAACCTCTAACTGAACTCCTCAAGAAAGATAAAAAGTTCGAGTGGACTCCACAATGTGAGCACAGTTTTCAGGAACTGAAAAGACGCCTGACTTCTGCTCCCGTATTGGTACCACCAGACTTCTCCAAGGACTTTGTTATCTATTGCGACGCCTCGCGACAAGGACTAGGTTGCATTCTCATGCAAGATCGACACGTAATTGCTTATGCTTCACGGCAATTGCACCCACATGAGGAAAACTACCCTACTCATGATCTAGAGCTTGCAGCTGTAGTCCATGCACTCAAAACCTGGCGACATTACCTCCTCGGTAATCGTTGCGAAATCTTCACTGATCACCAAAGTCTGAAGTACATATTCACCCAACCGGATTTGAATCTCAGGCAAAGACGTTGGGTCGAGTTGATCACAGATTTCGACTTAGGGATAACTTACACCCCAGGAAAAGCCAACGTCATGGCTGATGCGCTAAGTCGTAAATCTTATTGCAACAATCTAATGTTGCAACAAAGTCAACCACTTCTCCATGAGGAATTTCGGAAACTTAACCTTCACATTGTTCCTCAAGGATTCCTTTCCACCTTGGTGGCGAAACCTACCCTTACGGATCAGATCATCAAAGCGCAGAAGGTAGATCCGGGGATTTCCCGCATCAAAAGAAACATCAAGAAAGGAGTTGCGAATTGTTTCTCCATTGATGATCAAGGAGTCGTATACTTCGGGAACCGTCTAGTGGTTCCCAAAGTGCGAAACCTGAGGCGATTGATCCTGAAGGAAGCTCATGAATCTCCTCTCACCATTCATCCCGGTAGCACTAAGATGTATCAGGACCTACGCCAGAGGTTCTGGTGGACTAGGATGAAGAGAGAAATTGCTCAGTATATTGCTAGTTGCGACGTCTGTCGTCGTGTAAAAGCAGAGCATCAACGGCCTGCTGGCACCCTTCAACCCTTAGCTATTCCTGAATGGAAATGGGACAAAATTGGTATGGATTTCATTACCGGTTTTCCCAGGACCAAGAGAGGGAATAATGCTATCTTCGTCGTTATCGATCGTCTTTCCAAAGTGGCCCATTTCTTACCTGTTCGCGAGAGTATAACCGCTAGTCAATTAGCAGACTTGTACATCTCCCGAATAGTGTCTCTCCATGGTGTTCCACTGGAAATTAACTCGGATCGAGGAAGTCTCTTCACCTCTCGATTTTGGGAAAGTTTCCAAAATGCTATGGGAACCCGCCTTTCCTTTAGCACTGCCTTTCACCCTCAATCAAGTGGTCAAGTAGAACGCGTCAATCAGATTCTAGAAGACATGCTTCGAGCTTCTGTTATCTCATTCGGAATGGATTGGGAGAAATGCCTTCCATTTGCCGAATTTGCTTATAACAACAGCTATCAATCTAGCTTGGGTAAAGCCCCTTTTGAAGTTCTCTATGGACGAAGGTGTCGAACGCCTCTTAACTGGTCAGAAACCGGGGAAAGACAATTCTTTGGCCCGGATATGATCCAGGAAGCAGAAGAGCAAGTTCGCATCGTTCGTGAAAAGTTGAAAACAGCCCAATCTCGTCAAAAGAGTCAATATGACCGAAAACATAAGGCTATGACTTTTGAGGTTGACGAGAAGGCTTACCTTCGGGTTACTCCTCTGAAGGGAACCCATCGTTTCGGTATCAAAGGCAAATTGGCTCCTCGTTACATTGGACCCTTTCGCATTCTCGCTAAACGAGGAGAAGTTGCCTACCAATTGGAACTACCTCCGCATCTCTCCAGAGTCCATGATGTCTTCCACGTTTCTCAACTCAGGCGTTGCTTCTCGGATCCTATCCGTGGAGTGGACCACGAAACGCTTGATCTTCAAGATAATCTCACGTATCGAGAGTACCCCGTTCGTATCCTCGATCAAGCCGAGCGTACCACTCGACGTCATAATATCAAGTTTCTCAAGGTTCAATGGTCGCACCATTCTGAGAAAGAAGCAACTTGGGAAAGGGAGGATCGCCTTCGACTTGAGTATCCCGCCTTCTTCCCGGAGGAACCTAAATCTCGGGACGAGATTCTTTTGAGTGGGGGTGAGTTGTCACACCCTAGTTAGTCATGCATTAGAGTGTTGCATCATGTCTATTCCATTCAACAGAAATTTGAAATGGGGATGACAGAACCCCCAGCCCCTCTGAAACCAACTAGGGTTTACTAAAAATATTTTCAATGAACCTGAAATGCCCTTCTAAAATGTCCATCATTTTTGTCTTGGTTCAGAACCTCTGCCAAAAGTGGTGCACAATTTTCTAGGTCATCCTAAGGTCTTTGAATTAAATCATAAGTATTTGAGTTTGGGCATTTAAATTATATAAAATATTTCAAATGCTCAAATAATTCCAAACCAAAATGTTCCAAGCTGGATATATTCCAGTTAGTGGCCATAAGCAGTTTGGTGATTTTTAGAGTTGCCTAGGTATTTTTAGAAAGTCCACAAACTTACAGAAAAATAGAAAAGGAAAAATCAAAGAGGAGCAGAGGCTTACCTGGCGCCCACCTGGCAAGCCCACCTGCCGGCCCAGCCCAGCAGCCGCTCCAGCGAGCTGCTTGCCTTCGCCAGGCAGGCAGGCAGGTGCTCGACGGCGGCACCAGCGCGCGCCACGCAGCTGCCCGTCGCCCTGCTTCCTCCTCTCGCCGCCCTGCTGGCCTGGACGAACTCCACGTCGCACCCCGAACCCCGTGGACACACCCATTCGCCCCCAGCTCCTCTCCCTCGCTCTCCCGCACCATGGCCGACGCCACCGCAGCCGCACCGTCGCCGTAGTCGCGCTCTCCGTCGTCCCCGCGCCGCGCCACCGTGTCCAGGAGCTCCGCCGCCCTCCTCTCCTTCGAGCTAGCCGAGCCCCGAGCGCTCGCGTGCCCCGAAGCCACTGCACCGACCTCGTCCGATCCGCCATCGCCGGAGATCCCCTTCGCCGTCGCCGCCGCACCAGCTCGTCCCCGACCGCGCCGTCTGCTTCTTCGAGACCTCCGTGAGCCCAGCTACCTCCTCCCCCTTTCCTCTCTCGCTCTCGTGCACCACAGCGAGCGCACGAAGCTTCACCGCACGCACCGCCGCCGAGCTCGTCGCCGACGTGTCTCCGGCCAACCACCGGCCACACCACCGTGTCCAACGCACTCACCGCACCCGCAGGAACCCGTAGCACCACTCCACGAGCCTCGCCGTGTCCCGTAGCCTCGAGTTCGACCTCACCCGAACTCCGGCGACCGCCAAGGTCGTCGCCGGCGACGTTTCCGGCCACCCCGAGCTCAACCACCACCACCAAGAGCTGCGGCTTGCTCCCAGCTACCCGTAGATGCCCTCCGCCGCTCATTTAGTCGCCGGAACGCACAAAAGCACTCTCGCCGCCGCGTTCGGCCTCGCCGGCGGCTAAACGCCGGCGAGTTGACCCCGCTGACCCCTCGTTTGACCACGGGTGGGCCCAGTTTGACCCCCCTGGGTCAATGACAGGTGGGGCCTAGCCCTGTTAACTAATTAGGATTAGTATTAACTAATAATTAGTTAAACTAATTACACTGACACACGGGACCCACTAGTCAGGTTTGACCTGGACTGTTCCGTTGACCACTGACGTCATCCTGACGCAATGCTGACGCAGTAAGTTATTTACTGGAATTATTATTACACAGGAAATTCCAGAAAATAACCCAAACTTCAAAAAATCATAGAAATTAATCTGTAGCTCCAAATGCAAAGTGTTATATATGAAAAATGATCAGAAAAATCCAATCTATCCATCTGTACTGGTTTCATGCATGTTTAAGCAAGCTAACCTGCTGTTTATTGCAGAGCAAGATAAAGCACTTTAAAGGGCCATTTATGAGTTTGAAACTTGAATCTTTGGTTCAAAATAGTTCAAACCCATCTGGTCTTAGTTGCATTAGCCCAACACACTCATATTGCCATGTTTCATGCATGCATCATATTGTTGCATATTGTTTGGTGATGATTGTGTATCGGTGCTCTCTGCGGCAGGTCCTGCCCCTGAGGAGTATCGTGATTACCCCAACGAAGAACAATACCAGTGCACCGACCCATCAGGCAAGCAACCAACCATTTGATCATATCGATACAATCCCATGTTCTCGCTCCTGCTCTCTTTTACTGCATTAAGACAACGCGTTTCAAACTGCTGTGTGCTGCGGTAGTTGAACCCATTTCCTCTGCATGACCTGTCATTGCCACAGTAACTAGATGAAACCCACTAGCATGTGTAGGAGTTGATTGAGCCATGTGTGTGTGTTGTTCCTACCTTGCTATGCCTGCTATGCTTAGAGTCGTGTCAGGTCTGGTTCATCTGGGTGATGGGCTAGAGTGAAATGTTCGTGTCAGTATGGGAGTGATGCGTTGAACACGATTTGGTAAAGGTATCGATGAGAGGCCATGTAGGAGTACATGGTGGGTTGTTTCATTGAAGCCGTCCTTAAGCACTGAGATCTGTATGTGTGATTTAAGAATCAGCTACTACCATGCATTGGGCCCGAAACCAATGGACCCTCTCGGCTTCTTATTCACCCTAGTTCTCTGTCCAGGAGTTGCAAGTAGTTTCTGGTGTTTGTAGCTTACTGGAGGCCGTGGACAGCGCTGACCGTAGGGGTGGGCTGTGATGCGGTAGGTACGTGGCCGGGTATACCGGGCACCCGTTAGGTGTCTCGGAACCCTGTTCACATCGTTTGGGGCTGTGAGCGAAACCCCGGCCGGATCTCCTCACGGATGGAACCCGAATAGGCGATAAACCTGGACTAGAGACTTAGGTGTTTAGGTAGGTCGTGGCCGACACCCACGTTGGGCTTCCGCTTGAAGGTTGCCGAGTACATGTCGTGTAAACGGCGGTAAGTGGTGAGAGCGTGTATGAAGAAGTACACCCCTGCAGGGTTAACATAATCTATTCGAATAGCCGCGTCCGCGGTAAAGGACTACTTGGTTGCCTATACAGTTCATAGACAAGTAAACTGGAAACTACTAAAAGCCTCAAGATAAGCGTGAGTGCCGAGGATGGCTCTTCCGTAGGAAGACGGAGGTGGATCCTCGGTAGTGTATTGAAGTGGTGAGTAGTGGACTCGTGTGCGCAAAACTATTTCAAGTTGGAGTCTCGTAGGATAGCTTAGCCAAGAGTCAAAGCTGGCTTGCTGCAATAACTCCACCAACCCTTCTTGATAATGTGCATGTATGTAGGATCTGATGTAAGTCTTGCTGAGTACCTTTGTACTCATGTTGCTTTAATTTACATTTTTCAGAAGATGCTACAAACCCTTCTGACGGGTTCTTCGTAGACGTTGACATCGATGAGTAGACTGAGGCCCAGGTGGTGACCCTGAGCTTGTGAAGGACCATGTAGTATAGCTAGGCTTACCCAAGCCTCTTTTATTTTACTAGTTGTCTGTACTCAGACAAGACACTTCCGCTGTTGGCTTGTATGCTTGTATGACTTGAATGTGGGTCGTGTGACCCGTACTTGTGTGTATGCTATGTATGGCTCTCTGAGCCTTTAAATAAAGTACTTGTGTTGTAGAGTCATGTTGTGATGCCTTGTTGTATTTGCACATATCAAGCATATTGTGTGTATGATTGAAATGCTTGGTATGTGTGGGATCTGACTATCTAGTTGTTTATCTTTAGTAGCCTCTCTTACCGGGAAATGTCTCCTAGTGCTTCCACTGAGCCATGGTAGCTTGCTACTGCTCCGGAACACTTAGGCTGGCCGGCATGTGTCCTTCTTCGTTCCTGTGTCTGTCCTTGCAGGGAAATGTCACGCAATGAATACCGGAGTCCTGTTAGCCCGTTGCAGCCCGGTTTACCGGAGTCCTGCTAGCCCAGTGCTACAGCCCGGATTCACTTGCTGATGACCGACACGTTCGATGCTGGGTCATGGATGCCTGTCCCTGTAAGTCTGTGCCACTTTGGGTTTACGACTAGCCATGTCAGCCCGGGCTCCTTATCATATGGATGCTAGCGACACTATCATATACGTGTGCCAAAAGGCGCAAACGGTCCCGGGCAAAGGTAAGGCGACACCCGTGGGAATACCATGCGTGAGGCCGCAGAGTGATATGAGGTGTTACAGGCTAGATCGATGTGACATTGAGTCGGGGTCCTGACAGTAAACCAAACTCGTAACTCAAATATTCTCCTCCACGATCAGATCGTAGAAACTTTATTTTCTTGTTACGATGTTTTTCCACTTCACTCTGAAATTCTTTGAACTTTTCAAATGTTTCAGACTTGTGTTTCATCAAGTAGATATACCTATATCTACTCAAGTCATCTGTGAAGGTGAGAAAATAACGATACCCGCCGCGAGCCTCAACATTTATTGGACCACAGACATCAGTATGTATGATTTCCAACAAATCAGTTGCTCGCTCCATAGTTCCGGAGAACAGCGTTTTAGTCATCTTGCCCATAAGGCACGGTTCGCAAGTACCAAGTGATTCATAATCAAGTGATTCCAAAAGCCCATCAGTATGGAGTTTCTTCATGCGCTTTACACCGATATGACCTAAACGGCAGTGCCACAAATAAGTTGCACTATCATTATCAACTCTGCATCTTTTGGTTTCAACACTATGAATATGTGTATCACTACTATCGAGATTCAATAAAAATAGACCACTCTTCAAGGGTGCATGACCATAAAAGATATTACTCATATAAATAGAACAACCATTATTCTCTGATTTAAATGAATAATCGTCTCGCATCAAACAAGATCCAGATATAATGTTCATGCTTAACGCTGGCACAAAATAACAATTATTTAGGTCTAAAACTAATCCCGATGGTAGATGTAGAGATAGCGTGCCGACCGCGATCACATCGACTTTGGAACCATTTCCCACGCGCATCGTCACCTCGTCCTTAGCCAATCTTCGCTTAATCTGTAGTGCCTATTTCGAGTTGCAAATATTAGCAACAGAACCAGTATCAAATACCCAGGTACTACTGCGAGCATTAGTAAGGTACACATCAATAACATGTATATCACATATACCTTTGTTCACTTTGCCATCCTTCTTATCCGCCAAATACTTGGGGCAGTTCCGCTTCCAGTGTCCAGTCTGCTTGCAGTAGAAGCACTCAGTTTCAGGCTTTGGTCCAGACTTGGGTTTCTTCTCTTGAGCAGCAACTTGTTTGCTGTTCTTCTTGAAGTTCCCCTTCTTCTTCCCTTTGCCCTTTTTCTTGAAACTGGTGGTCTTGTTAACCATCAACACTTGATGCTCCTTCTTGATTTCTACCTCCGTGGCTTTTAGCATTGCGAAGAGCTCGGGAATAGTCTTGTCCATGCCTTGCATATTATAGTTCATCACGAAGCTCTTGTAGCTTGGTGGCAGTGATTGGAGAATTCTGTCAATGACACTATCATCAGGAAGATTAACTCCCAATTGAATCAAGTGATTATTATACCCAGACACTTTGAGTATGTGTTCACTGACAGAACTATTCTCCTCCATCTTGCAGCTATAGAACTTATTGGAGACTTCATATCTCTCAATCCGGGCATTTGCTTGAAATATTAACTTCAACTCCTGGAACATCTCATATGTTCCATGACGTTCAAAACGTCGTTGAAGACCCGGTTCTAAGCCGTAAAGCATGGCACACTGAACTATCGAGTAGTCATCAGCTTTGCTCTGCCAGACGTTCTTAATGTTGTCAGTTGCATCAGCAGCAGGCCTGGCACCCAGTGGTGCTTCCAGGACGTAATTCTTCTGTGCAGCAATGAGGATAATCCTCAGGTTACGGACCCAGTCCGTGTAATTGCTACCATCATCTTTCAACTTTGCTTTCTCAAGGAACACATTAAAATTCAACGGAACAACAGCATGAGCCATCTATCTACAACAAACATAGACAAGCAAAATACTATCAGGTACTAAGTTCATGATAAATTTAAGTTCAATTAATCATATTACTTAAGAACTCCCACTTAGACAGACATCTCTCTAGTCATCTAAGTGAACACGTGATCCAAATCAACTAAACCATGTCCGATCATCACATGAGATGGAGTAGTTTCAATGGTGAACGTCATTATGTTGATCATATCTACTATATGATTCACGCTCAACCTTTCGGTCTCCGTGCTCCGAGGCCATATCTGTATATGCTAGGCTCGTCAAGTTTAACCCGAGTATTCCGCGTGTGCAACTGTTTTGCACCCGTTGTATTTGAACGTAGAGCCTATCACACCCGATCATCACGTGGTGTCTCAGCACGAAGAACTTTCGCAACGGTGCATACTCAGGGAGAACATTTCTTGATAATTAGTGAGAGATCATCTTAAAATGCTACCGTCAATCAAAGCAAGATAAGATGCATAAAGGATAAACATCACATGCAATCAATATAAGTGATATGATATGGCCATCATCATCTTGTGCTTGTGATCTCCATCTTCGAAGCACCGTCATGATCACCATCGTCACCGGCGCGATATCTTGATCTCCATCGTAGCCTCGTCATCGTTACGCCATCTATTGCTTCTACAACTATCGCTACCGCTTAGTGATAAAGTAAAGCAATTACAGGGCGTTTGCATTTCATACAATAAAGCGACAACCATATGGCTCCTGCCAGTTGCCGATAACTTCGGTTACAAAACATGATCATCTCATACAATAAAATATAGCATCACGTCTTGACTATATCACATCACAACATGCCCTGCAAATACAAGTTAGACGTCCTCTACTTTGTTGTTGCAAATTTTACGTGGCTGCTATGGGCTTAGCAAGAACCGTTCTTACCTACGCATCAAAACCACAACGATAGTTCGTCAAGTTAGTGCTATTTTAACCTTCGCAAGGACCGGGCGTAGACACACTCGATTCAGCTAAAGTGAGAGAGACAGACACCCGCCATCCACCTTTAAGCACAAGTGCTCGTAACGGTGAAACCAGTCTCGCGTAAGCGTACGCATAATGTCGGTCCGGGCCGCTTCATCTCACAATACCGCCAAACCAAAGTATGACATGCTGGTAAGCAGTATGACTTGTATCGCCCACAACTCACTTGTGTTCTACTCACGCATATAACATCAACGCATAAAACCTAGGCTCGGATGCCACTGTTGGGGAACGTAGTAATTTCAAAAATTTTCCTACGCACATGCAAGATCATGGTGATGGCATAGCAACGAGAGGGGAGAGTGTTGTCCACGTACCCTCGTAGACCATAAGCGGAAGCGTTAGCACGACGCAGTTGATGTGGTCGTACGTCTTCACGATCCGACCGATCCAAGCACCGAACGTACGGCACCTCCGAGTTCAGCACACGTTCAGCTCGATGACGATCCCCGGGCTCCGATCCAGTAAAGCTTCGGGGATGAGTTCCATCAGCACGACGGCGTGGTGACGATGATGATGTTCTACCGGTGCAGGTCTTCGCCTAAACTCCGCGACAATATGACCGAGGTGGAATATGGTGGAGGGGGGCACCGCACACGGCTAAGGAACGATCCGTAGATCAACTTGTGTGTCATGGGGTGCCCCCCTGCCCCCGTATATAAAGGAGGGAGGGGGGAGGCCGTCCGGCCCTTGTGGGCGTGCCAAGGAGGAGGAGTCCTCCTCCTAGTAGGAGTAGGACTCCCCCTTTCCTACTCCTACTAGGAGGGGGAAGGAAGGGGGAGAGGTGGAAGGAAAGAGGGGGGCGCCGCCCCCCTCCTAGTCCAATTCGGACCAGAAGGAGAGGGGGCGCACGGCCCACCATGGCCGCCCCTCTCTCTTTCCACCAAGGCCCATGTGGCCCATTATCTCTCCCGGGGGGGGGGGGGGTTCCGGTAACCCTCCGGCACTCCGATTTTCTCCGAAAATGTCCGTAATACTTCCGGTGTTCGAATATAGTCGTCCAATATATCAATCTTTATGTCTCGACCATTTCGAGACTCCTCGTCATGTCCGTGATCACATCCGGGACTCCGAACAAACTTCGGTACATCAAAACTTATAAACTCATAATAAAACTGTCATCGTAACGTTAAGCATGCGGACCCTACGGGTTCAAGAACTATGTAGACATGACCTAGAACTATTCTCGGTCAATAACCAATAGCGGAACCTGGATGCCCATATTGGTTCCTACATATTCTACGAAGATCTTTATCAGTCAAATCGCATAACAACATACGTTGTTCCCTTTGTCATCGGTATGTTACTTGCTCGAGATTTGATCGTCGGTATCCAATACCTAGTTCAATCTCGTCACTGGCAAGTCTCTTTACTCGTTACGTAATGCATCATCCCGTAACCAACTCATTGGTCACATTGCTTGCAAGGCTTATAGTGATGTGCATTACCGAGAGGGCCCAGAGATACCTCTTTGACAATCAGAGTGACAAAACCTAATCTCGAAATACGCCAACTCAAGATGTACCTTCGGAGACACCTATATTACTCCTTTATAATCACCCGGTTACGTTGTGATGTTTGGTAGTACCCAAAGTGTTCCTCTGGTAAATGGGAGTTGCATAATCTCATAGTTACAGGAACATGTATAAGTCATGAAGAAAGCAATAGCAATATACTAAACGATCAAGTGCTATGCTAACGGAATGGGTCATGTCAATCACATCATTCTCCTAATGATGTGATCCCGTTAATCAAATGACAACACATGTCTATGGTTAGGAAACATAACCATCTTTGATTAATGAGCTAGTCAAGTAGAGGCATACTAGTGACTATATTTTTGTCTATGTATTCACACATGTATCATGTTTCCGGTTAATACAATTCTAGCATGAATAATAAGCATTTATCATGATATGAGGAAATAAATAATAACTTTATTATTGCCTCTAGGGCATATTTCCTTCACAGACATGTTGCAAACACTGACAACAGACCCTGTGAATAGATATAGATGAGGTAGATAGGAAGAGCATCACAAAATATAGAGGTTTTTGCAAAAGAGTGAGTCAGAAACTTAGTTTTAGTTTTCCACAGAAAGCATTTCAGATCTATGGATTTGTAAACTCGGTGATACCGAAGCAGCTTTTGGAACCTAAACTAGTGAACTCGGTCAGACCGAGTCACAGTTCGGTGGCACCAAGACTGCTAGGGTTTCACAAAGTCCTGAACTCAGTCACACCGATTTGCAATTCTCGGTCAGACCGAGAATCACATGTGCAATGGCCTTGGCCAAATCGGTGGAACCGATTTCTACAACTCGGTTGGTCCGAGATGGTTTCGGCGGAAACCTAACCCTAAATTTTCAATCCACAACTAAGCTACGGGGTGTTTTCGCTGGATAAGATGATCTCAATCGTGGCAAGATACATGGCAAAACAATGTGCTAGGAATTCGGAGTGGGATTAGCACAAGGATCAAGTCCATACCCTAGTTCGGTGATGGACTTGCTACCGCGGCAACGATGGAGACGATTCCCATTGACGGCGGCGGAGACCAGCGGCGGGAGGCAGCTGGCGACGAGGAGGACGATCCGGAGACCCAGGGAGGCATAGCGGGCTGAGCGCGGGTGAAAGAGTTCGGAGAAATTTCCAAATTTTAGCCCGTGGATATATATAGCCTGACCCTGTCGGTGTGACCGAGTGGAACAACTCGGTGGCACCGAGATGCATAACTGCAAGCAGTTACTGCAACTCGGTGTGACCGAAAAGTTCAAATCAGTTGCACTGAGATTGAAAACCTAGATCGACTTAGTGATCTCGGTATGACCGAAATGGAAGAGTCGGTCAGACTGAAATGCATAAAGAAGTTTTGGAAGTTTAAGTTTATGACGAATCGGGGAATCCGAGTGCTCCTCACACAGAGTGGTTCGAATCTGACTTGATCAAACTTTGAGATGTAGCATGAATAGAGTTTGAGACAAGAAAAGCATAGATAGCTAGCGAAGGTGCTTAGGCATTCTTGTCCATCCACTTGGCAAAAGAAAAGAAATCAAACAATCAAAGCAACAAGTGGATGTCCTCGAATGAGTAAATTATGCAACCAACATGCTCACACAATAAAATGACAAATGAAATATGTGTCAAAGCATGCACAACCATTCTAGCATTCTATCAAGCAATTGGCGATGACTAGGTCATCTATATATGAGTATATTGACTTAGGAGTCAAATGAGAACATTTGATCATAGGTCATACTCATCGTTTAAGCTCAAGTGGGGTTGCCACTTTTACATAATGCATTGTTGTGTTCACACCATTTGAGTTGCTTTAGCTCAATTCTTAGAGTAAAGCTCCCCCTAGATGTGAGATCCCCCCTTAGAGGGATGAACTAACCTTGGGTTTTGTCGATGATGACTTCATGTAGGTGTTGAAGATGTGGATGCTCAATGTTGATGTAGATCATTTGGAGCAATCCTTTGGAGTGAGTTGCACTTTCAATACCTACACGGGTTAGTCCCACAAGGAACAAACAAGGATATCCATAGACATAGAGTGATGCACACACAACTTGATGTCTATGAAAGCATTAGGTTACCTTGTCCCTTGTCTTACCAACAAGAGGGTTTGTGACTCCATGAACTAGTGCAAGATGTGGAAGTTGATTGTACTTGTCCTTGCCAAAATGATATGAGTGAAATATGTTGGCGGAGTCACCCTCAAGAACTCTTCTAGTTCTTCTTCTTCGGGATCCACATCATCTTGATGGGAATCCTTGGAGTTGTAGTCGTGCTTGATGAAGTAGAACTTGATGTAGTCTTGGTAACCCACTTGACCAAGGCCTTAGGAGCTTCTTCAAATGCATCAATCTCCTCTTGAAGCTTGTCCTTGCCTTTTTGCTTGTGGTCTTGTGCTGGAAGATCATCTTGAGCTTGTGTTCCTTTGAAGGAAGTATGATCATACTTCTCTTGTTGAGGAACAAACTTCGTCTTGGGGTATTGATCTTCTTCCCACTCAACTCCATTGGCATTGAACTTTCGTTCAAAACCAACACCTTGGTTCTTCCGGTGCCTTCCTTGCTTGCGTACAATTTCCTCGAATTGCTTACTCCCGGCAAGACTCTTGTAAACACCTTTCTCTATAATTCCCTTTAATAAGCTATTTTCTTGCTCAAGTGTAACTTGGCTAAGATAATCATTAGTGGAATTAAGAGAACTACTAGAAGCAACAACATTGGATTTAACATGATTATTGTTACTACTAGAGGAAGAATCCTTCTTGTTCTTGTTACTAGACTTGACTTGAGGCATGTAAGTAGATAAGAGTAAACGCTTGGCAATGTAAGAAGAACTTTTCTTGCGAAGATCATCATTGATTGCCTTTAAGAACTCATGCTCTTGCTCAAGGTTGAGCTTTTCAAAGTGTAACTTCTCATGAGTCCTTAAAAGTTCTCGATGATCCCCTAAGATAGTTTCATGAGCTAACTTAAGAGTGTTTAGTTCTTTAGTTAGGAGCTCAATCTTCTCCTTATCATTGTCATTCGTTTTATCTTGATTAGCATGATTAATTGATGTTTCATCATAGTATTCATCACTAGAGTTGTCAATAAGTAAATCATCATCACCTAATAAGTCATCTTCATCACTATTGAAATCAACATACTCGGGGTGTGTTACCTTTGGGCCTTTAGCCATGAAGCATCTTCCAAGTCCTTCGTTTGGTGAGTCAAATATGTCCTAGGAGTTGGTTGACACGAGTGCTAGACCGGAAACACCTTCATCTTGAGTATGTTTGGAGTCGGAGTGATAGCTTCTCTCAGAGTGATTGTCGGAGTCGGAGCTGGAAACCCATTCACCAACATGAGCTTGATGTCTTCGTTTTGTGTAGCTCCTTGATGACTTGTCCTTCCTTTCTGAATCCTTGCTTCTCCGGGATGTTCTTTGTTCATAACGATCATCTCTACTCCTTCTCTCTCTTTGTGGTGATTCTTCTCTTCTACTTCTCCTCTTAGGTGATTCTTCTCTTCTACTTCTCCTCTTAGGTGATTCTTCTCTTCTTTTGTAGGGAGCCGTACACTCATTGGAATAGTGTCCGGGTCTTCCACAATTGTAGCAATTACGCTCTCGACTAGAAGATCTTTTGTCATTGTAGGACCTTGACTTGGAGCTTCTCTCTTTGCTTCTACTCTTGTAGAACTTGTTGAAGTTCTTCACCATTAGGCTCAATTCTTTATTGAAGGTTTGTTTCTCACTTGATGATGTGGGGGATTCACATGAGGCTTTGTAAGCACCACTTGACTTGTTGTGGAGCTCCTCCTTATCCTTGAGTGACATCTCATGAGCAACAATTCTTCCAATGACTTCCGTTGGCTTGAGATTCTTGTAATTGGGAATCATTTGGATCAATGTGCACATGGTATCATATTTCCCATCCAAAGCTCTTACGATCTTCTTGATGATGAATTTGTCGGTCATCTCTTCACTTCCTAAGCCGGCAATCTCGTTTGTAATGAGAGCAAGCCTAGAGTACATTTCAGCGACGCCTTCACCATCCTTCATCTTGAACTTGTCAAGTTGACTTTGAAGCACATCCAACTTGGATTCCTTGACGGAGTCGGTACCTTCGTGCATATCAATCAAAGGATCCCAAATTTCCTTTGCATTCTCAAGACGGCTGATTTTGTTGAATTCTTCGGGGCTCAGTCCGTTGAAGAGGATATCACAAGCTTGAGTGTTGCATTGCAGCATCTTCAACTCATCCGCGCTAGCTTCACGGTTCGGTTCTCTCCCATCAAAGAATTCACCTTGCAATCCAATACACACAATAGCCCAAACGGCGGGGTTATGTCCAAGAATATGCATTTTCATCTTATGCTTCCAACTAGTAAAATTAGTACCATCAAAGTAAGGACCTCTGCGGTGATAGTTTCCCTCGCTAGACGCCATACTCTCCTAGGTTGTGAAACAAGGGCTATGACCACCAAAAGCTATGGAAATCAAAGCAAATGGATATCAAAGCTCTGATACCACTTGTAGGATCGAAAGTATGTCTAGAGGGGGGGGGGGGTGATTAGAATACTTGACCAATTAAAAACTTATCATTTTCCCAATTTTAGTCTTTGGCAGATTTTAGCTAACTTAGCACAAGTCAAGCAATCTTAACACAATTCAAGCAAGCATGCAAAGAGTATATGAGCAGCGGAAAGTAAAGCATGCAACTTGCAAGAATGTAAAGGGAAGGGTTTGGAGAATTCAAACGCAATTGGAGACACATATGTTTTTGTCGTGGTTCTGATAGGTGGTGCTATCGTACATCCACGTTGATGGAGACTTCAACCCACGAAGGGTAACGGCTGCGCGAGTCCACGGAGGGCTCCACCCAAGAAGGGTCCACGAAGAAGCAACCTTGTCTATCCCACCATGGACGTCGCCCATGAAGGACTTGCCTCACTAGCGGTAGATCTTCACGAAGTAGGCGATCTCCTTGCCCTTACAAACTCCTTGGTTCAACTCCACAATCTTGTCGGAGGCTCCCAAGTGACACCTAGCCAATCTAGGAGACACCACTCTCCAAGAAGTAACAAATGGTGTGTTGATGATGAAATCCTTGCTCTTGTGCTTCAAATGATAGTCTCCCCAACACTCAACTCTCTCTCACAGGATTTGGATTTGGTGTAAAGAAGATTTGAGTGGAAAGCAACTTGGGGAAGGCTAGAGATCAAGATTCATATGGTAGGAATGGAATATCTTGGTCTCAACACAAGTGTAGGTGGTTCTCTCTCAGAAAATGTAAGTTGGAAGTGTAGGTTCATTCTGATGGCTCTCTCCATGATTGAAGAGGAGGTGGAGGGGTATATATAGCCTCCACACAAAATCTAACCATTACACACAACTTGCCAATCTTGGTGGGACCGAATTGAGAAACTCGGTAGGACCGATTCAACAAATCTAGTGACCGTTAGGATTTTCGGTGGGACCGACATGCAACTTGGTAGGGCCGATATGGTTAGGGTTATGGCATAACGTAATCTCGGTGAGACCGATTACACAAACTCGATGGGACCGATTTTGGTAATAAGCTAACCAGAGAGTTGGTCAGGTAAACTCGGTGGGACCGGTTCGCTCATTTCTGTGAGACCAAAATGTTACGAAAAGGAAACAGAGAGTTTACATTGCAATCTCGATGGGACCGATCACTCATCTCGGTGGAACCGAAACGTTACGAAGGGAAACAGAGAGATTACAATCCCATCTCGGTGAGACCGAGATCCCTATCGGTGAGACCGATTTGCCTAGGGTTTGTGGCAGTGGCTATGACATCTGAACTCGGTGGCGCCGGATAGAAAGAATCGGTGGGGCCGAGTTTGACTTTTGGATTAGGTCATATGTGGATGTGATAAAGTAGTTGAGGGCTTTGGAGCATATCACTAAGCATTTTGAGCAAGAAAGCCATTAAGCAACACCTCATCCCTCCTTGATAGTATTGGCTTTTCCTATAGACTCAATGTGATCTTGGATCACTAAAATATAAAATGTAGAGTCTTGAGCTTTGAGCTTGAGCCAATCCTTTTGTCCTTAGAATTTTGAGGGGTCCACTTTTCTCATCCATGCCATGCCAATCATTGAGCTTTCCTGAAATATTTATCTTGAAATAGCATTAGCTCAATGAGCTATATGTTGTTAGGAATTACCAAAGCCACCTAGGGATAGTTGCACTTTCAGAAGCCGAAGGTGGTCGACGGGCAGCATGCGGACTGCGGCGGGGCCATGATTAGCAAGCTAGCAAACACCACTTGGCCCAAGGGGGCCTTCATGGAGATTGTGAAGATCTGGCAACATGAGTGGTTCTACATCACCGAACCACGCCGCCCCAACTGGGCGGCCATCGCGGAGTTCAGATCCGGACCCCCATGAGGCTCACTTCCTGGAACAAGAAGGGCATTGACTGGGGGTCCCAGACGGAGGTATTGGCACTGCAAACGCGCATCACCAACATGCTGGGAAAGAACGTTGGTTTAACCAACGTGATACAGATCATGCTTTGCCGTTGCATGATCCTCGGCATAGGTGGAATTCTACATCATCACCATGATCCTCGGCAGCGAAATCCGATTTGGAGCTCTCAACTTCGCCGGTGATGATTCGATGTGGCTCCAGGAAGCCCCGCTGGACGTGAAGTTGTTGCCTACCCGTGGCGCGGTGCAATTCCGCGCTACTTCATACAGAGTTCTTCTCTGTCAGTCATCGGTCCCGTATCGAGTGACACCCCTCCTTCCTGTCGGACACCATTGCAAGCACTCTGGGCACTCATGGCTGCACTGTTGGATCAAGCATGCCGTGGACCTCCAGGCCATGTCGGAGCAGGTGGCGGTGCTCGAGCACGACGAGCCCGCCCTTGATCTTTTTGACGATCTCCACGAGGACTCCACATATAGGTTGGAGTGTGAGAGTATCGAGTCCACTGCCAAAGTCCTTATGGCTGGCTCGGAGCATCACAAACCCCATGGATACCGGGGTGCCCGCGATGGCCACATTAGCACGTCGTGCGAGAGCAGCGACGACAACCACGAGGAAGATCGCTCCACCGACCACAAGCCGTACGTGCCTCAGGCTCCCAGTCGGGAGCAGCGGGAAGAGCTTCGGCAGAAGAATGAACAAGCTCTATAGACCCCCATGTCGGTGTCAAAACCGGCAGATCTCGGGTAGGGGGTCCCGAACTGTGCGTCTAAGGATCGAATGTAACAGGAGGTACGAGACACGATGTTTAACCATGTTCGGGCCCTCTTAATAGAGGTAATACCCACTTCCTACTTGATTGACATTGATGAATATAGGGGTTACAAGAGTTGATCTACCTCGAGATCGTAATGGCTAAACCCTAGATGTCTAGCCTGTATGATTATGATTGCCTCTACAGACTAAACCCTTCGGTTTATATAGACACCGGAGGGGTCTAGGGTTGTACAAAGTCGGTTTACATAGGAAGGAAACTATACATACGGATGCCAAGCTTGCCATCTACGCAAAGGAGACTCCCATCAGGACATGGGAGAAGGCCTTCTATCTCGTATCTTCATGGCCCATCAGTCCGGCCCATGTCACATAGGCCGGCTCCCCGAGGACGCCATAGTCCAGGACTCCCTCAGTAGCCCCTGAACCGGGCTTCAATGATTATGTATCCGACCCACAAATTGTCTTCGACATTGCAAGGCGGGTTCCTTCTCCGAATACTCCAAAGCAGTCCTCCGCACATAATAGACGTGTTCGGCTCTATTTAGTAATTACAACCTTAAGCTGTAAGGGCAAAAATGCTCAAAACAAAGTAAGTCACGTCCATAGGCGACTTTTTCGGCGAGGCATTATGTCCTGGCCTTATTATTATTCTGAACCGTTTTACAGCCCCCGTTGCGTGTTTCGAGGCACGACCATTGACACGTCCTATCAAAGGAGATATTGTGTCCCCTTATCACGGGATCCTCATTAATACGGGTATGGGTAATCCAACCATGCCGTTCACACGTCTCCTTGGGAATAGGTGAGGTTTAAGGCTCACGAGGGGGCGCTTGATATTCGCTGCCTTTATAAGAGGACAAGGACCCATCTATTCACCTCATGCCTTCTTCTTCCTCCGCCCTTCTGTCCCCGAGCTCCAGCACCCAAGTTCTAATCTTTCCTTTCACCCCAACTTCTCCGGCGATGGCTGGATCTAGTTTCTAGGGCAAGTGGATGGCCACCTCCGTAACGGAGCAGGACAACAAGGATCTACATGAGGCGAGGTACCTGACGGCGGAGATTACCCACAGGCTTCCTACCCCGGGGCAGGTCATCCCACCCCAAAGCCAGGCGAGAGGGTGGTATTTATCCCCCACTTCCTACGAGGACTTGGGTTGCCCTCCATCCCTTTGTCTGAGATTTCATGTTTTACTACGGGCTAGATTTCCACGATCTAGCCCCGAATTCCTTCCTCCACACCTCAGTGTTCATCGTCGTGTGTGAGGCATTTCTCCGCGTCCCCCCCCACACTTTGGTTTGTGGATCAAGGTCTTTAATGTGAAGTGGAAGGTGGTCGAGGGACAACACGTCAAGTGCGGCGGCGCCATGGTGAGAAAGTCAACCATGTTCCCTGGCCCAAAGGGAGATTTGTGGATACTGTCAAGGTATGGCAGCAGGAGTGGTTCTACATCACCGAACCCCGCGGCACCAAGTGGGCGGCTGTCGGTGTCAAAACCGGCGGATCTCAGGTAGGGGGTCCCGATCTGTGCGTCTAGGCGGATGGTAACAGGAGACGAGGGACACGATGTTTTTACCTAGGTTCGGGCACTCTTGATGGAGGTAAAACCCTACGTCCTGCTTGATTAATATTGATGATGTGGGTTACAAGAGTAGATCTACCACGAGATCAAGGAGGCTAAACCCTAGAAGCTAGCCTATGGTATGATTGTTGTTCGTCCTATGGACTACAGCCATCCGGTTTATATAGACACCGGAGAGGGCTAGGGTTACACAGAGTCGGTTACAAAGGTAGGAGATCTGCATATCCGTATCGCCAAGCTTGCCTTCCACGCCAAGGAAAGTCCCATCCGGACACGGGACGAAGTCTTCAATCTTGTATCTTCATAGTCTTGGAGTCTGGCCAATGATGATAGTTCGGCTATCCGGACACCCCCTAGTCCGGGACTCCCTCATTAGCCCCCGAACCAGGCTTCAATAACGACGAATTCGGCGCGTATGTTGTCTTTGGCGTTTGCAAGGCGGGTTCTTCTCCATGCTCCATGTGTTTGCCGGATAGTGTCCGGTTGCTTGATAAATGCTGTGCTCCTTGGCTTCCGCGTCCAATAATGGCCTTCTTCCACGCGTCGTACGAATGCGAAAAGCCAAGGTATTTTTATGTTTTACCCCCTAGCTGCACAAATAAGCTGCCTATAAGAGAGGCGAGGATGCAGATCCAAATCACACCATCCTCCTTCCGCAAGTACTCATCGAGGCGCATCTGACACCAAACCCATTCCAACATGGAGAGTCGACACGACTCCTCTTCTCGCGCTCCCAGCCCTAAGCCAGGAGATTGGAGGAGATGCTCAGTCCCGCACAGCGAGTTAGTGACGCTCCAAGCAGAGGGATATCTTCCCCCGGCCTTCATGGTTCCGGTTCGAGCCGGACTGGCCACCTACAAGGGTGGGAAGCAGGCGGAGAGCGCCCCTAATCTCTCCAAAGGAGAGCGGGTGTGCTTCGTCCTCTACTTAATAAGGGGACTCGGATTTCCTATACATCCGTTTCTCCGGGGGCTCCTGGAGTTCTACGGACTCTAGCTTCATCACCTTAAACCTGCCTCCATTTTGCACATCGCGGGCTTCGTAGCTCCGTGTGAGCTGTTCTTGGGCATTGAGCCCCATTTTGCACTGTGGAAGAGGCTGTTTTGCCTCATACCCCGCTCTCACGAGGGGTCGATATATCAAGTGGGCGGAGCCGAAATATGGCGCATCGCCGGGACCGGATACCTTTCCGGGACCCCGAAGAAGGCGTCCGAAGACTGGCCTTCGGAGTGGTTTTATATGGAGGACGCTCCGCTGCCGGATCCAGTCCGAATCGGCCTTCCGGAGTTCATCAATGCTCCACTGAAGAAACGCCTGAGTTGGCGCCCACGGAGCCCTCAACGAGAAGATGATAGGAGCGTCCATTACTTGATGGGCCGGATACGGCTGCTAGCCCATTCCGGATTAACCATGATCGGAGTCATGGCCACATGCATTATGCGCGGGGTGCAGCCGCTCCAATATAGGGGCTACCCCATGTGGGACTTCAATGGAGACGATGACGCCACCCGTCACGGCCGCAAGGGACCTGGCTCGGCCGACGACCTGGTGAAGATCCTGTCTGGCTTGTACAAGGGGGAGAAGGAGGACTTCCTCCGCACGAATCCTCTGAACGGGTTTTCCATGAACAACCCTCGGAGCTGGGTAAGCGATGGCATGCATATCTGACCCGTGCCTTTAAAGGAAATTGTCTTATTGTATGATTTTGACACAGGAACTGCGTCGGGATGTGGAGGGCATAAAAAGCCCAGCTCCACAACCCGAGGATCCAGAAAGGTCCCTTGATCCGGCCTCCGAAGAGGATCCAGACTTAGCGGTGGAACTGATCGACGGGGTGTTCCACCAGTTCAGCATAGATAATGCTTTAGTCGCCATTATGGCTGACTACCCTGGTTTGTTTCCGGCCTCCTAGGTGAGTACGACCGAGGTCTTGACACCATCATTTAACCCGTGCTCAATTCTGACCATCCCATACTGATGGTGCATCGCAGGAGGTGCCTTTAAGGTGGGAAGCCGAACCCGCGGTGGCCGGCCAACAAGGGTCAATCTGGCCCAGCAGGCGGAACAGGAGTGCGACGCGAACTGAAACGTCACCGCAACGGTACGGAGCACCGCTATTTTTAAGGGAAGGATTCCCAGGAGGTATATTAATGCTCATAACTTTTCCAGAAAGAGCGCTCGCCGGACAGTGTCCGGAGAGGTTGCCAATCAAGCCTCCGCCATCCATGCTCAAACGCATGGCCTGGGAGGGGAGGCGAATACAAGGCATGAGTCGGACGCTCCTCCGACGGAGGATGCCGACAGGCTGTCCGCCACCCGGTCTGAGGTGGAGAGCGCCATGAATCCCATGCGTCGCCGGACAGTTCTTCGTGACGCGTGTTTCTCCCCGGAGGTGTTAAATGCCTTTGATGCGAGAAACGCGCACCTCCGTGCCGCTCAAGATGGGTTAACCAGAGCCACGGAGCAGTATGTGAAAGACATACGTGTAAGTAATTTTAATAGTTATATATGCCAGTAGCCCCAGAGACTTAAAATAGTTAAAATAACTGATTTAAGGATCAATTTTTATGCAGGATCTTACGGAGAAGAATACCCATCTGTCCCAGGAGCTCCAAGAGTGCAAGGCCCAACTTGAGGCCGCACTGGCCGCCACAGGGGGAGCCACAAAGACCCCCGCTGGTAAGACGTACTTTGAAAAGATAATTAATTAACAAAGTGCGGCGTGAATCTGACAATAATATTGCAGAGGGCGCCGGACTAGATCCGAACAAGCAATAGCTACTGCGTCAGCTAAAGGCTGACGAGAGGGTGCTTATGAAGGTGCAGCAGGAGAGAAACAAGCTCCAAGATGCCCACACCCAACTAGGAGAAGAGCTGAAGGATGTTCGGGCCCGTCTGTCTGGCTCCGTGAAGGAGAATCAGCGGCTTCGTCGCGGCATTTATAGTAAGTGCTTGAGCAAATTCCTTTGAAAAGAAGAATTCGGCGAGGAAGTCGATTGATAGAAATATGTCTTTAGGTGTGCTCACAGGTCGCCCTGTGGAGGAAATGCCTGGGTCAATGGGTGACCAACTTCCCGAGCTGGTGCAATTGTTCGAACGTGTTCGGCAGGCGATGAGTGGCGTCGTTCAGGCTTTATGGCCATCCGTCTCCCTACCCGAGGTCCTTGGTGAGCTTGCTGAGAAGCTTCAGGGAGCACGACGACGCCTCCGTTTGTGGAAGATATCGGCCTGCCGTCAGGGCGCCAGGGAGGCCTGGGCCATGGTGAAGACGCGATACCCGAAGGCTGACCCAAACCACATGGCCGAGGTCGGACCTGCGGGGCCTGATGGGAAGGAGATCCCTGTGAGCTTGATGTACGGCCAAGTAGAAGTAGCCGCGAAATATTCCCAACAGGACTATAAATTAGACAGCCTATTAGATGGGATTGAGGAGGAGTACAATCAATCGGTTTGATGATGTAATTTGAAATGACATGTAAGATGCCTTCTAGCCGGATTGTAGATCGTTTGTCTTTGCGGACAGTTTCGCTTCAACCTCGGGACCCAACAGTCCGGAGTGTGTCCGAATACCCTTACGGTTATAAAAGAACCGGGGCATGCATGGAGATAAGGCGTCCGGGTCATAATTGCTTTATCAGACAAGTGCCCAACTAGTTATGTTATATTACATGGTTAGTAAGAAACATCTTCCAGGGAGAATAGTTCCGTTAAGGGTTCCTTTCCCTGGGAGGCATGCCCTAAGGTGCAATGCCGGACTGCGAAAATAGCAGAAAAAGCATCTGGGGGCAGATAAATAAGTAAGTAATAAATCATCTTTCAAGTCACCGACCGAATATTCTCTTAAGAACGCTAGCTTTCGGCTTCACCCAGTCTGAGGTACACATCCGGCTGACCCGGCAGTAACAATCGCAGAGGTGCTCCCTTTACCTCCTAGCCGATCGATCAGGAACGTAGGGGTAAGCACAGGAGCCAGGCAACCCAGCTTGGCCAAAACTTAAGTCATATCGATGCATATAATGGTGAATAAAAGGTACATGCGGAAGTATGACACATGTATTGGGCATGAAACCCACAAATAAGCTTCTGTTAAAGAAGCCCCCAGGTATAACGAGTGCGAATAGAACATCGAGTGAGTGCGAACAAAACGCAGGTCAGCCCTCAAGAGGGTTGTGATGAAAAAAAGGAGGGAGAGAGGAGGGAAAACACAGACAACAAAAAATTATAAAAGGTGGACGGAGAACGGAGACGAACCCTGAGTCCGGTGCTAGGCGTAAAATCTTCGGAGATGGGTTGCGTTCCATGGGTTTGGCTCGAGTCGGTTGTCAGATGCTTTGCGTAGACGGTATGCACCGCCGGTAAGGACTTGGTCGACGATGAAGGGACCTTCCCATTTGGGCGTAAGTTTGTCCTTTTTCTTGTCCGGCAGGCGTAGAACTAGCTCGCCAACATTGTAAGTTTTGGCCCGTACTTCTCTGCTTTGATATCTTCGAGCCTGCTATTGATAGAATGCGGAACGGGATTTTGCCAGGTCGCGCTCCTCCTCCAAGGCGTCCAAACTGTCCTGCCGATCTAACTCGGCTTCTCTTTCCTCGTACATGCGCACGCGAGGTGAGTCATGAATTATGTCGCAGGGCAAAATTGCCTCGGCGCCGTAGACCATAAAAAATGGTGTGAATCCGGTTGTGCGGTTTGGCGTGGTCCGCAGCCCCCAGAGTACGGAGTCAAGCTCCTCTACCCAGTGCATGTTAGATTCCTTGAGGGACCGCACTAGTCTGGGTTTGATGCCACTCATGATTAGACCATTTGCTCGCTCAACTTGACCGTTAGTTTGGGGGTGATAGACTGAAGCGTAATCGAGCTTGATGCCCATGTTTTTGCACTAGAGTTTAACCTCATCGGCCGTGAAGTTCGTGCCGTTATCAGTGATGATGCTGTGGGGGACGCCAAAATGGTGTACTACCCCGGATATGAAGTCTATCACCGGTCCGGATTCTGCCGTTTTAACCGGCTTGGCCTCAATCCATTTGGTGAATTTGTCCACCATGACCAATAAGTATTTGTGCTTGTGGCTTCCCCCTTTAAGGGGTCCAACCATGTCAAGCCCCCAGACCGCGAACGGCTAGGTAATGGGTATAGTTTTGAGGGCGGTGGGTGGCATGTGGCTCTGATTAGCAAAGAGCTGTCAACTGACGCATCGTTGGACTAAGTCCTGAGCATCTGCCCGGGCTGTCGGCCAATAAAATCCTGTACGGAAGGCCTTGCCTACAAGGGCCCGGGCTGCAGCGTGGTGCCCGCCGAGTCCCGCGTGAATTTCAGCCAGGAGATTCCGCCCCTCCTCTTCGGAGATACACCTTTGAAGGACTCCGGTTGTGCTTTTCTTATAAAGTTCTCCCTCATGGACCTTGTAGGCTTTAGATCGCCGAACTATGCAGCAGGCCTCATTTTGGTCTTCGGGAAGTTCCTGCCGAATGAAGTAGGCTAGGAATGGTTCTGTCCACGGGGCAATTACTGCCATTATTTCGTGAGCTGAAGGTGTTATTTCATTGGCTGAGCCGCCGATTGTGTCAGAATGGTCTGAGTTAGGTGATGCAGCTGGCTCCGGATTGTTATTTCCGGACTCCTCTTCCCATAACACGGATGGCTTAAAGAGCCGTTCCAGGAAGATGTTTGGAGGGACGGCGTCTCGTTTCGCGCCGATGCGCGCTAACACGTCTGCTGCCTGGTTATTATCCCGGGCTACATAGTGGAATTCGAGTCCTTCGAACCGAGCTGACATTTTTAGGACGTCGTTGCGGTAAGCTGCCATTTTTGGATCTTTGGCGTCAAAGTCTCCATTTACTTGGGATATTGCGAGGTTTGAATCCCCGCGCACCTCTAGGCATTGAATGCCCATGGAGATTGCCATCCGGAGGCCATGCAGAAGGGCCTTGTATTCGGCTGCGTTGTTGGAGTCCATGTACATTATTTGAAGTACGTATTGGATTGTGTCTCCAGTTGGGGACGTCAGGACGACGCCAGCCCCCAAGCCAACCAACATTTTGGATCCGTCGAAATGCATGATCCAATTGGAGTATGTGCCGTACTCTTTAGGGAGTTCGGCTTCGGTCCATGCGGCGACGAAGTCAGCCAGAACCTGCGACTTTATAGCTCGCCGTGGTTTATAGGTTATGTCAAATCGTAAGAGCTCAATAGCCCATTTTGCAATCCTGCCCATTGCGTCGCGATTGTTTATAATATCGTTGAGAGGTACTTCGGAGGCCACCGTTATGGAACACTCTTGAAAGTAGTGTCGCAGCTTCCGGGATGCCATGAACACTGCATACGCTATCTTTTGATAATGTGGGTACAGGGACTTGCATGGAGTTAGAACAGTGGATACGTAGTACACTGGTCTTTTGATAACTCCATGGACTTGCATGGAGTTAGACAGAAGGGGGCTCCCTTCTGTCTCTCGCTCTACGACAAGTACCGCGCTGATAGCTTGATGTGTTGCTGCGATATATAATAACATAGGTTCGCCCAGGTTGGGCGCGACCAGGACGGGATTTGTTGCTAGTATGGCCTTTATTTCTTCGAGTCCGGCTGTGGCAGCATCCGTCCATTCGAAATGTTTGGTGCGCCGGAGGAGGCGGTAGAGGGGCAGAGCCTTTTCTCCCAAACGGGAGATGAAGCGACTTAAGGCCGCTACGCATCCGGTTAGTTTTTGTATTTGCTTGAGGTCCTTTGGAATATCCAATTGTGACAGAGCTCGGATTTTGGCCGGGTTTGCTTCAATTCCTCTACCGGATACGATGAAGCCCAAGAGCTTTCCGGCTGGTACACCGAGGATGCATTTTTCTGGATTGAGCTTAATGTCATATGCTCGGAGGTTGTCGAATGTCACCCTCAAGTCTTCTACTAGAGTTTCGACGTGTTTGGTCTTGACGACCACATCGTCTACGTATGCCTCTACTGTTTTGCCTATCTGGGTAGCCAGACATGTTTGAATCATGCGCTGATATGTTGCGCCGGCATTTTTGAGTCCGAAGGGCATTGTGTTGAAGCAGAATGGCCCATATGGAGTAATGAATGCCGTTGCGGCCTGGTCTTTCTCTTTCTCCGCCATCTTGATTTGATGGTATCCGGAGTATGCATCGAGGAAGCACAATGAATCGTGTCCTGCGGTAGCATCGATGATTTGGTCGATGCGAGGGAGGGGGAAAGGGTCCTTTGGACAGACCTTGTTAAGGTCTTTAAAATCGACGCAGAGGCGCCAGGATTTGTCCTTTTTTGGTACCATTACTAGAGGCTAGCCAGTCCGGATGTTTTATATCTCTGATGAATCCGGCTTCTAAGAGTTTGGCTAGCTCCTCTCCCATTGCCTGTCTTTTGGGTTCGGAAAATCGCCGAAGAGCTTGTTTGACCGGCTTGAATCCTTTTAGGATGTTTAGGCTGTGCTCTGCCAGCCCGCGTGGGATTCCTGGCATGTCTGAAGGGTGCCAGGCAAAAATGTCCCAATTTTCCCGAAGGAATTCTCGTAGTGCGTCTTTGACATCAGGACTTAATTATGCCCCAATGGAGGCCGTCTTTGTGGGGTCCATTGGATGGACCTGAAATTTGACTATTTCGTCTGCTGGTTTAAAAGAGGTGGACTTGGACCTCTTATCGAGTATCACATCGTCCCTATCCACCGTGGAGCACAGCGTAGTTAGTTCCTCTGCCGCTAGGGCTTCGGACAATGCCTCTAGGGCCAGTGCGGCTGTCTTATTTTCAGCGCAGAGTGCTGTATCTGGGTCACTGGCAAGAGTGATTATCCCATTGGGTCCGGGCATTTTGAGCTTCATGTACCCGTAGTGGGGTATAGCTTGGAAGATTGTGAAAGCCTCTCGCCCTAACAAAGCGTGATATCCACTGCTGAATGGGGCCACTTGGAACGTGACCTCCTCGGACCTGTAATTGTCCGGTGAGCCGAACACTACATCTAGTGTGATTTTTCCTGTGCAGCGTACTTCTCGACTAGGGATTATCCCTCTGAAGGTTGTGCTGCTTCGCTCGATGCGGCTCCAGTCAATATCCATTTTTTGAAGGGTTTCCTCGTAGATGAGGTTTAATCCGCTGCCGCCATCCATGAGTACCTTGGTAAGGCGAAAGCCGTCCACTATCGGACTGAGGACCAATGCGGCTGGTGCTCTAGCTGTTCGGAATTTAGGTTCGTCGCTGGCGTTGAAGGTGATAGCCGTGTCACTCCATGGATTTGCTGTTGCTACTTGGTAGACTTCGGCGAGGCCGCGGATTGTTCGTTTTCGCATGTTATTTGATGCGAAAGTCTCGAAGACTGTTAATACCGTACCGGTACTGTTGGGCTGTTTGCCCGGGGCTAAAAAGCCTTCGCCACTTTTGGCCACCTGCCGTAGTATCCAACATGCTCAAAGGATGTGTGTTGGAGTGGTGCCCTCCATACTGTGGATTTTGCAGGGTCTGTTGAGCCAGCCCTCCAGTACGGTTCCATGCCCTTTAGGGGTTTTTTGCTTTTTGGTTTTTAACCCAGGTGCTTGAGTATGGCGCACCCTTTTACTTCGGACTAGGGTTGTAGTCAAGGCCGGACTGTCCCAAAACCTACTTTCGGTGTTCCTGGCACTCTCCACCGCACAGTATTTTTGTACGATGGTCGCTAGGTCGACGAAGCGTGTAACTTCGCGATGACTTATGGCGTTCATGATTCCCTTGTCCGTGCAATTGTTGCAGAAAATTGAAATCGCGCTTTCTTCGCAGCAGTCCTTTATCCTGTTCATAACCAGGAGGAATCTGGCCCAGTAATGATGTACTGTTTCATCGGGCTCTTGCCGTATTCGAGATAGATCGCTTATGTTTGGGTGGGTGGGTGGAATCAAGTTCGGAACCCCGCCCGATCTGAGGCTCAAAGGCCAAGAAGTTTCTGGATTTGGAAGCGTGACTTGCTGGATGCTTTCCAACGAATCTAGTCCGATGCCTGACTCTAAGTTCAGTATTTGATTAGCGTCCGTCCCTCCGCGGGAATCCGGCTTGGAGGGACCGGGAATCCGGACATAGTTGGTTTTCAACGTAGAAGAAGGGTGGCCGCATTGTTCCTCTACCATGACAACGTGGTGGGTAGCCTGAGGAGAGTTAATCTCTCTCAGATCGGTTTTAAGCCCAATCTGATCGTAGTCTGCAGTGACTCCCAGGGTGGCGATGCGATCCAAGAGCTCATTTACAGAGGAGAGCTCAATCGGATCTAACTGCTCGACGAATTCCGAGCTGACGTGAAGATCGCTTTTGATGACCTGAGAGGTCATCGTCGGAGCGGTGGCCGAATAGGCGGTCATAAGAAAACCACCTAGCCGGACAGTTTGGCCGGCGGCCAAAGCTCTCTTGACGATGGTGCCGTCTTTAAAGACGGGAGAAGGCATCCTTCCTGATTGCGACGGCACAGAGGAACTCTCAATGAAAGCACCAATGTCGGTGTCAAAACCGGCGAATCTCGGGTAGGGGGTCCCGATCTGTGCGTCTAGGCGGATGGTAACAGGAGACGAGGGACACGATGTTTTTACCTAGGTTCGGGCCCTCTTGATGGAGGTAAAACCCTATGTCCTGCTTGATTAATATTGATGATGTGGGTTACAAGAGTAGATCTACCACGAGATCAAGGAGGCTAAACCCTAAAAGCTAGCCTATGGTATGATTGTTGTTCGTCCTATGGACTACAGCCATCCGGTTTATATAGACACCAGAGAGGGCTAGGGTTACACAGAGTCGGTTACAAAGGTAGGAGATCTGCATATCCGTATCGCCAAGCTTGCCTTCCACGCCAAGGAAAGTCCCATCCGGACACGGGACGAAGTCTTCAATCTTGTATCTTCATAGTCTTGGAGTCCGACCGATGATGATAGTTCGGCTATCCGGACACCCCCTAGTCCAGGACTCCCTCAGCGGCCGCTCCTGCTTTCAGATCCGGACCTCCGCTGCGGCTCGCGTCCTGGACCAATAAGGGTCTAGACTAGGGATCCCCTGACGAAGTATCGATGCTGCAAAAGTGCATCAAGAGTATGATAGAAAAGGACATCACCCTTGCTGATGTGATTCAGGTGATGCTCATCCGCCGAGCTCTTCCTTGCCAACGACGGCCTCTCAAAATGTGGGAGTTTAACCCGGAGGGGCCACGGACCCTGCAACGATTCTTTGGCATGAATCTGGAAGCTGCTCTTCAAGAACCAGAAGACATGGCCAAGGACGTCCAACGACATCGGCCTCGACTGCAACAACCCGGCATCCCTAGTAAGTGTCATATTGCCGAACATTACTTAGCTCGTCAATCTTAGGGAGGGGTACTAAAAATTCCATCCCCTGAATAGGGCTGTAGAAAGAAGGTGGAGCGGATCAAATGTCTGGCCCAGCTCCCCGAAAACCCATCTGAGCCTCTGTTGATGAGGATGCTGGTCCCGGTGCCCTACTAGGTGCCGGTGAAGAAGGACAAGAAGAAGAAGATCAAGGAGGCCGAATGTGGCCTCCATCATGAAGATACTTTGGGCGCTATGTCCGAGGGACCGAGGCTCCTTCCTCCGACGAGGAAGACGAAGACGAGGTCGAAGAGGAGGAGGAGGAAGCAGAAAACCCTCCTCCCAAAGGGAAAAAGAGGGCGGCCTCCATAGATTCGGAGGAGGGGGCGTCCAAGAGGGGAAAGATATCCCTCTCGGACGATTCAGATTCAGACACCGAAGCTGTCCCAAGCACCGCCCCGAGCCAAGACCCTTGCCGAATTGTAAGTACCTTAGGATGCCTTACGTATATCCAATCTTTTATAAATTGTAAGAATAATATCAAATCATGTGTTTCAGTCCGGCCCGCAATATATCTCAAGAATCATCATCATCGGGGGATCTTTTGCCGGAGATGATGGAGAGCGAAAGGCCTCCACAAGCTTTCCCGCCTCCTAGGGCGGACGACACCGAGGTGTCGTCTCAAGGATCTCTTCGGGCTTTGGTGAAGTGCGGGAGAGGACCAAGATGGCGCCAAAGGATAACACCTCGGCTGCCGAAAACATGAGGGGCGCAACCCTCATGGAGACCGGCGACGGGGGTCTTGGATCATCCGACCCCCGGCCGGATACTGTTTCAGAGATACAAATGGCTCCGGAGTCGAATCAGCAGCCTCCTTCGAGGGAGGAGAGAGCGGTTGTTCCAACGGCGACCTCTACTAATGCGGAGGCGCCGAACATGCTGATGGACGCTATGCAAAGTGCGTCCGTCTTGGAGGAGCACCATACCTTGATGGGTACGGTGGTTGAGAAGATTCAGTCCGCTAAAAGCGGGCTGAATGAAGCCTTCACGAGCCTACTGACAGGCTTCGAGGTATGCGATGTAATGTCTTCTCTTTCCATATGAAAATAATGCATGTATATAGATAGTAGCCCCTGAGACTCGGTTCAACCCATGAAGGAGGGCGAACAGAGGATCTATAGACATCTGCAGGAAGTAACATACTTATCTTTTTGGTAAAAACAGGCTTCACTGTTAGCGGCGACCACTCAGACCGTCAAAGTTTCCGAACTGGAGCAGAAACTGTAGCTGGCCAACGAGGACGATATCCTTATTAACAAGCAGCTCGACAAGGCGCAATGTATGTTTGAAGTCTGTCGTACATGATTGTATTAGTTTGCAAATGCTAAGTTGAAGCTTACATGCTGCTACATGCATAATTGCAGATGATGTTGCTGAGGTTGAGGGCCTCAGGTGTGACCTTGCCCGCATGAAGGAGCAGGCAAGGGTGAGCAATGCGGCTGCTGAGAAAACGACTATGGATTTGAAGGCCGAACAGGCCACCCGGAGCCAGTTCGAGGAGCGGGTATCCCAAGTTGAGCAAGACCTCAAGGATGCCACTCACAACTATGAGCTCCTCGAGGAGGAGAATAAAGCTAAGGCGGACGAACTCACCAAGGCCCTTTAGGAAGCCCAATAGGCGATGTCTGAATCCCGAGTGGCTCACGAGGAGATCCGACAAGCCAGACAGATAGCGGCTGGTAAGCCCTTTCTTTTATAGTCTAAGTTTGGCAATCAAAGGTATGCCTTGCTTAATCGACTATGGAGTTCTCTAGACACCTTTGCGATCTTTCGAAGAGTGCCGCCGATGCTGCGCAATTCTACCAAGCCCAGGAGGGGCATGCGACGGAGAAGTTGTTCTGGTCGTAGTTCGCGACACATGAGCGCTCGACGCTGCTGAACGACCACATGGCGCAGTAGGCTGAGCTGCATAAGATGTCCGAAGCGGCCATGAAGGATGCCATAGTCCAGCTGTGGCCAGCCGAACCCGTTCTGAGCAGCTATTTTGGCCTGGTGCGGGACTCATCGATGTCGTGCCCCGAATTGATGCAATCAAGTGGTCAGTGTGCATAGAAGGTGCACGGATGGCCTTTGCCCGTGTCAAGATGCACTGGGCGAAGATGAAGGCCGCCGTTATCGCAATCGAGGGTCCTCACGGAGGCAAGGACCACCGCACGCCGGAGCGTTATTTAGAAGACATCCTAGAGGGCGCTTGCTTGATAAAGGGTCAATGCTCAGAGGACATTATGTTCGAATGAATGTATCGGAATGACCCGGACGTGTGTATTATATATATTAAGGATTTGTGATATATTTGTGCCATTGTCTAAAAGTTCTTTCCTCCCGTGCGACCGTTTTTGTATTCCTGAGAGTTTTCCAGTCGTCGGCTTCGGCCCCAACGTAGATACTACGGGGGTGTTCGGAATGGCACATGAGCACACTTGACCCAGCGTATTGGTCCGTAAAGGAGGTGTCAGTGCGGTGAACCAGGCAATCAGACTATATGGCTTTACCACTCTCACTTAGCCATAGGAGTTTGATGATGGGGCTATAAAATAGCCCCTGGTATGTACGCGGCTATCCGAATGCGGATGCGTTACATATGTGACCGGAAAACAATCCTTCGTTTAATACGGGAAAAATCATTAAGATTTAGTAAGTCACCGAGTGTCAGTTTTTGGCTTTCTCTACTAAGGTGCTTGACCGGACGAACCAGAAGCAGAATCGCAATACTTCTCCCTTTACTACCCTAGCCGAACAAATAGAATGTAAGGTAGCAAATGCAGGAGCCGGGCAACCCAACTATTGACCAAAGACATGATTCAGAGCCGATGCATATAATGCCAAGTTCGGGATGCTGAAGTGTGCTACAAAGCTATTCGGGCTTTTGTTTGGCGACACGTATGTGGCCGTATAGAGCCCCTGGCAATGGGTGTCGAGGTATGTGAGTGAGACAACTGGGGAGACGGAGTACAATTTTATGAATACAGTTGATACCAAAAAATTGTCCTGACTAGAATCTAATTGATACGCCAAAACGTGATCTTACAGAGGGTACCATAAGCACCAAAGCCATTATACATGTCGGGGGTCTAAGAATAAGGAGAAAAGCTCAATACATGTCCTTTGAAGAAGGTTTGGTCTGAAGAATCCTTTGAATATCCTGCCGCACGTTTGCACCGCTTTCGCCTTATAGAGAGGGGTTCCTGAAAAGGAATGGTCTTCAGTTATCCGCATGAAACTGGGCTCGAAGAGAGTCCTTGTAAGTCTGTAGGATATATAGGTTCGAATGCACCTATGGTAGGAGATAAAAAGTAATTGAAGAAAAAGGTGGAAGGTCCTACAAGGTCGACCCATACTATATACCTGTCCGTATTGTGCCTCCGTTGATGCCCAAGGTATTTTGAGTGCGTAATGATGCATGCACGGTATGAATTCCGCCGGTGTGTGCGGCGATCAATGAAGGCGAAACTGCTAGTCTAGCTCTAGAATTACCGAGCTGTTAGCTTGCGGGACTGACCAAACTCATTTAACAAAGTCCGGTGGCTTGATGGTCGATGAGGTGTGCGGCTTGGTGAGGCCACTCTGTACTTCGGTCGTGAGGGCCATGGTGTGCTCCTCCATACAGAGTGAGCGTTCCATGTTGTCATTAACTGTTATGACGCCGCATGGACTAGGCATCTTGAGCTTTAAATAAGCATAGTGCGGGACCACATTGAATCGAGCAAAAGCAGTCCGTCCGAGCAGTGCGTGATAGCCACTATAGAAGGGGACGATATCGAAGATCAAGTCTTTGCTGCGGAAGTTGTCTGGTGAGCCGAAGACGACTTCTAATGTTATTGAGCCCAAGCAACGGGCCTCTACACCAGGTATTACTCCTTTAAAGGTAGTTTTAGTGGGCTTGATTCATGACGGATCAATGCCCATTTTGCGGACAGTGTCCTAGTAAAGTAGGTTAAGACTACTGTCGCCGTCCATGAGGACTCGCGTGAGGTGAAATCCGTTGATGATTGGGTCGAGGACCAAAGCTGCCGATCCTCCATGATGGATACTGGTCGGGTGATCCTTTCGATCGAAGGTGATCGGACAAGCTGACCATGGGTTGAACTTTGGGGCGACCAACTCTACGGTGTAGACCTCACTTAATGCATGCTTGCGCTCCCGCTTGGGGATGTGAGTGACGTAGATCATATTCACCGTTTTGATCTTGGGGGGGATTTCTTTTGTCCCCCTATGTTCGGTGGGTGAGGCTCTTCCTCGTCGTCCTTGCTGGGCGGCCTTTTCCCCTTGTGTTCGGCATTGAGCTTGCCGGCCTGTTTAAAGACCCAACAGTTTCTGTTGGTGTGATTGGTAGGTTTATCGGGGGTGCCATGAATTTGGCAAGGCCGATGTCAGTGTCAAAACCAGCGGATCTCGGGTAGGGGGTCCCGATCTGCGTCTAAGGCTAATGCTAACAGGAGGCAAGGGACATGATGTTTTACCCAGGTTCGGGCCCTCTCAATGGAGGTAAAACCCTACTTCCTGCTTGATTGATATTGATGATATGAGTATTACAAGAGTTGATCTACCATGAGATCGTAGAGGCTAAACCCTAGAAGCTAGCCTATGATGATTATGATTCTCCCTCTAAGGACTAAACCCTCCGGTTTATATCGACACCAGAGGGGGCTAGGGTTTACATGGAGTCAGTTACAAAGAAGGAAATATAATATCCGGATCGCCAAGCTTGTCTTCCACGCAAAGGAGAGTCCCATCCGGACACGGGACGAAGTCTTGAGTCTTGTATCTTCGCGGTCCAACAGTCCGGCCAAAGTATATAGTCCGGCTGTCCGGATACCCCCTAATCCAGGACTCCCTCAGTAGCCCCTGAACCAGGCTTCAATGACGATGAGTCCGGCACGCAGTTTTGTCTTCGGCATTGCAAGGCGGGTTCCATCTTCGTATACTCCAAAGTACCTGTTGCAATGAACAGTATCCGGCTTCCCATCAATGTTGTACTCCTCGGCTTCTGTGCTTCAATAATGACCATCTCCACGTGTCGAGCGAATACGAGGAGCCGGGGCATTTTTGCATTTGCCCCCCCGGTCCTGCAAGCAAAAACCGTCTATTTGAAGGGACGGGGATTCTCAGATCCAAGCTCCACCTTCTTCCCTTGAGCGAGCATCCAACAGAGCGTGCCCAGAAAAAATCATTCCAGCATGGCCGGCCGTCGCAGCTCCTCCTCTCGCTCCCGTAGCTCTAGGCCAGGTGATTGGGAAGAATGTTCTGTTCCTCAAAACCGTTTAATAGAGCTGCAGACCCAGGGGTTTCTTCCACCGGCGTTCATGGTCCCCATCCGAGCCGGACTAGCCACCTATAATGGCAGGGAGCAAGCGGAGAGATCTCCTGATCCATCCCCGGGGGAGCGAATATGCCTCATCCCACATCTGCTAAGAGGCGTCGGGTTTCCAATCCACCCATTCCTTCATGGGCTCCTGGAGTTCTACGGCCTCTAGTTGCACAACTTCACCCCTGCCTCCGTGCTGCACATAGCAGGATATGTCGCCCTTTGTGAACTATTTCTGGGCTGCGAGGCTCACTTCGGGTTATGGAAGAAGTTGTTCTGCCTCGTCCCTCGCAACCAGGGGGAATCCCTATGTCAAGTGGGCGGAGCCGAAGTATGACGCGCTGCCGAGACCGGATACTTATCCAGTACTCCCAAGAAGGCACCGGAGAGCTGGCCCTCGGAGTGGTTTATGTTGATGATGTTCCCCTTCCGGATCCAGTCCGAACAAGTCTCCCTGAGTTCAGTAATGCTCCGCTGAAGGCACGCCAAAGTTGGCGCCCTCTGGGCCCCCGAGAGGAGGATACCAGAGAAATACATTTCCTGATGAGCAGGATAAAGTTACTGGCCAAATCAGGGCTGACAATAGTCGAGGTTATGGCAATATGCATAATGCGGGGAGTGCAACCGCTTCAGTATTGGGGGAAGCCCATGTGGCACTACAACGGGGAAGATGATGCCACCCGCTGTGGTCGTAAGGGTCCGGACACCACCACTGCTTTGGCAAGGATATTGTCCGATTTGTACAAAGGAGAAGAAGAAGAAGAATTCCTTCATATTAAACCGCGGGATGGGTTTTCTGTGTACAACCCCCCAAGCTGGGTAAGTCGTCACTCTTTCCCCCGCTTCATTTATTCTGGCGTCCTTCGTCAAGATTATTTACCTCGATACTTCTAAGCAGTAACTGAGGAGGGCCGTAGAAGGACTCTCTAGCCCCTCCCCGCAGCCAGAGGACCCCGGAAGGGCCTGTGATCTAGGACTTGAAGAAGACCCGGATATTACTGTGGAGCTCGTCAACGGGACATTTTATCAGGCGAGCTGCGATGGCGCCTCAGTGGCTATTATCGCCAACTATCCCGGACTGCTACCTGCATCGCATGTAAGCAAAGCCAAAAAAATACCCTATCCTCTGAAGAGGAATCCTTTCTGATGCCATGCCTTATGCCTGAAATATCGTATTTTGGTAGAGACGACAGTCGGAATGCGGCGCCGAACCCCTGGGGGCTCGTCGGCAAAGGGTGTCCGGATCGGGCAGGTTTAAGAGGAAGGCAGTTAAGTCCAAAACGCCGCTACAGAGGTACGGTAAAAACCTGCTCTGTGATTATTGTGTTTGAGATGTGACAGCGTCCTTTGTGTCCTGGAAGAAAGAGGAGTAGCCGGACTATATCCGGAGATCCTATCAATCACGCCTCCACCAGCCGGATTCCAGGACCGGCTTCGAGGGAGGAAGCGGACGCGGGGCCGATGCCGAATTGTCCTCCGACAGAGGATGCGGATATGCTCTCCCCCACGAATTCCGAAGTAGATAGTGCCATGAATCACCAGCGCCGACGGGCCGTACTTCGCAACAACATCTTCTCCAAAGAGGCATTTAATGCTTTCAATTCGGGAGACGCATACATCCAAGCTGCTCAAGGCGGGCTTGCCCGTGCAACGGACCAGTATGCCAAAGATATACGGGAAAGAAAATTTGATTAGCATGTATAGCAGTAGCCTCTGAGACTTGAAACGGTTGGAACAACTATTTTAAAGATCAATTTATGCATAGGTCCTTGTAGATAATAATGCCCAATTGTCTCGAGAGCTGGAGGAGTGCAAGACCCAGCTGACGGCCACGGTTGCAAAGCTAGAGGAATCCCAGAAGGCCTCATTTGGTAACATTTGTCTTAATTGTATGGAAATGTACCGGTTAGTAAGTGGCTTGTATGATAAGTCGAACAGAAAATTCTGCAGACAATCCCGGGGTGAATCCGGAGGTCGTAAGAGGTGACGAGTCACATCTCCAAAGGCAGCTAAAAGCTGGCGAGCGTATTCTTACGCAAGTTAGGCAGGAGAAGAACAATCTTGAAGATGCCAATGTCCGGCTGGGCATCGAATTAGGAGATGTTCGCGCTCAGCTGGCGGACTCCGTGAAGGAGAACAGAAGGCTTCGTCGCGGCATTTATGGTAAGTGCCTAGACAAACTGTAGTACAGCTCGGCGAGGAAGCATATTGAAAGAATTTATATCTGTAGGTATGTTGATGGGCCGCCCTGAAGAGGAGATGCCCGCGTCTGCACGAGATTTGCTGCAAGACCTCTCACAGTTGCACGAGCGAGCCCGATAGGTGATGCATGGTATTGCCCAGGCCTTGTGGCCATCCACCTCCCCTCCAAAAGGCATGGGGAGCTCGTGGATATGCTCCAAGGAGTACGGCGGTGCTTCTGACTGTGGAAGATGTCAGCCTGCCGACAAGGTGCAAGACAAGCCTGGGCCATGGTGAAGACGCGCTACACCAAGCTTGACCCGAACCATATGGCCGAAGTCGGACCGGCGGGGCCAGATGGGCAAGAAATTCCCGTAAGTCTGGTGTATGACCAGGTAGCGTTAGCCGCAAAGTATTCCCAACAGGATTGTAAGCTAGATAGCCTATTGGACGGTATAGAGGGAGAATATAGTCAGTCCAAGTGACTATGTAATTCAATGGACATATGTAGTCCCTAGCCGGATTAAAATAATTTGTCATGGTGGACCTTTTCGCTTCAGCCCCCGGATTTGACAGTCCGGGGTGTATCCGAATACCCGCTCAGTTATGCAGAACCGGGGTATGCGTGGAAACCAGGCGTAGGGGTCATAAGTGCTTGAACAAACGAGTACCCAACTAGTTATGTTATATTACATGGATAGTAAGAAACATCTTCCAGGGAGAATAGTTCCGTTAGGGGTTCCTTTCCCTGGGTACGCATGCATCGATGTACATGTCCGGACTGCGAACAGAGACGCAGGATAAAAATCTTCTGGGGATTCGCGTTGTGATAAACAAAAAACATCTTTTGTTCACCGACCGAATATTCCCTTAAGAACGCTAGCTTTCGGCTTCACCCAGTCTGAGATACACATCCGGCTGAACCGACAGTAACAATCGCAGAGGTGCTCCCCTTATGCCCTAGCCGAATTAACGGGAACATAGGGCATAAACACAAGTGCCAGGCCACCCAACATGGCTACATCTTAAGTCATATTGATGCATATAATGGTGAAGAAAAGGCACATATGGAAAAAGAACGCATATGTGATAGGCAAGAAGCCATGAAAGCAATTGTATTTAGCTTCCTTATAGGAATCCCCCAGGTATGGTTTACACACATAGTGCGGCCGGAGTGGTCCGGGCATACGCACTGTATTGAGTACTTTGTGTGAAGAAGGAAAAAGGGCAAGGAAGGAAAAGGGGGAGGAACATAATTAAAAAGGGAGGGGGTAAGGAGACGAACACTGAGTTCGGCGCTAGGCGTAGAATCTCCGGAGTCTGGCCGCGTTCCATGGGTTCGGCTTGAGTCTGTTATCAGATGCATTACGCAGGCGGTACGCTCCTCCAGTGAGAACTTTATTGATAATGAAGGGACCCTCCCACTTAGGTTTGAGCTTGTCCTTGTTCTTCTCTGGTAGGCGTAGAACAAGTTCGCCAGTATTATAAGTTTTGGCCCGCACTTCCCTATTTTGTTAATGTCGAGCCTGCTGCTGATAGAATGCGGAATGGGCCTGTGCGACGTCGCGCTCCTCCTCCAGGGCATCTAAGTTGTCCTGCCGATCTAACTCGGCTTCCTTCTCTTCTTACATGCGCACGCGAGGAGAATCATGGATTATGTCGCAGGGTAGTACTACTTCTGCGCCGTACACCATAAAGAATGGTGTGTATCTGGTGGTGCAATTCGGCGTGCTCCGCAGCCCCTAGAGTACAGAGTCGAGCTCCTCGACCCAGTGCGTGTCCGATGCTGTCAAGGACCACACCAGTCTGGGTTTGATGCCGCTCATGATGAGACCATTTGCACATTCGACCTTGCCGTTTGTTTGGCGATGGTAGACAGAGGCGTAATCGAGTTTAATGCACATGTTGCCGTACCAAGTTTTCACTTCATCGGCTATGAAGTTTGAGCCATTGTCAGTGATGATGCTGCGGGGGACGCTGTATCGGTGTACAACCCCGTATATGAAGTCTATCACTCGTCTGGATTCGGTCGTTTTGACTGGTTTGGCCTCTATCCATTTGGTGAACTTGTCCACCATGAACAATAAGTATTTTGTCTTATGGCTTCCCCCTTTAAGGGGTCCGACCAGATCCAGCCCCCAGACCGCAAAGGACCAAGTAATGGGGATTGTTTGGAGAGCGGTGGGGGGCATGTGGCTCTGATTGGCAAAGAGCTGGCAACCGATGCAGTGTTCAATAAGGTCCTGTGCGTCTGCTCGGGCTGTCGGCCAATAAAAGCCTGTGCAGAAGGCCTTGGTGACAAGTGCCCGAGCCGCAACGTGGTGTCCGCCGAGTCTGGCATGGATTTCAGCCAAGAGCTGCCGCCCTTCCTCTTCGGAGATGCATCTTTGGAGCACTCCGATCGCACTTTTCTTATAGAGTTCTCCCTCATGGACTTTGTAGGCTTTGGAGCGTCGCATGATGCAACGTGCTTCATTTTGTTCCTCGGGAAGCTCCTGCTTATTTAGGTAGGCCAAGAAAGGCTCGGTCCACGACGCAATTACGACCATGATTTCGTGGGCCGAAGGTGTTATTTCGGTGGCGGAGCCTCCGATTACGTCTGATGGTTCGGAGTATGGGGGTGTATTCGGATCCGTGCTAGTGTTGCTGGACTCCCCTTCCCATACAACGGATGGATTGAACAACCTTTCCAAGAATATGTTAGGTGAGACAGGGTCACGTTTAGCACCGATGCGGGCGAGGATATCTGCCGCTTGATTGTTTTCTCAAGCCACATGGTGGAATTCGAGCCCCTCGAACCGAGCTGACATTCTGAGGACGGCATTACGATAGGCCACCATTTTTGGATCCCTGGCATCAAAGTCTCCGTTTATTTGTGATATTGCTAGGTTTGAATCCTCACGCACCTCCAGGCGGTGAATGCCCATAGAGACTGCCATCCGAAGACCATGCAACAGAGCCTCATATTCGGCTACATTGTTGGAGTCTGTGTATAATATTTGGAGTACATATTGGACCGTGTCTCCGGTGGGGGAAGTCAGGACTACGCCTGCCCCCAATCCGGCCAGCATTTTAGAGCCATCGAAGTGCATGATCCAATTAGAGTACACGCCGTACTCTTTAGGGAGTTCAGGCTTCTGTCCATTCGGCGACGAAGTCAGCCAATACTTGCAACTTAATGGCCCGCTGTGGTTTGTAAGTTATGTTGAACGGGAGGAGCTCGATGGCACATTTCGCAATCCATCCCGTAGCGTCGCGGTTGTTTATTATGTCGTTGAGTGGTACTTCGGAGGCCACCGTAATCGAATACTCCTGGTAGTAGTGTCGTAGATTCCGGGATGCCATGAAGACCGCGTAAGTGAGGACCGTGGACACGTAATATACCGGATTTTGGAGCGGGAATTTGTATCCGTCTGCTTCTCGTTCGACCACGAGCACTGCGCTTACAACTTGATGTGTTGTGGCTATGTACAATAGCATGGGTTCGCCAATATTTGGCACTGTTAGGACTGGATTGCTGGCCAATAAGGTCTTTATTTCATCCAGTCCGACCGCGACTGTATCCGTCCACATGAAGTGTTTGGTGCGGCGAAGAAGGCGGTAAAGAGGTAATGCTTTTTCTCCTAATCGGGAGATAAAGCGGCTTAAGGCAGCCACACATCCAGCTAGTTTCTTGATATGCTTGAGGTCTATTGGGATAGCCAACTACGATAGAGCTCAGATTTTTGTCGCGTTTGCTTCAATTCCTCTATTGGAAACGATGAAGCTGAGCAACTTCCCGGAGGGTATGCCGAAAACACATCATTCCAGGTTTAGCTTGATGTCGTATGTTCGGAGGTTATCGAACATAAGCCTCAAGTCGTCTATTAGAGTTTCGACGTGTATTGTTTTTATGACCACGTCATCCACGTATGCCTCCACTGTTTTGCCGATTTGCTTTTCCAGGCATGTTTGAATCATGCGTTGATAGGTTGCGCCAGCATTTTTAAGCCCAAAAGGCATAGTGTTGAAGCAGAAAGGACCATATGGCGTTATGAAGGACGTTGCCGCTTGGTCGGACTCTGCCATCTTTATTTGATGGTATCCTGAATATGCGTCGAGGAAACACAGTGAGTCGTGTCCTGCGGTGGTGTCGATGATTTGGTCGATGCGAGGGAGGGGGAAGGGATCCTTGGGGCAAGCCTTGTTGAGGTCTTTGAAGTCGACGCATAGGCGCCAGGATTTGTCCTTCTTCGGTACCATTACCAGATTTGCCAGCCAATCCGGATGCTTGATATCTCTGATGAATCCGGCCTCAAGGAGCTTGGCTAGCTCTTCTCCCATGGCTTGCCGTTTAGGCTCTGAGAAGCGCCTAAGAGTTTGTTTGACTGGCTTGTATCCTTTCAGTATGTTGAGGCTGTGTTCGGCCAGCTCGTGTGGGATGCCCGGCATGTTTGAAGGATGCCAGGCGAAAATGTCCCAATTCTCACGTAGGAATTCTCGTAGTGCAGCGTCCATTGTGTGGCTCAACTGTGTCCCGATGGAAGCTGTCTTCGTGGGGTCCGTTGGATGGACCTGGAATTTAACTATCTCGTCTACGGGTTTAAATGATGTGGACTTGAGTCGTTTGTCTAGTATCACGTCGTCCCTGTCCACTTTGGTGCGGAGCGTTGTTAGTTCTTTGGCCGCTAGGGCTTCAGATAATGCCTCCAGGGCGAGTGCTACAGTTTTATTTACGGTGCGGAGTGCGACGTCCGGGTCACTGGCTAGAGTGATGATTCCATTGGGTCCGGGCATTTTGAAGCTTCATGTATCCGTAATGGGGTATAGCTTGAAACCTTGTGAATGCGTCCCGCCCTAAAGGGCGTGGTATCAGCTGCTAAAAGGAGCCACTTGGAGTGTGATTTCTTCAGACCTATAATTCTCTGGGGTGCCGAATACTACATCGAGTGTGATTTTTCCCGCACACCGTGCCTCCCGACTAGGGATGATTCCCCTGAAGGTTGTGCCGCTTTTTTCAATGCGGCTTTTGTCCATTTCCATCTTGCTGAGTGTTTCTTCATAGATCAAGTTTAGTCCACTTCCGCCATCCATGAGTAGTTTAGTGAGCCGAAAGCCGTCCACGATTGGGCTAAGGACCAATGCGGCAGGTGCCCGGACTGTCTGGAATTGGGGTTTGTCACTGGCACTGAAAGTTATAGCAGTGTCATTCCACGGGTTTATTTTTGCCACGTGGCAAATTTCAGCGAGATTTCGATGGGCTCGCTTGCGCCTATTATTTGAGGCGAAAGTCTCGCAGACTGTTAGTACCGTATTGTTTTCTTTGGCGGGATGTTGTTCTGCTTTATGGCTTACAAGAAGATCCTCGCCACTTTTTGCTACCTACCGGAGTATCCAACATGCTCTAAGGCTATGTGTTGGTGTAGTGTCCGGCGAGCTGTGAAGTTTACATGGCCCATTGAGCCATTCTTCCAATACGGTTCCACGCCCTGGGGTGGGCTTTGGTTTCTTGGTGATTGGATCGGCTGACTTACGGGAGTTCGCCCGTTTAGCTCGGACAAAGGTTTTAGTAAGAGCCGGACTATCCCAAAATTCTGCTTGGGTTTTCCAGGCACTTTCCATCGCACAATATTTTTGTACTATGGTTACTAAGTCAGCAAAGTGTGCTATGTCACGGCGAATTATAGCATTAAGGATCCCTTTGTCCGTGCAGTTTTTGTAAAAAAGTGAGATTGCATATTCCTCACGACAGTCCTTAACCTTGTTTAACACAAGGAGGAATCTGGCCCAGTAGTGATGTACTGTCTCTTGAGGCTCTTGTGTGATATGGGAGAGACGGTTTAAGTCCGGGTGGGTGGGTGTAGCTGAATCTGAATTCTGATCTGATCTAACGCCCTGGGGCAGGGGAGCTTCCGGGCTTGACAGCCTGGGATCCGGAGCACTGCCCGATTTTTCCGGCCCGATACCCGATTCTAAGTCTGGGGTCTGGGTCGTGTCCTCCCGTGAGCGGGTATCCGGCTCAGGGAGCTCGGTAATCCGGACATAATTCGTCCTCAGAATAGAGGGACAATCCGTATGTGGCTCCTCCACTACCGCCATCTCGTGGGTGACCGGTGGGTTTTGATATCCCTTTGGTCGGGTTTAAGCCTGATCCGGTCATAGTCTGTGGTGACTCCCAAAGTGGCAATGCGATCCAAGAGCTCATTAAGGGAGGAGAGCTCCCTCGGATCCATCTATTTGGCGAGTTCCAAATTAACGTGGAGGTTATTCATGATGACCTGAGAGGTCATCGTCGTTGCGACAGCCGATCGGGCGGCCATGACGAAGCCGCCTAGTCGGAGAGTTTGGCCTACAACCAGCGCCCCCCCAGAGGTGATGTTGTCCTTGACAACGAGACGGGCCATCGAGCCTTTCAGGGACAACATAGAGGAACTCTCAATGAAAGCACCAATGTCAGTGTCAAAACCGGCGGATCTCGGGTAGGGGGTCCCGATCTATGCGTCTAAGGCTAATGGTAACAGGAGGCAAGGGACACGATGTTTTACCCAGGTTCGGGCCCTCTCGATGGAGGTAAAACCCTACTTCCTGCTTGATTGATATTGATGATATGAGTATTACAAGAGTTGATCTACCACGAGATCGTAGAGGCTAAATCCTAGAAGCTAGCCTATGATGATTATGATTCTCCCTCTAAGGACTAAACCCTTCGGTTTATATAGACACCGGAGGGGGCTAGGGTTTACATGGAGTTGGTTACAAAGAAGGAAATATAATATCCGGATCGCCAAGCTTGTCTTCCACGCAAAGGAGAGTCCCATCCGGACACGTGACAAAGTCTTGAGTCTTGTATCTTCGCGGTCCAATAGTCCGGCCAAAGTATATAGTCCGGCTGTCCGGATACCTCCTAATCCAGGACTCCCTCAGCCGATCAAGTATTTTGTCCAAACTGGATGGACCATCTTTGCTTTCTTTGAGTGGCTTCTTTCGTTGACCGGATTTGGGTCCACTAAATCCAACGTTGACCACCATGACTCTGTTATCATTTCGACGCTTGTGCTTGTTGCGTCGTGGCTTGCCGTTGCCATCCCTGGCTTCGGATGTGCCCGGGTCATTGCTTCTATGAGCTAGCCAGCTATCTTCTCCCGCACAAAAGCGGATCATAAGTGCGGTAAGAGCTGCCATGGACTTCGGCTTTTCCTGGCCGAGGTGTCGGGCGAGCCACTCATCTCGGACACTATGTTTGAAGGCCGCGAGGGCTTCGGCATCCAGACAATCCACAATCTGATTCTTTTTAATTAAGAACCTGGTCCAGAGCTTCCTGGCTGGTTCTCCGAGTTGCTGGATTATGTGACTAAGGTCATCGGCGTCTAGGGGTCGAACATAGGTGCCTTGGAAGTTGTCCCTAAAGGCGTCCTCCAAGTCTTTCTAGCTACCAATAGAGTTTTCTGGGAGGCTGTTCAGCCAGTGCCGTGCTGGTCCCGTAAGTTTTAGGGGGAGGTATTTGATGGCATGTAGGTCATCACCGCAGGCCATGTGGATATGGAGAAGAAAATCTTCAATCCATACTGCGGGATCTGTTGTGCCATCATATGATTCAATGTTCACGGGTTTAAACCCTTCTGGGAACTGGTGTTCCATTACCTCACCGGTGAAGCATAGGGGGTGTGCGGTGCCTATGTATCGGGCAGCATCACGACGTAGTTCAGATGGAGTCCGTAGGCGGTTTTAGGCCCGGGTGAAGTTGTGCTTGTCGCGCCAGGCCTGATGGCCGTCTTCTCGCACTGGGACACGCCCCATTGATCCATAGATTGATCTGGTCTGACCGGCTCTATTGTCCAGGTCCTGTCGTAGGTCATAAGTGTATCCTGTAGCCGCTGTCTCTCTGCCACTACGGTGGGGTGGTCCAGGCTGGTGTTTGGCTTGAGTTACCGCTCTTTCCTAGCCACGTGGTGGTCGACCAGGTCCGTCAAACGCGTTATGTGCTGTCAGTATAGGCTCTAGGACCTCATCGTCGAATTGGGATAACAGCTTGTGCTTTGGGTAGATCTTGGTTGGGCGCTCGAGGCCGTATTCCTCGGCTGCCAGGACATTAGTCCATCTGTCATTGAGTAAATTCTGTTCAGCTTGAAGATGTTGCTACTTCTTTTTCAGGCTTCTTGTAGTGTTTATTAGTCGGTGCTTAAAGTGCTCTTGTTTGAGGGGTTCCTCTGGTACGATGAAATCTTCGTCGCCGAGGCTCTCGTCCTCTTCAGAGATCGGTAGGTAGTTACTATCCTCCGAGCCCTTGTCCCTGACAGGGTCGTCAGGGTTAACTTGCCCCTCCTCCCAATCATCCTGTTTGGATGTTGGCTCGACAAGGGCTTCTTGATCTTCGGCATTCTCCGGAGTATGATTGTCTCCGGTGCCGGTATTGCTGTCTTTTTTGTGACGCGATTTGAAGCGGTATCACTGACGTCGACGCTTTGGTGGTCCCACAGAAGGCTTGTCCTCGACTGGATCCTTCCCAGCATCGCCGTCATCCTCTCTGGGTGTTTCCACCATATATACGTATATGTGGAAGTGGCCGTCCAACGTCCGGTGAATGGCGGGTTTTGGCTCTTCTCATCTCCGGTATCATTATCCATACCACCGATGTCTTTGGAATCGTAGTCGAGTGTGTCGGTTAAATCCTCAACAGTGGCTATGAAGTGGGTGGTGGGTGGGACACAAAATTCCTCGCTCTCATCCCCTAGTGTGGGCTGGGCGTAGTTTGGCAGTTATTCTTCCGCAATGGCGAGACATTGCATTAAGTCCAGGGCCTCGTTCAAGAGCAAGGTTTGGACGGGGAAGCGAGAGTCTGTGGAGTTGTGTGGGGCGGAAGTTCCCTAGCCGAGCTCGCATGATACGGACCTCGAGAGTTCGGAGCTAGTGTCCGGCTTCATGATGATAAAGGGAGCCTGGCGTGATTTCGGGTCCGCCAGTGACACAATCCCCTCCGGTTCTTCGGTGTTAAGCTCTATAGCTGCGTAAAGTCCGGCGGGTTTTAAACCCCCATCTTGGGACCTGGTGATGTGCTCCAGATCTAAGGCCAGAGCTGTGGCTGGGGCCACGAACCCTTGGAAGATCAAGTCTCCTCGGATATCAGCGACTGTCAGATTTCGGGTTCCGACAGACCCTTGAGGTTCGAACTCTGGGGTGCGCGCGAAGATCTCTCCTCTACCAACCCACGTCCCAACGCCTCGCTCGGAATCTAGGCTAGCAAGATGAACAACACAAGGGACGCAAGGTTTATACTAGTTCGGGCCACCGTTGTGGTGTAATACCCTACTCTAGTTTGTGGTGTGTGGATTGCCTCAGGGGCTGATGATGAACAATACAAAGGAAGAACTGCCTTGTGAGGGGAGGAGTTCTTGTGGTGGTGAGCTTGGAGAGGAATTGCAACGTCTCTATTGGCTCTGGGTAAGGTCTGGAACCGATCTCACGGTTCGATTGGCCGATCCAATCTCCAGGTTCGATTCCCCCTTCCACTGTGGTGGCTAGTCCTATTAATAGAGGCCCTGGTCCTCTTCCCAAATATTGAGCAGGAAGGGCACCAACAACGACCGTTTTGAAGGGGAACATCTAGTACACTTATCCAGACTAAAGTTGGTCTTCGACTGCCAAAGGCCCTGACGATCACGCTGTCTTGGGCTCGACGGTGACCTCCATCCTGCCGCTCCGCTGGTCTTGGTCTTGTTGCACTGAAATGGCAACCTTTGCCTGATGCCTCGGTACTCCACGCCTGCGCTTGCTCCCTTTGCACCAAAGAGGAAACAAGGACACTGCCCAGGCCGGTGCCCGCCTGGCCTCGATCGTCATGGCTTGCGTCATGAGCACCTCGTGAGGTACCCTGCCTTGATCTCTCCGCCTCCTCGCGAGCCTGCCTGGTGAGGCCGTTCCTGAGGAAGCTTCCTGTCGTCCGCCCCGCGAGGCTTGGCCCCTCGCAAGGGTCTTGAGCTTGAGTCGATGAAGATGGGCCGCACTGGGCCACCGCTTGAGCCACGCCGCAGGCTGCAGGCAGGCAAGTCTGGGACCCCCGTTCCCAGAACACCGACAATGACATAGTTCAGATTTCCAAAGCTGATCTAAGGACCAGGGGCGTAGCTGTCGATCTGCTCCAGATGGCGAATCGAGTTGGCGCGCAGTGCGATGCCGCCGAATATGAAGTTTTGGATGGGGGGGGGGGAATTCTCCCTCAAGGTGGTATTGTTGTAGATGATCGATGGAGCCATCGAGCCTTCTAGCGACGAAACAATGGAACTCTAAAAGAAAGCACGAATGTCGGTGTCAAAACCGGCAGATCTCGGCTAGGGGGTCCCGAACTATGCGTCTAAGGATCAAGGTAACAGGAGGCAGGAGGCACGATGTTTACCCAGGTTCGGGCCCTCTTAATGGAGGTAATACCCTACTTCCTGCTAGATTGACTTTGATGAATATAGGGGTTACAAGAGTTGATCTACCTTGAGATCATAATGGCTAAACCCTAGATGTCTATCCTGTATGATTATGATTGCCTCTACGGACTAAACCCTCTGGTTTATATAGACACCGTAGGGGTCTAGGGTTGTACAAAGTCGGTTTACAAAGGAAGGAAACTATACATCCGGATGCCAAGCTTGCCGTCCATGCAAAGGAGACTCCCATCCAGACACGGGAGAATGCCTTCTATCTCGTATCTTCACGGCCCATCAGTCCGGCCCATGTCACATAGGCCGGCTTCCCAAGGACCCCATAGTCCAGGACTCCCTCACCCCATCACGGGGACGACTCCTGAGGCCCTGGCCATGGAGTCGGCGCGCCTGGCCACATTGGCCGAGCGTGACCGCCTTGAACAACTGCACAAGGAATTGGATGATCGCGCCCGCCTGCAACTCAGTTCCAGTCGGCACAAGCGTCAGTTGTTCCCGAGTGATCACTCTTGGAATTACCTAGTTCTTAACACTCCACTGTAGAACCTAACGGCAACTACTAGTATCACCGATTCTATTCAGCCATCCGGCTCCACAGCCGAACAAGGGATCCGCCAGATCCGAGCTCTACTGAAGACGACCTTGATGTAGAACGTGGTAGTGTTGTTGTCCCGGGATTGTATCCACAACGTGTCAGCTCGTGCCAAGACAATCCAGTCGGCTGATAGCCCACTCGGCTCTGGGAGGCGCCGACCATCACCCCTCCCTCTCGAGAGATCAGTATGGAGACCGGAGGCATGACCAGGTCACTCCTTCCTGGCGGCACGATAAATATCTTCGCACTCGGATGCCTATCCCCACGGGACATCACATACGGTCGCCAGCCTTATGATGACAGGCTTCCACGCAAGGACGATCGGAGGACGATCCCTCCACCCCACTCAAAGGACCTTCAGGACCCACACTTCAATGCGAGATCTGTCGTTGCTCAGAATCTGGTCGACAGAGGTCAGGCCTTGAGAGAAGACTTGGATACTGATGCTTTGGGTGGGTCCGCATCCTCGGGCCCCGAGTGCTTCAGCCAATATATTTGCACTACAGACATCCGAAGAACTTCATGTTGGCAATGGGAATCAGCAAGTTCACTGGCGAGACAAAGCCAGAGATTTGGTTGGAGGATTACCTAGTGGCTGTCCAGATCGATGGCGGCAATGACAATGTGACTATGAAGCACCTATTGTTGATGCTTGAGGGGTCAGCCAAGGCTTGGCTTAACTAGATCCCACCCGACAGTATATACTGTTGGGACGACCTGGTCAGAGTCTTTGTCAAGACCTTCAAGGGCACATACAAGCACTCGGGTGGACTGTCAAAGCTGCACCACTGCATGCAGAAACACAATGAAACTCTCCGAGAGTACACTCAATGGTGGACCACTCTGCATAATATAATGTAGAATGTTACCGAGCACCAGGCGATCTACGACTTCAAGGCTGGCATCAGATACAGAGAGCCGACACAGAAGTTCGACCAAACTAAGATCCCCACTCCCAGTCAGGCGATGGAGATAGCCAGTCGGTATGCTAATGGTGAATAGGAGGACCTCTTGAGAAGTGGCAAGGACCGATCTGGAGATGCCCATCAGTCGGGCAACAACACCAGCAAGAAGCAGAAGTGGAAAGCTTAAACAACCAATAACACCGAAGCTACAACTTTGTCCGTCCAAAGCAAAGGCAAAGGTCAGACAAACCATGAGAAAGATGGGCAGGCAAGAAGAAGGTTGCCCCAAAAAGCGACATCCTCGATTAGCCCTGCCAAATTCACATGAAAAAAAGATGAAGATGGCAACCTGATTCTGTTGAAGCATACCACTTAGCAAGGCCGGCTGCTCAAGCAGGAGATGCGGCAAGAGCCCTCTGAAGGAAAGGACGAGGATGATGATGACGAAGGGGGCAAAAACACCTCTAGTTACCCCAATGTCAAGAAGGTTCTAATGATCTTTGCTAACATCAAGAGCAAGAGCCGACTCAAGGTGATAAACCAAGAGGTCAACATGGTAGTTCCGACTGTCACAAAATACCTTGACTAGGCCAAGATGCCCAACACTTTCAACCGGTCGAATCACCCAGCTCACATATCGACCCTAGGGCGGCAGGCGTTGGTGGTTGACCCAGCGGTCAGTGGTGTCTGACTGTGCAAGGTCCTTATGGACGGCAGCAGCGGGATGGATATCATTTATGCCGATACTCTGGAGGCAAGGGGCATTACAATGTCCCAATTGAGCAAGAGTAGCATGCAGTTGTTGGGGAACGTAGCATGCAGTTTCAAAAAGTTTCCTACGCTCACGAAGATCTATCTAGGAGATGCATCGCAATGAGGGGGAGAGTATGTCTATTTACCCTCGTATACCGTAAGCGGAAGCGTTTCGCAATGCGGTTGATGTAGTCGAACTTTCTTCGTGATCCACCGATCGAGTACCAAACATACGGCACCTCCGAGTTCTGCACACGTTCAGCTCGGTGACGTCCCTCGCCATCTTGATCCAGCAAGACATCAAGGTAGTAGATGAGTTCCGTCAACACGACGACATGGTGATGGTGATGGTGAAGTGACCCGCACAGGGCTTCGCCTAAACAATACGAAGATATGACCGTGGGAGTAAACGGTGGAGGGGGCACCACAGCTAACAATTTATGTTATGTGCTAGGGGGCGCCCCCCACATATATATAGGTGGAAGGGAGGGGGAGCAACTATAGGAGGCGCCCAAGTAGGAGGAATCCTACTTGGAGTCCCTCCCAAGCCGTGCGCCCCTGTCATATATAACCGAGGGGGAAGGAAAGAGGGGGGAAGAGGGAAGGAAGTAGGAATCCTAATCCACACTTTCCTTGACCTCCCCTCTTTCCTTCTCCTCCTCATAGGACTGGCCTCTATAGAGGCGCACCAAGGCTGGTGTGTTCCCTCACTTGGCCCATAAGGCCCATATCTTTGCCGGGGGTGCCCGAAACTCCTTTCCAGTGACCTTATAAGTACCCGGTACCCTCCGGAACACTTCTGGTGTCTGAATAGCATTGCCCTATATATCAATCTTCACCTCTCAACCATTTCGAGACTCCTCGTCATGTCTGTGATATCATTCGGGACTCCGAACAACATTCGGTCACCAAATCTCATAACTCATATAATATTATATTGTCAACAAACATTAAGCGTGCGGACCCTACGGGTTCGAGAACTATGTAGACATGACCGAGACACCTCTCCGGTTAATAACCAATAGCGGAACCTGGATGCCCATATTGGCTCCTATATATTCTATGAAGATCTTTACTGGTCGAACTGTTACGACAACATACACAATTCCCTTTGTCCATCGGTATTTTACTTGCCCGAGATTCGATCGTTGGTATCTTCATACCTAGTTCAATCTCATTACCGGCAAGTCTCTTTACTCGTTTGGTAATACATCACCTTGTGACCAACTCCTTAGTCGTTTGCTTGCAAGCTTATGATGTGTATTACCGAGAGGGCCCAGAGATACCTCTCCGATACTCAGAGTGACAAATCCTAATCTCGATCTATGCCAACTCAACAAACACCTTCGGATATACCTGTAGAGCATCTTTATAATCACCCAGTTACGTTGTGACGTTTGATATAAGACAAGGCATTCCTCCGGTATCTGGGAGTTGCATAATCTCATAGTCGAAGGAATATGTATTTGACATGAAGAAAGCAATAGCAATAAAAATGAACGGTCATTATGCTAAGCTAATGGATGGGTCTTGTCCATCACATCATTCTCCTAATGATGTGATCTCATTATCAAATGACAACTCATGTCCACGGTTAGGAAACCTTAACCATCTTTGATTAACGAGCTAGTCTAGTAGAAGCTCACCGGGGACACGGTGTTTGTTTATGTATTGACACATGTATTAAGGTTTCCGATCAATACAATTCTAGCATGAATAATAAACCTTTATCATGAATATGGAAATATAAAATAACAAATTTATTATTGCCTCTAGGGAATATTTCCTTAAGTCTCCCACTTGCACTAGAGTCAATAATCTAGTTCACATCACCATGTGATTTAACACCAATAGTTCACATTGTCATGTGATTAACACCCATAGTTCACATCGCCATGTGACCAACAGCCAAAGGGTTTACTAGAGTCAATAATCTAGTTCACATCACCATGTGATTAACACCCAAAGAGTACTAAGGTGTGATCATGTTTTGCTTCTGAGATAAGTTTAGTCAATGGGTCTACGACATTCAGATCCTTATGTATTTTGCAAATTTCTATGTCTACAATGCTCTGCACGGAGCTACTCTAGTTAATTGCTCCCACTTTCAATATGTATCTAGATTGAGATTCAGAGTCATCCAGATCAGTATCAAAGCTTGCATCGACATAACTCTTTACGACGAACTCTTTGTCACCTCCATAATTGAGAAACATTTCATTAGTCCTCTTTTAGGTACCTAAGGATAATTTTGACCGCTGTCTAGTGATCTACTCCTGGTCACCATTGCATCCCCTTGCCAAACTCATGGCAGGGTACACAATAGGTCTGGTACACAGCATGACATACTTTATAGAACCTATGGCTGAGGCATAGGGAATGACGTTCATTCTCTCTCTATCTTCTGTCATGGTCAGGCTTTGAGTCTTACTCAACTTGACAGCTTGCAACACAGGCAAGAACCCTTTATTTGACTAATCTATTTTGAACTTCTTTAAAACTTTTCCAAGGTATGTGCTTTGTGAAAGTCCTATTAAGCGTCTCATATCCCTATAGATCTTGATGCTCAATATATAAGCAACTTCACTGAGGTCTTTCATTGAAAAATTCTTATTCAAGTATCCTTTTATGCTCTTCAGAAATTATATATCATTTCTGATTAACAATATGTCATCCACATATAATATCAGAAATGCTATAGAGCTCCCACTCACTTTCTTGTAAATACAAGCTTCACTGTAAGTCTGTATAAAACCATATGCTTTGATCACCTCATCAAAGTGTATATTCCAACTACGAGATGCTTGCACCAGTCCATAGATGGATCACTGGAGCTTGCACACTTCGTTAGCACCTTTAGGATCGACAAAACCTTTCTGGTTGCATCATATACAACTCTTCTTTAATTTATCCATTAAGGAATGCAGTTTTGACGTCCACTTTCCAAATTTCATAATCATAAAATGTGGCAATTGCTAACATGATTCAGACAGACTTAAGCATTGCTACATGTGAGAAAGTCTCATCATAGTCAACCCATTGAACTTGTTGAAAACCTTTTGCAACAAGTCGAGCTTTGTAGACAGTAACATTACCATGAGCGTCAGTCTTCTTCTTGAAGATCCATTTATTCTCTATGGCTTGCCGATCATCGGGAAATCCACCAAAGTCCACACTTTGTTGTCATACATGGATCCTATCTCAGATTTCATGGCCTCAAGCCATCTGTCGGAATCTGGGCTCATCATAGCTTGTTCATAGTTTGTAGGTTTGCCTTGGTCTAGTAGCATGACTTCCAGAACAAGATTACCATACCACTCTGGTGCGGATCGTGCTCTGGTTAACCTACAAAGTTCAGTAGTAACTTGATCTGAAGTTTCATGATCATCATCATTAGCTTCCTCTCTAGTTGGTGTAAGCATCACGAGAACGGTTTTCTATGATGAGCTACTTTCCAATTCAAGAGAAGGTACATTTACCTCATCAAGTTCTACTTTCCTCCCACTCACTTCTTTCGAGAGAAACTCCTTCTCTAGAATGGACCCAAACTGAGCAACGAAGATATTGCCTTCGGATCTGTGGTAGAAGGTGTACCTAATAGTTTCTTCAGGGTATCATACGAAGACCTACTTATTCAATTTGTGTTCGAGCTTACCAGGCTGAGGCTTGACATAAGCGTCGCATCCACAAACTTTAAGAGACAAGAACTTTAGTTTCTTGCCAAACCACAATTTATAGGTGTCGTCTCAATGGATTTAGACGGTGCCCTATTTAACGTGAATGCAACTATCTCTAATGCATAACTTCAAAACGATAGTGGAAAATCGGTAAGAGACATCATAGAACACACCATATCTAATAAAGTATGGTTACGATGTTCAAACACACCATTACACGGTGGTGTTCCAGGTGGTGTGAGTTGTGAAACTATTCCACATTGTTTTATATGATGGCCAAACTCATAACTCAAATATTTGCCTCCGCGATCAGATCGTAGAGACTTTATTTTCTTATTACGATGATTCTCCACTTTACTATGAAATTCTTTGAACTTTTCAAATGTTTCAGACTGTGTTTCATTAAGTAGATATACCCATATCCGCTCAAATCATCTGTGAACATCAGAAAATAATGATACCCGCCGCATGCTTCAATACTCATCGGACCGCATACATCGGTATGTATTATTTCCAGTAAGTCATTAGCTAGCTCCATTGTTCCGGAGAACAGAGTTTTAGTCATCTTGCCAATGAGGCTTGGTTCGCAAGTATCAAATGATTCATAATCAAGTGATTCCAAAAGCCCATCTGCATGGAGTTTCTTCATGTGCTTTACACCAATAGGACCTAAATGGCAGTGCCACAAGTATGCTGCATTATCATTATCAACTTTGCATCTTTTGGCATCAATATGAATATGTGTATCACTACGATCGAGATTCAATAAACCATTCACATTGGGTGTATGACCATAGAAGGTTTTATTCATGTAAACAGAACAACAATTATTCTTTGACTTAAATGAATAACCACAACAAACATGATCAAATCATATTCATTCTCAACACAAACACCAAATAACATTTATTTAGGTTCAACACTAATCCCGAAGGTAGAGGGAATGTGCGATGGTGATCGAATCAACCTTGGAATCACTTCAAACACACATCGTCACCTCGCCCTTAACTAGTCTCTGTTTATTCTGCAACTCCTATTTCGAGTTACAAATCTTAGCAACTGAACCAGTATCAAATACCCAGGGGCTACTATGAATACTAGTAAGGTACACATCAATAACATGTATATCAAATATACCTTTGTTCACTTTTCCATCCTTCTTATCTGCCAAGTATTTGGGGCAGTTCCGCTTCCAGTGACCATTTCCTTTGCAGTAGAAGCACTCAGTTTCAGGCTTGGGTCCAGCTTTCTGGGAGGCACAACTTGCTTGCCATTCTTCTTGAAGTTCCCTTTCTTTCCATTGCCCTTTTTTTTGAAACTAGTGGTCTTGTTTAACCATCAACACTTGATGCTCTTTCTTGATTTCTACCATTGCCGATTTCAGTATCACGAAGAGCTCGGGAATCATTTTCATCATCCCTTGCATATTATAGTTCATCATGAAGTTCTAGTAGCTTGGTGATAGTGACTAGAGAACTTTGTCAACCACTATCTTATATGGAAGATTAACTCCTACTCTCCTACTTGATCCAACACTACAAAAAAAAATACACTTCCGTGATGATACGTGTTTGTCACAGTAGGTCACATTTTCTGTCATGCATGTACATCCATGACGATTTTATGACAGAATCAAGATAGTCATACCTGTGTTGTCATAGAAGTGTTCCATGACATTACCAGAATTATCATCACGGAAGTGTCCACTTCCATGACGATAAACCACGCGTCATAGAAGTACTTTCATCAAGGGTGATCGACACGTGGCATCCACCGTAACGGGACACCGTTAAGAGCTGTTAAGCTATCGGGTCCGGTTTTGGATCCGATAACCCGCTAACAGCCATGACCAATGCCGATTTTCCACGTGTAAAATTCTCATTGGCCGACGGAACCATTCGTCAGCTCTGTGTTGGCACATCTGTCACTCATCCAACGATCGAGATGGGCCTATGATATGTTGACACACGGACGGGCCCAAAAGTGGCCCATAAAGTTTAAATGTGCCGGCCGAACTAAAGGCCCACAAGATTTAGTGGACCATAATGGGCCGGCCCAGCTAAAGGCCCATAAGATTTAGCGGACCACAATGGGCTGGCCCAGCTAAAGGCCCACAAGATTTTGCATACCATAATGGGCCAGCCTAGCTAAAGGCCCAACATTCTCAGTTAAGGCCCGTACGGCTAGTGTCAAATCGACCCGTCAACGGCCTGCCCTAAACTTGTCATCATCGTGGCCCATGGTCACTTCTGGCCCGTTAACAGTATGCTAAGTATTTGGGCCCAATTGCATCCCAGTCTATTTCCGACCTGTTAAAGGTCCTGCTTCATTTGGGCCCATTTACAGGCCATTGAAACTTTCGACCCATAAACGACCGTGAAGGATTTGGGTCATATTCGGCCATGTTTGACATTCGGCCTGTTAGAGGCCCACTATAGATTTGGGCCACTTTCGGCCTGTTAATGTTGGACGAAATCCATGGGCCATATGTGGCCCAACATCACATCGGGCCCATTAACGGCCCATATAAAAATGACACTAATCAAGCCCGAACAAACTTCCGGCCTATTAAAGGCCCGTGTATTAGGTCGGCGCATTTACGGCCCGTCCGAATTTTGGCTTGTGAAAGATCTACATTGTAAATGGGCCACCATTTCGGCCTGCTAAGACCAGTGGGTTATTTGGCACAATCAGGGCCCAATCTCACTTTCGGCCTATTAAAGGCCAATGTTTTTTATGGGCTCGAGATATTTACACATGTAAATGGCCTATTGTTACTGAGGGCCCAAATTATGTTTAGGCATGTTAAAGGCCCACTATGGGCACAGGCCTACCAGAAGAATATGAAAGCTTATGCTGATTTAGGCCCAGATATTTTTAGTGGGCTACAGGAAAATTTCAGCCCATAATCGTTTTTAGCCCAATTGGAATGGGCCCGAAGAATGTTGGCATGTTGGGCTCCTACGAACCTTTCGTCCGAATACATTACTAAGATAAACCTACACTATACAAAAATAGCATCGTACTTACTGCAGCCTTTGGCAGCATCATAAATGCTGTATCACAACAAAATAAATTCCAACCATACAACAAAAGGCCTGTTGGTATAAAGTTTACAGTCCTTGCAGATAAAAGCACCATCAGATATATAGAAGCACAGATCATTTGACCTGAGTGCTAGTGTTTCAGGCTGTAGAATCTGATGGAGCAGCACGATCCTCACCTTTTTTCTGCCATTACTCTTGAACAATGAAGCGAATGTCTGATAGTCTGGTTTCAAAACCATTCATATCTTGACGACATTTGTCAACCACTATTCTTTTTTCCGAAATGACGTCCATTAGGGATTGGACTTGTGTCTGGAGCACAGATATATCACTCTGTCTAGCGGGAAGATTTTATTCAATAGGCGATTTGGACGACATTACCTTGACAACCAACCCAGAATTACGCAGGAAGGTGCTTTTTGCACTGTTAGTGGAGAGATACTGACGCACTGCAATAAGAGGTGACATTGTGCTTGTGGTAGCCTTGTCACCTTCAGGTGGTTGTGGCTGTTCAATCACTTGTTCCATAGCTTGTTGAAAGTTTGAACTTGTAGATTAGTGTACCATATAAGTTACTAATGAAACAAAAACAAACAAAGTAGGTTACACGTTTATACATAACTTATTTTGGTGAACTACTGTAATACATTAGCATGTATTGTAGTTCCAACTACATAATAAAATCACTTTCGGAACATATGTCCATGTAGCATGCCTACTGATGTCTACTACACAACCTTCTTCTTGTAGACGTTGTTGGGCCTGCAAGTGCACAGGTTTGTAGGACAGTAGCAAATTTCCCTCGAGTGGATGACCTAAGGTTTATCAATCCGTACGAGGCATACGATGAAGATGGTCTCTCTCAAGCAACCCTGCCACCAAATAACAAAGAGTCTCTTGTGTCCCCAACACACCCAATACAATGGCAAATTGTATAGGTGCACTAGTTCAGCGAAGAGATGGTGATACAAGTGCAAAATAGATAGTAGATAAAGGTATTTGTAATCTGAAAATATAAAAACAGCAAGGTAACTAATGATAAAAGTGAGCGTAAACGGTATTGCAATGATAGGAAACAAGGCCTATGGTTCATACTTTCGCTAGTGCAAGTTCTCTCAACAATAATAACATAGATAGATCATATAACAAGCCCTCAACATGCAACAAAGAGTCACTCCAAAGCCACTAATAGCGGAGAACAAACATAGAGATTATGGTAGGGTACGAAACCACCTCAAAGTTATTCTTTCGGATCAATTCATAAAAGAGTTTGTACTAGAATAACACCTTAAGACACAAATCAACCAAAACCCTAATGTCACCTAGATACTCCATTGTCACCTCAAGTATCCGTGGGCATGATTATACGATATGCATCACACAATCTCAGATTCACCCAACCAACATAAAAGTACTTCAAAGAGTGCCCGAAAGTCTCACCGGAGAGTCAAGAACATGTGCCAACCCCTATGCATAGGTTCCCAAATGTCACGAAACCCGCAAGTTGATCACCAAAACATACATCAAGTGGATCAATAGAATAACCCATTGTCACCACGGTTATCCCACGCAAGACATACATCAAGTGTTCTCATAAAAGACTCAATCCGATAAGATAACTTCAAAGGGGAAACTCAATTCATCACAAGAGAGTAGAGGGGGAGAAACATCATAAGATCCAACTACAATAGCAAAGATCGGGATACATCAAGATCGTGCCATAGAGGGAACACGAGAGAGAACATGAGAGAGAGAGAGATCAAACACATAGCTACTGGTACATACCATCAGCCCCGAGGGTGAACTACTCCCTCCTCGTCATGGATAGCGCCGGGATGATGAAGATGGCCACCGGTGATGGGATCCCCCTCCGGCAGGGTGCCAGAACGGGCTCCCGAGAGGTTTTTGGTGGCTACAGAGGCTTGCGGCGGCGGAACTCCCGATCTATCTTCTTTTCTGTAAGTTTTAGGGTACGTAGGTATATATGGGTGAAAGGAGTACGTCGGTTAACAGTACGCTAAGTATCTGGGCCCAATTACATCCCGGTGTATTTCTGACCTATTAAAGGTCCTGCTTCATTTGGGCCCATTTACAGGCCATTGAAACTTTCGACCCATAAACGACCATGAAGGATTTGGGTCATATTCGGCCATGTTTGACATTCGGCCTGTTAGAGGCCCACTATAGATTTGGGCCACTTTTGGCCTGTTAAGGTTGGACGGATTCCATGGGCCATATGTGGCCCAACATCACATCGGGCCCATTAACGGCCCATATAAAAATGACGCTAATCAAGCCCGAACAAAGTTCCGGCCTATTAAAGGCTCGTGTATTAGGTCGGCGCATTTACGGCCCGTCTGAATTTTGGCTTGTGAAAGATCTGCATTGTAAATGGGCCACCATTTCGGCCTGCTAAGACCAGTGGGTTATTTGGCACAATCAGGGCCCAGTCTCACTTTCGGCCTATTAAAGGCCAGTGTTTTTTATGGGCTCGATATATTTACACATGTAAACGACCTATTGTTACTGAGGGCCCAAATTATGTTTAGGCATGTTAAAGGCCCACTATGGGCACAGGCCTACCAGAAGAATATGAAAGCTTATGCTGATTTAGGCCCAGATATTTTTAGTGGGCTACATGCAAATTTCTGCCCATAATCGTTTTTAGCCCAATTGGAATGGGCCCGAAGAATGTTGGCATGTTGGGCTCCTACGAACCTTTCGTCCGAATACATTACTAAGATAAACCTACACTATACAAAATAGCATTGTACTTACTGCAGCCTTTGGCAGCATCATAAATGCTATATCACAACAAAATAAATTCCAACCATACAACAAAAGGCCTATTGGTATAAAGTTTACAGTCCTTGCAGATAAAAGCACCATCAGATGTATAGAAGCACAGATCATTTGACCTGAGTGCTAGTGTTTCAGGCTGTCGAATCTGATGGAGCAGCACGATCTTCACCTTTTTTTCCGCCATTACTCTTGAACAACGAAGCGAATGTCTGATAGTCTGGTTTCAAAACCATTCATATCTTGACGACATTTGTCAACCACTATTCTTGTTTCCGAAACGACGTCCATTAGGGATTGGACTTGTGTCTGGAGCACAGATATATCACTCTGTCTAGCCAGAAGATTTTGTTCAGTAGGCGATTTGGACGACGTTCCCTTGACAACCAACCCAGAATTACGCAGGAAGGTGCTTTTTGCACTGTTAGTGGAGAGATACCGACGCACTGCAGCAAGAGGTGACATTGTGCTTGTGGTAGCCTCGTCACCTTCAGGTGGTTGTGGCTGTTCAATCATTTGTTCCATAGCTTGCTGAAAGTTTGAACTTGTAGATTAGTGTACCATATAAGTTACTAATGAAACAAAAACAAACAAAGTAGGTTACACGTTTATACATAACTTATTTTGGTGAACTACTGTAATACATTAGCATGTATTGTAGTTCCAACTACATAATAAAATCACTTTCATAACATATGTCCATGTAGCATGCCAACTGATGTCTACTACACAACCTTCTTCTTGTAGACGTTGTTGGGCCTGCAAGTGCACAGGTTTGTAGGGCAGTAGCAAATTTCCCTCGAGTGGATGACCTAAGGTTTATCAATCCGTAGGAGGCGTATGATGAAGATGGTCTCTCTCAAGCAACCCTGCAACCAAATAACAAAGAGTCTCTTGTGTCCCCAACACACCCAATACAATGGCAAATTGTATAGGTGCACTAGTTCAGCGAAGAGACGGTGATACAAGTGCAAAATAGATAGTAGATAAAGGTATTTGTAATCTGAAAATATAAAAACAGCAAGGTAACTAATGATAAAAGTGAGCGTAAATGGTATTGCAATGATAGGAAGCAAGGCCTAGGGTTCATACTTTCGCTAGTGCAAGTTCTCTCAACAATAATAACATAGATAGATCATATAACAAGCCCTCAACATGCAACAAAGAGTCACTCCAAAGCCACTAATAGCGGAGAACAAACGTAGAGATTATGGTAGGGTACGAAACCACCTCAAAGTAATTCTTTTGGATCAATCTATAAAAGAGTTCGTACTAGAATAACACCTTAAGACACAAATCAACCAAAACCCTAATGTCACCTAGATACTCCATTGTCACCTCAAGTATCTGTGGGCATGATTATACGATATGCATCGCACAATCTCAGATTCATCCAACCAACATAAAAGTACTTCAAAGCGTGCCCCAAAGTCTCACCGGAGAGTCAAGAACGTGTGCCAACCCCTATGCATAGGTTCCCAAATGTCACGAAACCCGCAAGTTGATCACCAAAACATACATCAAGTGGATCAATAGAATAACTCATTGTCACCACGGTTATCCCACGCAGGACATACATCAAGTGTTCACATAAAAGACTCAATCCAATAAGATAACTTCAAAGGGAAAACTCAATTCATCACAAGAGAGTAGAGGGGGAGAAACATCATAAGATCCAACTACAATAGCAAAGCTCGGGATACATCAAAATCGTGCCATAGAGGGAACACGAGAGAGAACATGAGAGAGAGATCAAACACATAGCTACTAGTACATACCCTCAGCCCCGAGGGTGAACTACTCCCTCCTCGTCATGGATAGCGCCGGGATGATGAAGATGGCCACCGGTGACGGGATCCCCCTCCGGGAGGGTGCCGGAACGAGCTCCCGAGAGGTTTTTGTTTGCTACAGAGGCTTGCTGCGGCGGAACTCCCGATCTATCTTCTGTTCTGCAAGTTTTAGGGTACGTAGGTATATATGGGTGAAAGGAGTACGTCGGTTAACAGTACGCTAAGTATTTGGGCCCAATTACATCCTGATGTATTTCCGACCTGTTAAAGGTCCTGCTTCATTTGGGCCCATTTACAGGCCATTGAAACTTTCGACCCATAAACGACCATGAAGGATTTGGGTCATATTCGGCCATGTTTGACATTCGGCCTGTTAGAGGCCCACTATAGATTTGGGCCACTTTCGGCCTATTAACGTTGGACGAAATCCATGGGCCATATGTGGCCCACCATCACATCGGGCCCATTAATGGCCCATATAAAAATGACGCTAATCAAGCCCGAACAAACTTCCGGCCTATTAAAGGCCCATGTATTAGGTCGGCGCATTTACGGCCCGTCCGAATTTTGGCTTGTGAAATATCTGCATTGTAAATGGGCCACCATTTCGGCCAGCTAAGACCAGTGGGTTATTTGGCACAATCAGGGCCCAATCTCACTTTCGGCCTATTAAAGGCCAGTGTTTTTTATGGGCTCAAGATATTTACACATGTAAACGGCCTATTGTTACTGAGGGCCCAAATTATGTTTAGGCATGTTAAAGGCCCACTATGGGCATAGGACTACCAGAAGAATATGAAAGCTTATGCTGATTTAGGCCCAGATATTTTTAGTGGGCTACATGAAAATTTCTGCCCATAATCGTTTTTAGCCCAATTGGAATGGGCCCGAAGAATGTTGGCATGTTGGGCTCCTACGAACCTTTCGTCCGAATACATTACTAAGATAAACCTACACTATACAAAAATAGCATCGTACTTACTGCAGCCTTTGGCAGCATCATAAATGCTGTATCACAACAAAATAAATTCCAACCATACAACAAAAGGCCTGTTGGTATAAAGTTTACAGTCCTTGCAGATAAAAGCACCATCAGATATATAGAAGCACAGATCATTTGACCTGAGTGCTAGTGTTTCAGGCTATAGAATCTGATGGAGCAGCACGATCTTCACCATTTCCGCCATTACTCTTGAACAACGAAGCGAATGTCTGATAGTCTGGTTTCAAAACCATTCATATCTTGACGACATTTGTCAACCACTATTCTTGTTTCCGAAACGACGTCTATTAGGGATCGGACTTGTGTCTGGAGCACAGATATATCACTCTGTCTAGCCGGAAGATTTTGTTCAGTAGGCGATTTGGACGATGTTACCTTGACAACCAACCCAGAATTACACAGGAAGGTGCTTTTTGCACTGTTAGTGGAGAGATACTGACGCACTGCAGCAAGAGGTGACATTGTGCTTGTGGTAGCCTCGTCACCTTCAGGTGGTTGTGGCTGTTCAATCATTTGTTCCATAGCTTGCTGAAAGTTTGAACTTGTAGATTAGTGTACCATATAAGTTACTAATGAAACAAAAACAAACAAAGTAGGTTACACGTTTATACATAACTTATTTTGGTGAACTACTGTAATACATTAGCATGTATTGTAGTTCCAACTACATAATAAAATCACTTTCGGAACATATGTCCATGTAGCATGCCTACTGATGTCTACTACACAACCTTCTTCTTGTAGACGTTGTTGGGCCTGCAAGTGCACAGGTTTGTAGGACAGTAGCAAATTTCCCTCGAGTGGATGACCTAAGGTTTATCAATCCATAGGAGGCACACGATGAAGATGCTCTCTCTCAAGCAACCCTGCAACCAAATAACAAAGAGTCTCTTGTGTCCCCAACACACCCAATACAATGGCAAATTGTATAGGTGCACTAGTTCAGCGAAGAGATGGTGATACAAGTGCAAAATAGATAGTAGATAAAGGTATTTGTAATCTGAAAAATATAAAAACAGCAAGGTAACTAATGATAAAAGTGAGCGTAAATGGTATTGCAATGATAGGAAACAAGGCCTAAGGTTCATACTTTCGCTAGTGCAAGTTCTCTCAACAATAATAACATAGATAGATCATATAACAAGCCCTCAACATGCAACAAAGAGTCACTCCAAAGCCACTAATAGCGGAGAACAAACGTAGAGATTATGGTAGGGTACGAAACCACCTCAAAGTTATTCTTTCGGATCAATCTGTAAAAGAGTTCGTACGAGAATAACACCTTAAGACACAAATCAACCAAAACCCTAATGTCACCTAGATACTCCATTGTCACCTCAAGTATCCGTGGGCATGATTATAGGATATGCATCACACAATCTCATATTCATCCAATCAACATAAAAGTACTACAAAGAGTGCCCCAAAGTCTCTACCGGAGAGTCAAGAACGTGTGCCAACCCCTATGCATAGGTTCCCAAATGTCACGAAACCCACAAGTTGATCACCAGGACATACATCAAGTGGATCAATAGAATAACCCATTGTCACCACGGTTATCCCACGCAAGACATACATCGAGTGTTCTCATAAAAGACTCAATCTGATAAGATAACTTCAAAGGGGAAACTCAATTCATCACAAGAGAGTAGAGGGGGAGAAACATCATAAGATCCAACTACAATAGCAGAGCTCAGGATACATCAAGATCGTGCCATAGAGGGAACACGAGAGAGAACACGAGAGAGAGAGAGATCAAACACATAGCTACTGGTACATACCCTCAGCCCCGAGGGTGAACTACTCCCTCCTCGTCATGGATAGCGCCGGGATGATGAAGATGGCCACCGGTGATGGGATCCCCCTTCGGCAGGGTGCCGGAACAGGCTCCCGAGAGGTTTTTGGTGGCTACAGAGGCTTGCGGCGGCGGAACTCCCGATCTATCTTCTGTTCTGGAAGTTTTATGTTACATAGGTATATATGGGTGAAAGGAGTACGTCGGTGGACCGAAGGGGGGGCCACGAGGCAGGTGGGCGCGCCCCACCCTCGTGGGCACCTCCCTTCTTCCCTGACGTGCACTCCAAGTCCATCCGGTGGCTTTCCTTCCAAAAATAACTTCTCTAGTTGATTTCGTTCCGTTTTGACTCCGTTTGATATTCCTTTTCTTCGAAACACTGAAATAGGCATAAAACAGCAAATCTGGGCTGGGCCTCCGGTTAATAGGTTAGTCCCAAAATTAATATAAAAGTGGATAATAAAGCCCAATATTGCCTAAAACAATAGATAATATAGCATGGAGCAATCAAAAATTATAGATATGTTGGAGACGTATCAAGCATCCCCAAGCTTAATTCCTGCTCGTCCTCGAGTAGGTAAATGATAAAAAGAGAACTTTTGATGCGGAGTGATACTTTGGCATAATTTCAATGTAAATCTTCTTACTTGTGATATGAATATTCAGATCAGAAAGATTCAAGACAAAAGTTCATATTGACACAAAAATAATAATACTTCAAGCATACTAATCAAAGCAACCATGTCTTCTCAAAATAACATGGCAAAAGAAAGTTCATCCCTACAAAATCATGTAGTTAGGCTATGCTTCATTTTCATCACACAAAGATGTTCCCAACTTCTATACCCCCGATGACAAGCCAAGAAATTGTTTCATACTTAAATAATCTCAAACTTTTTCAACCTTCACGCAATACATGAGCGTGAGCCATGGATATAGCACTATGGGTGGAATAGAGTATGATTATGGGGATTGTGTGGAGAAGACAAAAAAGGAGAAAGTCTCAGATTGACGAGGATAATCAACGGGCTATGGAGATGCCCATTAATTGCTGTCAACATGAGGAGTAGGGATTGCCATGCAACGGATGCACTAGAGCTATAAATGAATGCTCAACAAAAGAAAACTAGTGGGTGTGCATCCAACTTGCTTGCTCACGAATACCTAGGGAATTTGAGGAAGCCCATCGTAGGAATATACAAGCCAAGTTCTATAATGAAAAATTCCCACTAGTATATGAAAGTGATAACACATGAGACTCTCTACATGAAAAGCAAGGTGCTACTTTGAAGCACAATCTATGAGACTCACTATATGAAGAACAAGGTGCTACTTTGAAGCACAAGTGTGGAAAAAGAGATAGTAGCATTGCCCTTTTTTTTGGGCCTTTCTTTTTTTCCTTTTTTATTTTTTTGGACTTTCTTCTTTTTTTTGTTTGGGCAATGCTCTAATAATGATGATCATCACACTTCTATTGATTACAACATAAGGATTACAACTCGAAACTTAGAATAAGATATGACTCTATATGAATGCCTCCGGCGGTGTACCGGGATGGTGCAATGAATCAAGAGTGACATGTATGAAAAATAATGCATGGTGGCTTTGCCACAAATACGATGTCAACTAAATGATCATGCAATGGCAATATGACAAAAGTAATGTATGTCATGAATATGATGATGGAAGTTGCATGGCAATATATCTCGGAATGGCTATGGAAATGCCATAATAGGTAGGTATGGTGGCTGTTTTGAGGAAGATATAAGGAGGTTTATGTGTGATAGAGCGTATCGTATCACGGGGTTTGGATGCACCGGCGAAGTTTGCACCAACTCTCAAGGGGAGAAAGGGCAATGCACGGTACCGAAGAGGCTAGCAATGGCGGAAAGGTAAAAGTGCGTATAATCCATGGACTCAACATTAGTCAAAAGAACTCATATACTTATTCCAAAAATTTAGAAGTCATCAAAAACCAAGTACTATGCGCATGATCCTAGGGGGATAGATTGGTAGGAAAAGACCATCGCTCGTCCCCGACCGCCACTCATAAGGAGGCACAAGCCAGGTACACTTCATGTTTCAAATTTGTTACACAACTTTAACCATACGTGCATGCTACGGGACTTTCTAACTTCAACACAAGCATTCTTTAAATTTATAATCACCCAACTAGCATGACTTTAATATCACTACCTCCATATCCCAAAACAATTATCAAGCATCAAACTTTTCTTAGCATTCAGCACACTCATAAGAACTCTTACAAATCTTTTATGCTTAGCATATTAGGATTATTTAAGAAAATTACCATGATATTTAAGACTCTCAAAATAGTATAAGTGAAGCATGAGAGTTCATCTATTTCTTCAAAATAAAACTACCACCATGCTCTAAAAGATATAAGTGAAGTACTAGAGCAATAACAAAAACTACTCCGAAAGATATAAGTGAAGATCAATGAGTAGTCGAATAATTATGCAACTATGTGAAGACTATCCCATTTAAGAATTTCAGATCTTGGTATCTTATTCAAACAGCAAGCAAATCTAAAGAAAACTACATTGCAAGGATAGCACAACTCATGTGAAGAAGCAAAAACTTAGGCTCAACCGATACTAACCGATAGTTGTTGAAGAAGAAAGGTGGGATGCCTACCGGGGCATCCCCAAGCTTAGATGCTTGAGACTTCTTGAAATATTATCTTGGGGTGCCTTGGGAATCCCCAAGATTGAACTTTTGTGTCTCCTTAATTCCTCTCATATCATGGTTTCTCTTCTTTTTATCAAAAGCTTCATTCACAACAAACTCAACAAGAACTCGTGAGATAGGTTAGTATAAACCAATGCAAAACCTTATCATTTTCTACTGTAAAAAATCACTAAAATTATTATTCAACATTGCATACTAAATTCCTCTGCATATTTAATACTCCTATCCTCAAATAGAATCATTAAACAAGCAAACATATGCAAACAATGCAACCATAACAGCAATCTGCCAAAACAGTACAGTCTGTAAAGAATGCAAAAGTATCAATACTTCCCTGACTCCAAAAATTATAAACTAAAATTCCCACTGTAATAAATTTAGCAGATCTTAATATGCAAAAAGATTTAACGTTATACTATTCTCTGACTTTTCTAGGGAATTTTTGCAACAGAGGTAAACTTTCTATTTTCAAACAGCAACATGTATACTAGCAGAACAAGCATGGCAAAGGCTATCCTTGACTTTTTTTATTGAAACTAAAGATGCAAAACATTAATCTAACTAACATCAAGCAAAAACTAACAAAATAAATTGACGCTCCAAGAAAAACACATGTCATGTGGCGAATAAAAATATAGCTCCAAGTAAAGTTACCGATGAACGAAGACGAAAGAGGGGATGCCTTCCGGGGCATCCCCAAGCTTAGGCTCTTGGTTGTACTTGAATATTACCTTGGGGTGCCTTGGGAATCCTCAAACTTAGGCTCTTTCCACTCCTTATTCCATAGTCCATCGAATCTTTTACCCAAACTTGAAAACTTCAACCACACAAAACTCAAAACAAAACTCGTAAACTCCGTTAGTATAAGAAAATAAAACCACCACTTAGGTACTGTAATGAACTCATTCTAAATTCATATTGGTATAATATCTACTGTACTCCAACTTATCTATGGTTCATCCCCCCTGTTACTACTCATAGATTCATCAAAATAAGCAAACAACACATAGAAAACAGAATCTGTCAAAAACAGAACAGTCTGTAGTAATATGTATCAAACGTATACTTCTGGAACACCAAAAATTATGAAATAAGTTTCTGGACCTGAGTAATTTGTCTATTAATCATCTGCAAAAATAATCAACATAAAAGCACTCTCCAGTAAAAAATGGGAGCTAATCTCGTGAGCGCTAAAGTTTCTGTTTCTCACAGCAAGATCATATAAACTTCACCCAAGTCTTCCCAAAGGTTCTACTTGGCACTTTATTGAAAAAAAAGCTATAAAAATGATTACTACAGTAGCATAATCATGTGTACACACAAAAACAGTAAGGATAAATATTGGGTTGTCTCCCAACAAGAGCTTTTCTTTAATGCCTTTCTAGCTAGGCATGATGATGACAATGATGCTCACATAAAAGATAAGAATTGAAACATAACGGGAGCATCATGAAGCATATGACTAGCACATTTAAGTCTAACCCACTTCCTATGCATAGGGATTTTTTGAGCAAACAACTTATGGGAACAATAATCAACTAGCATAGGAAGGTAACACAAGCATAACTTCAAGATTTTAAGCACATAGAGAGGAAACTTGATATTATTGCAATTCCTACAAGCATATATTCCTCCTTCATAATAAATTTCAGTAGCATCATGAATGAATTCAACAATATAACCAGCACCTAAAGCATTCTTTTCATGATCTATTTGCATAGAAAATTTTCTACTCTCCACATAAGCATAATTCTTCTCATCAATAGTAGTGGGAGTAAACTCAACAAAATAACTATCATATGATTGAAAATTAAGATCAAGATGAAAAGTTTCATGGTTATCGTTATTCTTTAAAGCATATGTGTCATCACAATAATCATCATAGATAGGAGGCATGCTTTCATCATAGTAAATTTTCTCATCAAAGCTTGGGGGACAAAAAATATCATCTCCATCAAACATAGCTTCCCCAAGCTTGTGGCTTTGCATATAATTAGCATCATGGATATTCAGGGAATTCATACTAACAACATTGCAATCATGCTCATCATTCACATATTTTATGCCAAGAATTCTATGTAATTCTTCTTTTCTAGCACTTGAGCACAATTTTCCTTTCCATCATTCTCACGAAATATATTAAAAAGATGAAGCGTATGAGACAAACTCAATTCCATTTTTTGGTAGTTTTCTTTTATAAACTAAACTAGTGCTAAAACAAGAAACAAAAAGATTCGATTGCAAGATCTAAAGATATACCTTCACTTACCTAGCCTCCCTGGCAACGGCGCCAGAAAAGAGCTTGATGTCTACCACACAACCTTCCTCTTGTAGACGTTGTTGGGCCTGTAAGTGCACATGTTTGTAGGACAGTAGCAAATTTCCCTCAAGTGGATGACCTAAGGTTTATCAATCCGTAGGAGGCATAGGATGAAGATGGTCTCTCTCAAGCAACCCTGCAACCAAATAACAAAGAGTCTCTTGTGTCCCCAACACACCCAATACAATGGCAAATTGTATAGGTGCACTAGTTCGACAAAGAGATGGTGATACAAGTGCAAAATAGATAGTAGATAAAGGTATTTGTAATCTGAAAATATAAAAACAGCAAGGTAACTAATGATAAAAGTGAGCTTAAACGGTATTGCAATGATAGGAAACAAGGCCTAGGGTTCATACTTTCGCTAGTGCAAGTTTTCTCAACAATAATAACATAGATAGATCATATAACAAGCCCTCAACATGCAACAAAGAGTCACTCCAAAGCCACTAATAGCGGAGAACAAACATAGAGATTATGGTAGGGTACGAAACCACCTCAAAGTTATTCTTTCGTATCAATCTATAAAAGAGTTCATACTAGAATAACACCTTAAGACACAAAGCAACCAAAACCCTAATGTCACCTAGATACTCTGTTGTCACATCAAGTATCCGTGGGCATGATTATACGATATGCATCACACAATCTCAGATTCATCCAACCAACATAAAAGTACTTCAAAGAGTGCCCCAAAGTCTCTACCGGAGAGTCAAGAACGTGTGCCAACCCCTATGCATAGGTTCCCAAATGTCACGAAACCCGCAAGTTGATCACCAAAACATACATCAAGTGGATCAATATAATAACCCATTGTCACCACGGTTATCCCATGCAAGACATACATCAAGTGTTCTCATAAAAGACTCAATCCGATAAGATAACTTCAAAGGGGAAACTCAATTCATCACAAGAGAGTAGAGGGGGAGAAACATCATAAGATCCAACTACAATAGCAAAGCTCGGGATACATCAAGATCGTGCCATAGAGGGAACACAAGAGAGAACAAGAGAGAGAGATCAAACACATAGCTACTGGTACATACCCTCAGCCCCGAGGATGAACTACTCCCTCCTCGTCATGGATAGCGCCGAGATGATGAAGATGGCCACCGGTGATGGGATCCCCCTCCGGTAGGGTGCCGGAACGGGCTCCCGAGAGGTTTTCGGTGGCTACAGAGGCTTGCGGCGGCGAACTCCCGATCTATCTTCTGTTCTGGAAGTTTTAGGGTACGTAGGTATATATGTGTGAAAGGAGTACATCGGTGGACTGAAGGGGGGGCCATGAGGCAGGGGGGCATGCCCCAGGGGGGTGGGCGTGCCCCCCACCCTCATGGGCACCTCCCTTTTTCCCTAACATGCACTCCAAGTCCATCAGGTGGCTTTCCTTCGAAAAATAACTTCTCCAGTTGATTTCGTTCCGTTTTGACTCCGTTTGATATTCCTTTTCTTCGAAACACTGAAATAGGCATAAAGCAGCAAATCTAGGCTGGGCCTCCGGTTAATATGTTAGTCCCAAAAATAATATAAAAGTGGATAATAAAGCCCAATATTGCCTAAAACAGTAGATAATATAGCATGGAGCAATCAAAAATTATAGATACGTTGGAGACGTATCACCTACTGTATTGTCTATTTCCTCACATTCGTTAACATCTACGGATAAAGAGACATGGTTTAAAGTAGGATGAACATAGTATGACATCATTCATATCATGGGCAAATAGATATAAAACAAGCAGGCTATTTTATCATTGTGTGCGCACGTGAACATAACAACTAGATTATAGATCAAGACCAAAAGAATATCCTTCATCTCTTTTAAACCATGTAAGGTGAAATGATACGTTAAGACAACTGTGTATAAAAGTGAACAGAGTAACTGACATTGGCTGAAAACCAAGTAGTTAAATGAACACATCACAATAACAATTAGTTCAAAGGCAGGAGGAGTAAGGACTTACAACAGCGGCTTGAACTAGTGTGCTCATGCCCTTCAACTTGCTGGTGTGGCAATCCTTGAATATTTGCACTGCATTCGGTTCAGGTTCTTTTTGGTCCGCACGAGCTTTCCTGTGTATTTGGAACAAGTCAATATAGATACGATAATATGGCACAGAAAAAAAGGAAGTAGAAGCTATTTACAAGAGCCTTGCAGTGTGCAATATAGCTACGAGATCCTGTTGTCTATTGGAATTTCACTTTAGAGTGGTTGGTCTTGTTCTTCGAACAGTTATCCTAGAAGAAGATACACTTGTAAGGCAGATACATAAATACAATTTCAATATGTGGTCTGATCAAATACATATAGCCTACCTGATACTTTGGATCAGACCAGTGTTTAACAAGGGCTGTCCAGTCTTCATCTGTAATATATTCCACTGGAGATGTTTGGGTGATTTCATTGTTAGCCTTGCCTTCAAAGTGAGACTTTCTAAGGTGGTACCGATACCGTCCCAGAGTAGACTGAAAAACATGAGTGCATGCTTGTTTAGTTGCATCATCTTTCGGATCCAACTTGAACCTCATCTGTTGAAAAAAGAATGTGAGTCTTATTAGGAGGAAGCTAGAAAGTATGGGACAGAGCAAGACAATATTACTAATTGCGATGAATAACATTACTTACGGGTAAATGGCCAAGGAAGGTGTTAAACTGGGTATTGTCTTTCTCATTCCTATAGTGGATCCACGTTGGGAGGATACATGCATGACACCTACGACAACGGCTGCCTCTGATACTAACTTGGCTGACTCTGTAGCATCACGTGGCCTTTTTAAACCTGCCTCAAAATGGATCCCCATTCTTCCTCCTTTAGATTTTGTTAATCTGTCAAGCATTATCCCTGATGTCTATTTTTGCTTGCGTCGTGGTGCTAGTTCAACAACGAATATGGAAAGTGTTAGTGTACATCAAACTGTGAGAGTACATATAAAGGAGCATGCAACTGCAACTTGACTCGGTCAGGTACCGTCTTGGTGTTGATGCTCATGAGGTTCATCTGATCTTGCCAAGTCCTGTTGTGTCAGCAGTGCTTCGAAAGTAGTGTTAGGTGTGAAGGCAGCATGGGATCTGGCCAGTTTCGGAGCAAACGAATGAGTAACTCGTTGAGATGCTGGTACAGTTGAAGCGGATGCTACAGCTGGTGGAGAAGGTGATACCGTGTTTGTAGATTTAGTCGGTGGACTTGGACCTTCTACTGCACTATAAGTACCAGCAGAATCTCGATGACATATCCTTTTCCGTTTCACCGGACGAGTAACACGACTCCCTACTTTATTATTTTCCATGCTATTTTTTGACTTTGCCATGTCAAGCCGTACCCACAACACAAAAGAATAAAATCGCTCTTCAGAACTCATTGATGCATGATACAGACAAGCAATACTTTGATGTAAGACAACCGTATGAGTATGGAATATGTAAGAAAAATAGGACAACATGACATATTCACAACTACGATGTGTAAACTAAGTAGAAGGATTTTCAGGAAAATAGAAGTAATGCAAGCTAGACACGTTATGAAAGATGCAACCAATATAACTCTGCCAAGTTAAAAGTGTCCTGTCATAAGTGGCAATTCGAAAAATTAGAAGTAGTACAACGTAGAAATCAATGCAAGATGCAACCACTATCAAACTGCCATGTTAAAAGCGTCCAATCATGACTGACTGATGCGGGATACACAATACTAGTACTTTGATGTAAGAACATGGTATGATAGATGGATGCAGTGTATTCTAGACACAGAAAGCCATGCCATATGCGCATGTATAACATATAAACTCATCATGTGCAATTTAATCAAAATAGAAGAAATATAGGCTAGACAACATATGCAACATGAAACCAATTATCACACTGTCAACTTAGAGCAAGCACCTGCAATGGTGGAGTACGGGAGATGAACTCATCATGTAGACTTGGGATTTCAACTTCATTAGCAGTAGCAGTGGAAAATCTAGAGAGTCTCTATTTGCGTCGGTGCGGAAGACCACCAACATCCCCTAACTTACTCTTTTCCTTCCTATTTTCTGATGTTCCTTATGAAGTCAAAACCACAAGAAGATGAATAAAATTAGCTCTGCATAACTGGTTGATGCATGATACAGACGAACACTACTTTGTTGTAAGGCAAGCGCAGGATACGAGAATGGAATATATACAAAAAAATATAGCACTGCATATTCACACGTACGATAGGAGGATGGAATATGTATGAAAAAACAGTAAGCAGAAGGCATTTCAACAAAATTAGAAGAAATGAAAGCTAGGCACCATATGAACATGCAACCAATATCACTCTATCAGGTAAAAAGTGTCTCGTCGTAAGTGCCATTTCAAGAAATTAGAGGCATTACAAGCTAGAAGACAATGCAAGATGCAACCTACATCACAGTCCCAAGTTAAATGTGTCTTATGGGTAAGTGATCGTTGTAGGTATAAGTTGTAAGCTACGTAGATGCAATACAAACTAGACATCATAAGGAAAACGCAACCACATACAGTTCCAAGTTAGAGAAAGCACCTGTGATGGTGGAGTAGGGGAGATGTGCTCATCATGTACACGTATGTTCTAGAAACAGGAACACGTTTCATGTTCACATGCATTATGTGTAAAGTAAGTAGATGCAATTCAACAAAGTTAGAAGCAATACAAGCTAGACATCATACACAAGATGCAACCACATATAATAGTGCCAAGTTAGAGCAAGCAACTGTGATGGTGGAGTAGGGGAGATGTGCTCATCATCTACACAGCTACGTTGACTGTCCAGCCTTGTGTTGTCTTGCGAATCTTGTTGGGAGGATGGCAGAGTAGAATCTGTAGAGACCCCCTGTTTGAGTTGCTCCAAAGGACCACCATCATCCACTGCCGGACTAATTTCCTTCAGTTGTAATGATTTTACATTGTGAAGTCAAACCGATAAGAAAAAGGAATAAAATTCGCTCTTTAGAACTTATTCATGCATGATACTGATGAACACTACTTAGATGAAAGGCAAACACATGATGCGAGGATGGAATATGTATGAAAAACATGATGGTGTGACATATTCACACCTATGATGTGGTAACTAAGCAGAAGGCATTTCAAAAAATTAGAAGCACTGCAAGCTAGACACCATATGAAAGATGCAACCAACATCACTCTGCCAAGTTCAAACTGTATGGCGTTTCAACAAATTAGAAGCAGTACATGCTAGAAATCATATGCAAGACACAACCAATATCACAGTGGCGACTTAAAGCTGCTTTATAATAAGTGACTGATGCGGGATATGCAAGAACAATATTCTAATGTAAGAACATGGTGTGATCAGATATAGTATGTTCTAGAAACATGAACACATGTCATATTCACAGGCATTATGTGTAAAGTAAGCAAATGCAATTCAACAAAGTTAGAAGCAATACAAGCTAGACATCATACGCAACATGCAACCACATATAATAGTGCCAAGTTAGAGCAAGCACCTATGGTGGTGGAGTAGGGGAGATGTGCTCATCATCTACATAGCTACATTGACTGTCTAGCCTTGCGTTGTGATGTCTACTACACAACCTTCTTCTTGTAGACGTTGTTGGGCCTCCAAGTGCAGAGGTTTGTAGGACAGTAGCAAATTTCCCTCAAGTGGATGACCTAAGGTTTATCAATCCGTGGGAGGCATAGGATGAAGATGGTCTCTCTCAAACAACCCTGCAACCAAATAACAAAGAGTCTCTTGTGTCCCCAACACACCCAATACAATGGCAAATTGTATAGGTGCACTAGTTCGGCGAAGAGATGGTGATACAAGTGCAATATGGATGGTAGATATGAGTATTTGTAATCTGAAATTATAAAAACAGCAAGGTAACTAATGATAAAAGTGAGCACAAACAGTATTGCAATGCGTTGAAACAAGGCCTAGGGTTCATACTTTCACTAGTGCAAGTTCTCTCAACAATAATAACACAATTGGATCATATAACTATCCCTCAACATGCAACAAAGAGTCACTCCAAAGTCACTAATAGCGGAGAACAAATGAAGAGATTATGATAGGGCACGAAACCACCTCAAAGTTATCCTTTCTGACCAATCTATTCAAGAGTCCGTAGTAAAATAGCACAAAGCTATTCTTTCCGTTCAATCTATCATAGAGTTCATACTAGAATAACACCTTAAGACACAAATCAACCAAAACCCTAATGTCACCTAGATGCTCCAATGTCACCTCAATTATCCGTCGGTATGATTATATGATATGCATCACACAATCTCAGATTCATCTATTCAACCAACACAAAGTACTTCAAAGAGTGCCCCAAAGTTTCTACCGAAGAGTCAAGACAAAAACGTGTGCCAACCCCTATGCATGTTCACAATGTTACGGAACCCGCAAGTTGATCACCAAAACATACATCAAGTAGATCATGTGAATATCCCATTGTCACCACCGATAAGCACGACAAGACATACATCAAGTGTTCTCAAATCCTTAAAGACTCAATCCGACAAGACAACTTCAAGGGGAAAACTCAATTCATCACAAGAGAGTAGAGGGGGAGAAACACCATAAGATCCAACTATAATAGCAAAGCTCGCGATACATCAAGATCGTATCACCTCGAGAACACGAGAGAGAGAGAGAGATCAAACACATAGCTCACTAAAAAAATACACTTCCGTGATGATACATGTTTGTCACAGTAGGTCACGTTTTTTGTCATGCATGTACATCCATGACGATTTTATGATAGAATCAAGATATTCATACCTGTGATGTCGTAGAATTGTTCCATGACATTACCAAAATTATCATCACGGAAGTGTCCACTTGCATGACGATAAATCGCGCATCACATAAGTGCTTTCGTCAAGGGTGACCGACACATGGCATCCACCGTAACGGAACGCCGTTAAGCTATCGGGTCCGGTTTTGGATCCGATAACCCGTTAACAGCCCGGACCAATGGGGATTTTACACGTGTAAAATCATCATTGGCTGGAGGAAACACGTGTCAGCTCCGCGTTGGCACAAGTGTCACTCATCCAATGGGCGAGATGCACCTATGATATGTTGACACGTGGACCGCCCCATAAAGTTCAAATGGGCCAGCCCAACTAAAGGCCCACAAGATTTTGCAGACCATAATGGGACGGCCCAGCTAAAGGCCCACAAGATTTTGTGGGCCATAATGGGCTGACCCAGGTAAAGGCCCACAAGATTTTTGTGTGCCATAATGGGCCGGCCCAGGTAAAGGTCCACAAGATTTTTTGCAGATCATAATGGGCCGGCCCAGCTAAAGGCCCACGAGATTTCACCGACATTAATGGGCCGGCCCAGCTGTAGGCCCACAAGATTTTGAGGACCCTAGTTGGCTGGCCCATTAACTGGTTGCCATGTTTTGGGCCAAATGCTGGCCCATATTTGATCCGGTCCATTAATGGTCTGCCATGTTCCAGGCCTAATAATGGCCCATATGAGATCCAGCCTGTTAAAAGCCTACCACATTCTGGCCCAAATTATGGCCCAGATCAGGTCCGGCCCTTTAAGAGGCTTTGGGCTAAATTATGGCCCATATCAGATTCGGCCCGTCAATTGGACACTATGCTTTTGGGCCCACTTGCTAAAGGACCATTTAGTAATTCGGCCTGATTTTAGTTTCAGCCTATTAAGGGCCCGTTTAACATTTCGGCCCTATATTAATTTTGGCCTGGTAAAAGCCCGTCATATAGTTGGGCCTAACTCTGCCCGGTTTGCATTCGGCCTGCTCGCAGCCGATAATCTGATTGGGCCAAACAAGGACCGAGACAATTTTGGCCTGTTAAAAGCCCATGATTTGATTCGCACAATCATGAGACGGGGTCCATTTCGGGCTGCTGTCGGCCCATGACCTGTTCGGCACGTTTCAAGCCCAACCTACTTCTCAGCCTCCTAAAAGCCCATTGAGTTTTCTGGCGAAAAGAGGGTCGGCGGTTTACTCGGCCTATTAAAGGCCCGAATCTACTAGTGGGCCAGTTTAATTTTGGCCTTTTAACGGACCAAGATGACGGGGCCCTTGATGCGGATCATACATCGTGATTGTATGACGGCCCGATTATGTACCGTAATTTTACGGTTTGGCCAGTTTACTGCGAAGACAGGATATATAAAGCCCTTGTCCATGCTGATGGGGGGGGAGGCAATTCAAGAAGTTTACCACAGAATCTTCTTCATAAGCATTGCCTTTATTCTACATTTTGTTAAGAGTAAATATAGATGTGATAATATACAAAAAAATGGAGAATATTTCAGATAAGATGAAGAGTGATGCTACATAACCAAGTAGCTATAAATGTAAGTGCAGCGATACAGGCAAATGGTACAGCCAAGAGCAATGCATAGCTAAACTTCTTCAGTACCATCGGTGTTATCCAGCCTTATGGTAAGAGTAAATATAGATCTGATGTGTATAAAATGGAAGGCAAAGGAAAATAAGCTGCAGAGTGATGGTACATGAACAACTACCTGTCAATATAAGTACACTGATAAAGGACAATATGTACTTACAAAAACAATGTAGAGCTAAAAAAATTCATTGGCATTGGATATATTCTACACTAATGTAACCATTCATACAGATGAGATAATTTGGAGCGAACAATTGATAAGCAAGCTATCATGCATACTCCTGTCACATAATGAACCAGGTATGTATGCAAGTACAGTGATACATGACAATAGGTACTAACAAGAGCAAAGCAGCGAGCAACATATTTGCGATATCCTGTCGTTCTTTTCAAACCGGAATTCTTCTTCGAGCAGATTTCCTGCAAAAAAGATCCATAAGGCACATGCGTAAAAGTGGAAGTTCAATTTGTCATGTGATTTCATAGAGAGTACCTCAGCCTGGGAACGAGACCAGTGCATAACAAGGTTTTTCCATTCAACGTCTTCTAAATTTAGCACATGAGACTTCACCGGAAATTCGTTTATAGACTTGCCATCAAAGTGTGATTTCCTCAGGTAACACCGATACTGCTGCAATGCTTCCTTGAAAAGCACAAGCAAGCTTTGCTTGTCATGACTATCCAGTTTGACCCTGGCCTAGTTACAACAATGTAATGTAAATCATTGATGTGTTCAATCAGCAGAAAACAGGAAAATAATAACCATGAACAATAGCACTTACACGTAAGTTGGACAGGAAGATGTGAAAATGGTGTTTGTCTTCACTATAATCTTCCCATGGTGGGAATATATGCACGTAGTCCCTAACAACATTGAAAGCATTGTCTTTTAAACTGGGAATAACTGGAATGGGGTTCCAATCTGCAGGAATTGGCCGTCTCTGCAGTTGGGATAGGTCTTCGGCCGGTGGACTTGCTGTACTTTTTGCTAGAGTGGGATTTTTCTATGGTACTGCTAGTGCTATGGCAAATGAAATCGGTATACCTTTTGTTGGACTGTAGGTCCTGTGTGGTGGGGCTAGTGGTGTGGCCAGTGAAGTATGGGTACAGTCTGCTGGACTCGGTCCAACATTTTGTGTCACTGGTTGTACAACCAATATAACTGGGGTGCTATCTGATTTCTCCGGCACCACCACGTTTTTCAAGGACTTTGCTGGTGCTCCTTCAGGTTCGGCAATCACCCTCTTCCTTTTTGATGTCTGATGCACAAGGACAACATTTGAGTGAAAAAACATGGTATGATGATAGATGGAATATGTATTGATAATGGATGGGCATGACATCTCGACATATATGATGAGTAAACTAAGCAGATGGCGGTGCAAGAAAGTAGAAGAAATGCAAGACAACATATGCAAGATATGCGCAATCAATAAAACCTTTCCAAATTAGAACATGCACCTTGATGGGTGAACAGGACAGGCCATCTGCCTTTGACTCCTCCAGGTTAGAATAGTCATTAGGATCATATTCTGAACAAGAATCAACATGTGGGGAGCGTATGAGTTTCATTGCATCCAGAATGGCACTCAATGCCTTGGTACCAATTTTGTAAGTCATTGCAGTGTTTAGCTTCAAGAGTGGACTGCTGCTAGTGCGACACAAAGCAGCTACACAGATCATAGAGTAGATATAACGGGAAAACCGTAAGTATCAGAGTAAAATCAGCAAAGTGGAACTTGCTGGAATATATGTGCTAGTACTGCCGGTACGGCTAGAAACGCTTCGGATACCAGTTCTCTTCAACTGAAGGTGCGGTATTGTTAATATCAGTGTAACTCTCAAAGGCGACACAGCTCCCCACATTTCCTTGCTATTCTTATAGGATTCAAGTGGGCAGGCCACTACAAATCCTATTCCTATGTTTACAAAATCCTACGAATCAAAGAGGCTCAAAGTGTCCATCACAACCGACCGTATAAACCTCTACACTGCAAATGTCCCTGCTCATCTTCAGTACAAGGAACATACTGTACTACTATCATACTCCCTCCGTTCCAAAATATAAGTCTTGGTAGAGATTTCCACTATGGATCACATACAGATGTATCCAGATACATTTTAGAGTGTAGATTCACTCATTTTGCTGCATATGTAGTTCATAGTGGAATCTATACAAAGACTTGTATATAGGAACGGAGAGAGAGTACATATTAGAGAAGAACAGAAGAGGAACATGGTAAAGAAGAGCAAGCAGATTTTGGATAATAAAATGTTGGTTGTGCAGTGCCCACACATGATGAACCAGAGCGCATTAAGAATGCAACACCCTGCTGTCTCTCGACCATTTCAGGTGGTTGGATGAAGATCCTATGTCTCCTAACCCTTCTTCTTCCTCGTCTCTGATTCTTCCCATACAGAACACCGCACGGACCGCCGACCCCCACCGCCTGTGTTCCTCCGCCACCCTCACCCTCCACCCCTGCCCCCACCCGCATCGAGTTTTCTTTGTTCAGCGAGGCCCCACCACCGCCCCCCCCACAACCACCTGAGTCCCTTTGTTTGCACCGGCGAACTTTGGCGAGCTTTGAAAAATCGACTGACCCAATTTTGAAATTTAGTCTACTGTGATTTAGCTAGTGTGGAATATAAAAAGGGAAAACCAAAGCATTGGGAGTATAGTGTTGAGCGTGCCATGACAGATCTGAAGGTGCAAACCAGACAAAGGCAACTTCGCAACCAAGACAAGAAATCAGAGTAAAGCAGTGGCAATCTATTTTCTTGCTGCGATAAATAAGTTGAGCAGATATGAAAGAGTACTGCCTCTGGTGTGGCGCCGTGTATGCATCTGCTGAGAATTTGACGGTGCTGCGGTAGCGATGGCTGTCGGCGGCGTGGAAGCAGATCTAGGAGGGTAGGCCGTGGCGGTGGGGCACAGTGGACGAGACGGTCGTAGGACCGGCGCCGGCAAGGTGGACGACAGCGAGGATGAAGCTAGAGGATGGGATGCAAGGATCCCCATCCGAATCCGTGGATGAGAGAGGTCGATCTCTTGTAATGGACGGCGGCGTCGGGGTATCAGCTCCGACATGGTGGAGGAGGACGGCAGTGTATGGGGTGGCGGACGGAGGAGGCTGGGGTGGAGAGGGTGTTTTGGCGCCTGAGGGAGTCCTGGATTAAGGGGTCCTCGGACAGCCGGACTGTATGCTTATACCGGACTATTGGACTATGAAGATACAAGATTAGAGACTTCGTCCCGTGTCCGGGTGGGGCTCTCCTTTGCGTGGAAGGAAAGCGTGGCAATTCGGATATGTAGATCTCCTTCTCTGTAACCGACTCTCTGTAACCCTAGCCCCCTCCGGTGTCTATATATACCGGAGGGTTTAGTCTGTAGGACCAAGAACAATCATAATCATATGCTAGCTTCTAGGGTTTAGCCTCTACGATCTCATGGTAGATCAACTCTTGTAATACTCATATCATCAAGATCAATCAAGCAGGAAGTAGGGTATTACCTCCATAGAGAGGGCCCAAACCTGGGTAAACATTGTGTCCCCCGCCTCCTGTTACCATTAGCTTTAGATGCACAGTTCAGGACCCCCTACCCGAGATCCGCCGGTTTTGACACCAACATTGGTGCTTTCATTGAGAGTTCCAATGTGTCGTCGCGGTAAGTCTTGATGGCTCCTTCAATCATCCACAAGGAGGAACTCCAGGGTGAGGTTTTCCTCCCCGGACAGATCTTCATATTCGGCGGCTTCGCACTGCGGGCCAACAAGCTTGGCCATCTGGAGCAGATCGATAGCTATGCCCCTTGTCATCAGGTCGAGTTTGGAAGCCTGATCTACACCACCGACATCTGCAGAGACTTGATCTTCGACGGATTCGAGCCCATGACAGGTGTGCGGAACAGTCACGATAAGCATGACTTAGATCTGCCGGTGTTTAGGAGATCACACCTGTAATGACCCCGGCTCTTAGTCCGGAGCAGATCGTGCCATCCAAGGACGGGTGGATGGACCCCGCCATGGAGGCCGCATACTCATCAGCGATAGAGATGAACACAGATCTCACCTCCAATGAGGTTTGTGTCATCGGACCCTCGGACTCATCTCCAGCCATAGGCTCTGAACCGCACACACCCGTGCCTATCGAACCTGATTGGGCACCGATCATGGAGTTTACCTCCACGGATATCTTCTAGCACTCGCCTTTGGGAAACGTGCTAAATTCGTTGAAATCTCTCTCCCTGTCAGGAGACTCTAGGCCGAACTATGTCCAGCTTGAGTGGGAAGCGGATGGCGAAGAAATTCGTTCCCCACCCACCACCCACTTAATAGCCCTTGTCGATGACTTAACCGACGTGCTTGATTTCGACTCCAAATACATCGACGGTATGGACGACAATGCCGGAGAAGAACAGGAACCACCGCCTAAAGGGCGCTGGACGGCCACCTCATTATATGATATATACATGGTGGGCACCCCCAAAGAAAACAACAGCGAGGAACACAAGGATGCAATGGAGGATAATCCTCTTGAGAAGCAACGAAAGCGACGACGTCAGTGCCGCTCTAAATCCCGCCACAGCAAAAACAGCGATAACAGCGCAAGAAAGAATAATACCCTGGTCGACTCTAAAGGCAATGACGACCCCGTGGACCCAACGATGGAGCAAGATGAGACAAGGGACGGCGAACATAGTCCGGGGCCGCTGTCCGATCATAGCGATGGCGGAGATAAAACTCATAAACCTGTCTCCGGAGAGGAGAACATTCCGGACGATGATGCACTCATCATCTCGGAAAGGCACTTGGAACAAGAGAACCTCCATAGAAGGCTTATCGCCACCGCGAGGAGCTTGAAGAAGCAGAATGTCACGCCCAATATGCGATACTATCCTAAAGAGACTCGAAGGTCCCACCAAGGATAGAACCGCATATTGAAACGCTTTTGCAAGGTGGATATCATTACATCAACATTATAAAATAGATGGGTATACATACAAGAGGCATACAATGCCACACGAATACAACATCATATCATACATGAGAACAACATCCGACTACGGATGAAACACAAACAAAAGCTCAAATGACATCCACCCTGCTAGCCCAGGCTGCCGACCTAGAACCTATCCCCTGATCAAAGAAGAAGCAGAAGAAGAGCTCCAAAACAAGCAAACATCGCTCTCACGTCAAGATCATCGCATAAACCTGTACCTGCAACTGTTGTTGTAGTAATCTGTGAGCCACGAGGACTCAGCAATCCCATTACCATGGGTATCAATACTAGCAAAGCTTAAAGGGAAAGGAAGGGGGTAAAGTGTTGAGGTTGCAGCAGCGACTAAGCATATATGGTGGCTAACATACGCAAATAAGAGCGAGAAGAGAGCAAGCGAAACGGTCGTCAACTAGTAATGATCAACAAGTGATCCTGAGCTCCTACTTACGCTAATCATAACATAGAAACCGTGTTCACCTCCCGGACTCCGCCAAAAAGAGACCATCACTGCTACACACACGGTTGATGTGTTTTAATTCGTATCTGGTGTCAAGTTATCTACAACCGGACATTAACAAATTCCCATCTGCCTATAACCGCAGGCACGGCTTTCGAAAGATTATACCCTGTAGGGGTGTCCCAACTTAGCCCATGACAAGCTCTCGCGATCAACGAAGGAATAGACCTTCTCCCAGGAAGACCCGATCAGACTCGAAATCCCGGTTTACAAGACATTTCGACAATGGTAAAACAAGACCAGCAAGACCGCCCGCTGTGCCGACAAATCCCGATAGGAGCTGCACATATCTCGTTCTCAAGGCACACCAGATAAGCTAAGCGTACAGGAGCCGACGAATCCAAGTTGCCAAGGAATGGTCCCGCACGGTGCTCTAGTTTGGACCAACACTCGGAGGAGCACTGGCCCGGGGGGGGGAGTAAATAAAGATGACCCTCGGGCTCCGGAAACCCAAGGGAAAAAGGGGCTAGGTGAGGCAAATGGTAAAACCAAGGTTGGGCCCTGCTGGAGGAGTTTTATTCAAAGCGAACTGTCAAGGGGGTCCCATAAATCACCCGACCGCGTAAGGAACGCAAAATCCGGGAACATAACACCGGTATGACGGAAACTAAGGCGGCAAGAGTGGAACAAAACACTAGGAAAAAGGCCAAGTCTTCCACCCTTTACCAAGTATATAGATGCATTAATAATATAAGGGATATTGTGATATCCCAACCAAAATCCTGTCCACCATGGAGAAATCTTCAACTTCACCTGCAACTAGCAACACTATAAGAGGGCTGAGCAAAGCGGTAACATGGCCAAACAACGGTTTGCATAGGAAAGGTGTCAAAGGTTAGAGGTTCATGGCAATTTGGGATGGCTTGATGAGCAAAAGATAGGTAACGTAGCATAGCGATAGAACAAAGCAACTAGCATAGCAATGATAGTAGTGATATCCAGGGTAGCGGTCATCTTGCCTGAAATCCCGCTTGGAAGAAGAACGAGTCCATGAAGAAGACGAACGGGAGTAGTCGAATGAATCCTCACAATCACAACATTACCGGAACTAAGAAGCAACACCGGAAAGAAGCAAACAACATGGTAAACACACAAGCATAAACATGGCATGATGCACAAACAAGTATGATGCATGTCCGGTTTAATGAGGCATGACATGGCAAAGTGCAACAAACGAAACTACATGTTAAGTGGAGCTCAATATGCAACGAGTTGCATATTGACGAAACACCACATGCAATTATTTAGTTTGATCTCGGTTATGTACCCAACAACATTAAATGTTGTTAAACATGGCAAGAGGTGAAGCATAAGAAAACTACTTATCTAAGCAAGTTTAAATGGGGCCGGAACAACAAAACAACAATTCCGAAAATCCCCATATGCATATTTTAGATTCGGTACTGTTCTGCCCTAAACACCATTTTAATGTTGTTAAACATCAAAACAAAGTGCACCATGTTAAACTAGGCATTTTTCCACCCCATTTACATATAAAGTTTATTAAAATTGGAGCTACGGTTATTTAGTTATGAAATAAATCATTTTAGCATATTATTTAAGCAAAATTAATGCAAACAGCAATTTTAAATATTTTAACATGGATGAAAGTTGGATATTGTGAAACTAGATAAAATTCTAAGCATTTTACATATATAGTTTGTTTGGTTTGGATGCATGCATATTTAAATATGAGCAAAGTAAAACAATGGCAGTTCTGTAAATATGCGGGCACTGGATATGACAAAAAGCACAGACTAGAAAAAAAAATAACATCGGGCCGAATCTGAAACAGTGGTAGTGGCCCAGGAGGATTTGGCCCAACCAGCTGTGGGTGGGTGTGATTGATTGAAAAAAATGACACAGGGGAAAAAAGAATTGAGGCCCCCTGGGATTCGATCCCAGGACCTCTTGCTGTCTGTGCACTGAGATGACCAGTGCGCTACTAACTAGATTGTGTTGAAGAATGGACTTGACGGAACATGAAACATGAGCAGAGCTTGATCTGGGTGATGCAAAAATTGGTGAAAACAAAAGGTGCGGCCGTGGGAATTCGATCCCTGGTCGCCTGGGTAACAAAGGGGAAGGCCATCCAGTTTGGCTCCTGCGTACGTTGTTTAACAAGGAGGTGGCCCCCTTGATAACCAAACAACAGAAGTGCCGAGCTTCAGCCATGGCTACGTCGAGAAAGCTCACGGCAGCGGCGAGCGAACGCGGCGCCGAACTCTGCTGCTAGGCATCAGCGGGTGTGCGGAAAAAGGTGTGCGTGCGGACGAACCAAGGGGCGGCTGCTGCGGGCATGCGCACAAGGCTATGGGTACTGCAAACCGAGGACGAGCAGGAGCTTGTCTCGGTCATGGTGGTACAGGTCGAAGCAGGCAACGGATCTCGCGTGTGCTGGATGCTTGAGTGCATGTGAGGATGCGTGCAATAGGTGAGGCGAGCAGAGGCTAGAACACGAGCTTCGGCTCGCTGCCATGGTCGTCCATGGCGGACATGGCCTCTGACGCGACGGGATCGGTGGCCACAATCGACAGAATCGAACCGGAGAGGGGCTGGGAGGAACGGCTGCTCACCTAGGTCCCGTAGGACAAGATGAGGACGCCAGAGATGTGGTGCAGCAAGGGCGAGGACGCGATGATCGACGGAGGCGCTCGGGTCCGTGAAGCAGAGGAAGATGACGAAGATGATGTCGAGGAACTTGGCGTTCCGCGGCGATGAAGTGGAAGAAGACGACGTCGTGGAAGAAGATTGCGTCACCCTTGGGCCCTTCTGGATCCTGGCCTAGCTTGAAGTCGAAGAAGACCACGAGGAGGCCTTGCAACCGATGGTAGAGCGTGCTCGGTGGTTCTCTGCTCCTCCGTTTCTCGAGGAAGAAGGAGAAAAAAGAGGGAAGGAAAGGGGTGGGGCGGCGAGAGGGGGGAAGAGGAAACCCTAGGGCGCGGGGCTGCGGTCTTATAGGGGCGAGGCGCGGCTTGACTGGCTGCCTCGGTGGCCATGTGCGGCAACGCGCAGTTTTACCGTGAGAGAGGAAAAGCAACGGGAGGAGGAAGAAAGGTGAAGTGGAGACAATGACATGCGAGCCCGGGCAAAGTGAAACGGGCGGCCACGCTGGAATTTTACCAAGGGAGCTGGATAGCTGCGGCCTGCTATGCGCTGGACTGGAGAAGGCCCATGTGGCTGCGCTGGGTAGCTCCCTCCCTCTCTTGCAAATACTCCTTCCTTTTTTTATTTCCTCAAACAGAAATGAAGGAGGGAATGTACAGGGACTTGTGAGAGGTCAATGGCTAAGATGAAAATATTTCTGGACTGCTAGATTTACGCAGGATTAGAATAAATTGACTTGGCAATTTTTATAGGTAGAAAAATAATCCAAGTTTGAAGTAAATTCAAACTTGAGCCATTTTTGAATCCAACCAAAACAACTCCAAAATGGATGATATTTGACAGAGAGGTATAAGGCATGGAGTAAGATCATCAGGAAAAAATGAACATTAATAGAGGAGGGGAAAATGTTACTTGCAAAACATGAAAGAAGAAGGAAGGGAGAGGTGATGATACATGGGCATGGCTTGAGAGAGATAGCAAAGGGGTTGATACAAACAACATGAATAGAGCAAGACAACATCATGAAGAATGCAATGCACATGGTGATTATGATGAAATGCAAAATGACAAGAGGCACAATGCAATGTAAACAATGATGATCATGAAGCAAGAAGCAAATATGATAAGGCACTCAACATGATCATGGCATAAACATATAGAAAATAAATATGCAAAATAATTATGCTAATACAAAAAACACAATAAGCACATGACAACAACTAAAATAAATGGAAGGGCAACTGAAGCGTCGGTCTCGGGGCGTTACAACTCTCCTCCACTAACAAGAGATCTCATCCCGAGATCTAGGATGGCACCAGAGAGAAACAGAAGAGGAAGAGAAGAGGTAAATCTAAGTTGCTTCTTCGACAAATGAGTGAAACCATGAACCTTGAGAGGTGAGCAGAATGAAAGAAAGAAACAACAAAGATGAACAAAGTTGAAAACACTCCGTTAGAAAAGAGGAACAAGGGATACAACGAGAACCAAGAGGTTTAGTGATAAGATAGATATTGAAACCACTCCGGTTAAAACTAGATAGAGAAGGAATAAGATTGATATAATTTGGGCAGCACTCCGACTGAAAGAAGAAGGAAAACTTGATAAGATGAAAAGAACTTGAAGAGATGGCACAACACTCCGGTTAAATGGATAAGCAAGAAAAGAACACGATCCTCACAAAACGAGGTGATGGGTGAAGAGGACAACATCATAATGCCTCCGTAATGAAAGAATATAAGTTAGACCGTTGGGATAAAGGGACGGAGGAGAAAATGACAACTTTTGCCACAAGTGAACTTGGAAAGAATCCTTGCAAAGAAGAATCGAATGGAGTTGTTGGAAAATCAACAACGAGAAGCACAAGCTTGTAGTGGGCTTATGGAAAACTTCTCAAAATTGAGGTGAAATTCTGCCACTAGGGAAACAAATAATATAATTGATAACACCAACAAGATGGAAAACTTCTTCCACCAAGATGATAGAGAGATAACTTGGATCATTGATAAACACCACGAATAGCAACATTCCTTAGGGAAGGCTTTAGATGAAATATGACACAAGATAACTCCAACGAAGAGATTAATGGATTTAAAATACCTCATTCTTGACAACATGTGAATCGCGAAACATGAATGGAAAATTGTCAAGAATAATATAACACCACCTCAAAAGATAAGGTAGAAAGAATTGCACTTCAAAATGCAAGAAGAAGAATACTTGAACTCCTCAAAAAAAATATATGTGTTGAGCACCATGTTTAATTTTGAGTATAGCTTGACGGATCATAACTTCGAGAGAAATCTTGAAGAACAATTGAAGAATGAAGAGAATCCTTGATGAACCACCATGTAGAGCCTCCATGAAGAACTCCGGTAATAAAAGGATGATAGAAAGGAAGAGAAGTTGAAAGAACAAGGTGAAGCCTTGCAATGATTTAGATGGAGCTTCGCGATGATATAACCAAGAAAACTTGGAACTCCGGAATGAAAGAATTGAATCACCTCGAGGAAATAAGAATAAGATTTATTGTATGCTTATCCTTCATCAAATTAAATTGATGACAAGCAACGGATTTGGCATACTACTTATTCTCGTAGAAAGAATTAAAAGAGATATAGCGCAAACTTGAGAAGGTATTGATGGAACCACCGGTGGGATTTGGAAACAACGAATGAATTGATATGATAACAAAGGAAGTGAAATCTTGAACGAACCACCGTAAAAATTGCAAAAGAGAGTAGCAAGGGCACAATTCACCGGAAAGAATTTGAAAACAAATGAAGATACTTGAAAGGATTTAGATACATGAGAACAAAGAGAACATGAACTGATTAGAGAATACTTGAATGATGCACCAGTAAGATTTGTAGAACGAGATCTGAAAGCTGGAATGAATAATTCTGAGATGATGGCTCCGGAGAATCAAACTAAAAAGACTCCTGAATTGCTCCAGATGGGTGAAAAGAATTCTCACAATGAAAAACAATTATGAAAGGATGGCATCAAGATAGAACCATGAATCTTGAAGAGAATGGAGCAAGATTTAAAGGAAAACTCTTCTTCGGTCTTCACATGTTGAGAATGATGATGAGAAACACCATGAATTGTTGAGATACTCCGGGAGAAAATTAGAAAGGTTGTGCCAATGATGAAAATATTTTTAAAGCGATCTTGAATAAAGAATATGACTGATGAAAATTCATTCTTACGTCAAACTTGAAAAGAATTTGAGAATAACTCCGGGAGAATTAGAAGAGTCAGGTAAGATCCTGGGAAACGACCTATGGGTTAGGGCCCACTGAAAAGGAACACGGTTGGAAATGATTTTAAAGTGAGATTGCACCGGTTGAATTAAATAGCTTGAATGAGAGAAAAACTTGAAGTAACTCGAACGGATTAAGAAAGGAAACATGATTCTTCTGAGATATCTTCAACACTCTGGAACAAATGAATAGCAAGAGGTGAGTGATTGAGAGGTGCACCGGCATGAGAAAGCATTTGACACGAGGAAAGGAATATGATCAACACTGAAAGCTTGAATTGGATCCACCGGAGAAGAAAAAGAACGAAGGATGATGAACTTGAAACTGTTGAGCATCTTCATGGGAAATCACCGGATAAGAACATTGACGGACAAGGGTGAAGTGACTTCACATGAATAAATGGATACATGATTAAAATATATGAGTCCTTGCAGAAAAGGGTGGGAGGGAGGAAAAAAAAACAAAGGCAACTTGGGACGGATGGAAGAAACACCGTTGAGAAAACTTAGAAATGATCTTGCGGATGGGGAGAATGATGGGATCATCTCGAAGAGAAGCGCACCGGTTAGAAATAGAATTGGGAAGACAAACTCGATAAACAAGAAGGATTAGTATTCACATAGCAATATGAGAACATCATTTAGGGAAGGTATGGATTCAACATTTGACTTCGAAGCAACTCGAATACTACAGTTAAAACAAAACAAAAGATTTGGCTTGCAGAATAAGCCGGGACAAATACATATGATAGAGATTTACCCAATCCCATATCATGCATCTGTCGGAAAGATATTCTAGGAGCTACTTGAATTCCCACCTATAAAACTCCTGAAACTTTCTGGTTATGCAATCTGGTGTTGAGGATACAGGGGAAGCAATATATCTCACCCAAACTAACAATACCTACATTGAAGCTGTATCCATCCGTCAAAACATAACCAAGAAACCTTCAGAAATCGTGTACCTCAACCTTCGAAAAGCATCCGTTATACGAGCTATGGAATACTCCCGAACTCCCCAGTACTGGGTGGCGTCGAGGTTATCTCACCAACAATTGCATAAAAGAGATTTTCGATGTCGGCAAAACTCAGGTATTCCAGAACTGCAACGATAAAATTGTGACGACAACACCTCGGAGCTCAACTCCCCGGGTCAATGCCACATAATAGACAGGAGGCACCAAAAACAATGTTCTCGTCACAAAACCATCGGAACGATTCCAAGATACCCGTGTGATCCTAAATTTTTTTAGTGAAATTTGAGGAGAGGAAAGTCAAAACATCTACGTCAGGAGACCTCACTAGAGCGACGAAGGGACTGAGGAGTAAAAAGAATCCTACTCTCCAATATATATAATCCTAAGACTCAAAATAGTTTTCTTCTAGACTCAACAACGACCAACAATCAAGGGGGCTCCTATGGTCGGTCGAGGCTCTGATTACCAACTTGTCACGCCCAATATGCGATACTATCCTAAAGAGACTCGAAGCTCCCACCAAGGATAGAACCGCATATTGAAACGCTTTTGCAAGGTGGATATCATTACATCAACATTACATAATAGATGGGTATACATACAAGAGGCATACAATGCCACACGAATACAACATCATATCATACATGAGAACAACATCCGACTACGGATGAAACACAAACAGAAGCTCAAACGACATCCACCCTGCTAGCCCAGGCTGCCGACCTGGAACCTATCCCCTGACCAAAGAAGAAGCAGAAGAAGAGCTCCAAAACAAGAAAACATCGCTCTCGCGTCAAGATCATCGCATAAACCTGTACCTGCAACTGTTGTTGTAGTAATCTGTGAGCCACGAGGACTCAGCAATCCCATTACCATGGTTATCAATACTAGCAAAGCTTAAAGGGAAAGGAAGGGGGTAAAGTGGTGAGGTTGCAGCAGCGACTAAGCATATATGGTGGCTAACATACGCAAATAAGAGCGAGAAGAGAGCAAGCGAAACGGTCATCAACTAGTAATGATCAAGAAGTGATCCTGAGCTCCTACTTACGCCAATCATAACACAGAAACCGTGTTCACCTCCCGGACTCCGCCAAAAAGAGACCATCACGGCTACACACACGGTTGATGCGTTTTAATTCGTATCTGGTGTCAAGTTATCTACAACCGGACATTAACAAATTCCCATCTGCCTATAACCGCAGGCACGGCTTTCAAAAGATTATACCCTATAGGGGTGTCCCAACTTAGACCATGACAAGCTCTCGCGATCAATGAAGGAATAGACCTTCTCCCAGGAACACCCGATCAGACTCAGAATCCTGGTTTACAAGACATTTCGACAATGGTAAAACAAGACCAGCAAGACCACCCGCTGTGCCGACAAATCCCGATAGGAGCTGCACATATCTCGTTCTCAGGGCACACCGGATAAGCTAAGCGTACAGGAGCCGACGAATCCAAGTTGCCAAGGAATGGTCCCGCACGGTGCTCTAGTTTGGACCAACACTCGGAGGAGCACTGGCCCGGGGGGGGGGGGGGGGGGTAAATAAAGATGACCCTCGGGCTCCGGAAACCCAAGGGAAAAAGGGGCTAGGTGAGGCAAATGGTAAAACCAAGGTGGGCCTTGCTGGAGGAGTTTTATTCAAAGCGAACTGTCAAGGGGGTCCCATAAATCACCCGACCGCGTAAGGAACGCAAAATCCGGGAACATAACACCGGTATGACGGAAACTAAGGCGGCAGGAGTGGAACAAAACACTAGGCAAAAGTCCAAGTCTTCCACCCTTTACCAAGTATATAGATGCATTAATAATATAAGAGATATTGTGATATCCCAACCAAAATCCTGTCCACCATGGAGAAATCTTCAACTTCACTTGCAACTAGCAACACTATAAGAGGGCTGAGCAAAGCGGTAACATGGCCAAACAACGGTTTGCATACGAAAGGTGTCAAAGGTTAGAGGTTCATGGCAATTTGGGATGGCTTGATGAGCAAAAGATAGGTAACACAGCATAGCGATAGAACGAAGCAACTAGCATAGCAATGATAGTAGTGAGATCCAGGGTAGCGGTCATCTTGCCTGAAATCCCGCTAGGAAGAAGAACGAGTCCATGAAGAAGACGAACGGGAGTAGTCGAATGAATCCTCACAATCGCAACATTACCGGAACTAAGAAGCAACACCGAAAAGAAGCAAACAACATGGTAAACACACAAGCATAAACATGGCATGATGCACAAACAAGTATGATGCATGTCCGGTTTAATGAGGCATGACATGGCAAAGTGCAACAAACAAAATTACAAGTTAAGTGGAGCTCAATATGCAACGAGTTGCATATTGACGAAACACCACATGCAATTATTTAGTTTGATCTCGGTTATGTACCCAACAACATTAAATGTTGTTAAGCATGGCAAGAGGTGAAGCATAAGAAAACTACCTATCTAAGCAAGTTTAAATGGGGCCGGAACAACAAAACAACAATTCCAAAAATCCCCATATGCATATTTTAGATTCGGTACTGTTCTGCCCTAAACACAATTTTAATGTTGTTAAATAGCAAAACAAAGTGCACCATGTTAAACTAGGCAGTTTTCCACCCCATTTACATATAAAGTTTATTAAAATTGGAGCTACGGTTATTTAGTTATGAAATAAATCATTTTAGCATATTATTTAAGCAAAATTAATGCAAACAGAAATTTTAAATATTTTAACATGGATGAAAGTTGGATATTGTGAAACTAGATAAAATTCTAAGCATTTTACATATATAGTTTGTTTGGTTTGGATGCATGCATATTTAAATATGAGCAAAGTAAAACACTGGTAGTTCTGTAAATATGCAGGCACTGGATATGACAAAAAGCACAGACTGGAAAAAAAATATAACATCTGGCCGAATCTGAAACAGTGGTAGTGGCCCAGGAGGATTTGGCCCAACCAGCTGTGGGTGGGTGTGATTGATTGAAAAAAATGACACAGGGGAAAAAAGAATTGAGGCCCCCTGGGATTCGATCCCAGGACCTCTTGCTGTCTGTGCGCTGAGATGACCAGTGCGCTACTAACTAGATTGTGTTGAAAAATGGAGTTGACGGAACATGAAACATGAGCAAAGCTTGATCTGGGTGATGCAAAAATTGGTGAAAACAAAAGGTGCGGCCGTGGGAATTCGATCCCTGGTCGCCTGGGTAACAAAGGGGAAGGCCATCCAGTTTGGCTCCTGCGTACGTTGTTTAACAAGGAGGTGGCCTCCTTGATAACCAAACAACAGAAGTGCCGAGCTTCAGCCATGGATACACCGAGAAAGCTCACGACAGCGGCGAGCGAACGCGGCGCCGAACTCTGCTGCTAGGCATCAGCGGGTGTGCGGAAAAAGGTGTGCGTGCGGACGAACCAAGGGGCGCCGCCGCGGGCATGCGCACAAGGCTACGGGTACTGCAAACCGAGGACGAGCAGGAGCTTGTCTCGGTCATGGTGGTACAGGTCGAAGCAGGCAACGGAGCTCGCGTGTGCTACATGCTTGAGTGCGTGTGAGGATGCGTGCAATAGGTGAGGCGAGCAGAGGCTAGAACACGAGCTTCGGCTCGCTGCCATGGTCGTCCATGGCGGACATGGCCTCTGACGTTACGGGATCGGTGGCCACAATCGACATAATCGAACCGGAGAGGGGCTGGGAGGAACGGCTGCTCACCTAGGTCCCGTAGGACAGATGAGGACGCCAGAGATGTGGTGCAGCGAGGGCGAGGACGCGATGATCGACGGAGGCGCTCGGGTCCCTGAAGCAGAGGAAGACGACGAAGATGATGTCGAGGAACTTGGCATTCCACGGTGATAAAGAGGAAGAAGACGACGTCATGGAAGAAGATCGCGTCGCCCTTGGGCCCTTCTGGATCCTGGCCTAGCTTGAAGTCGAAGAAGACCACGAGGAGGCCTCGCAACCGACGGTGGAGCACGCTCGGTGGTTCTCTGCTCCTCCGTTTCTTGAGGAAGAAGGAGAAAACAGAGGGAAGGAAAGGGGTGGCGGCGGCGAGAGGGGGGAAGAGGAAACCCTAGGGCGCGGGGCTGCGGTGTTATACGGGCGAGGCGCGGCTCGACTGGCTGCCTCGGTGGCCATGTGCGGCAATGCGCAGTTTTACCGTGAGAGAGGAAAAGCAACAGGAGGAGGAAGAAAGGTGAAGTGGAGACAATGACATGCGGGCCCGGGCAAAGTGAAACGGGCGGCCACGCTGGAATTTTACCAAGGGAGCTGGATAGCTGCGGCCTGCTGTGCACTGGAGTGGAGAAGGCCCATGTGGCTGCGCTGGGTAGCTCCCTCCCTCTCTTGCAAATACTCCTTCCTTTTTTTTATTTCCTCAAACAGAAATGAAGGAGGGAATGTACAGGGACTTGTGAGAGGTCAATGGCTAAGATGAAAATATTTCTGTACTGCTAGATTTACGCAGGATTAGAATAAATTGACTTGGCAATTTTTAGAGGTAGAAAAATAATCCAAGTTTGAATTAAATTCAAGCTTGAGCCATTTTTTAACCCAACCAAAACAACTCCAAAATGGATGATATTTGACAGAGAGGTATAAGGCATGGAGTAAGATCATCAGGAAATAAATGAACATTAATAGAGGAGGGGAAAATGTTACTTGCAAAACATGAAAGAAGAAGGAAGGGAGAGGTGATGATACATGGGCATGGCTTGAGAGAGATAGCAAAGGGGTTGACACAAACGACATGAATAGAGCAAGACAACATCATGAAGAATGCAATGCACATGGTGATTATGATGAAATGCAAAATAACAAGAGGCACAATGCAATGTAAACAATGATGATCATGAAGCAAGAAGCAAATATGATAAGGCACTCAACATGATCATGGCATAAACATATAGAAAATAAATATGCAAAATAATTATGCTAATGCAAACAACACAATAAGCACACGACAACAACTAAAATAAATGGAAGGGCAACTGAAGCGTCGGTCTCGGGGCGTTACACAGAAGCAAAGGCTTAAGGCCGCGCAGGATACACTCAATCGCAGATGGAAAAAAAAGTGCTCGACACTGAAGAAAAATACGGTGGCGATCGCCACACAAAGAGCTATCCAAAGAGCAAGCTGCTGCCCGAATTCGACGACGAGGCTATAGAGCCCCTTCCGCCGAAAAATAATATGGCCGATCCACCGGACCGACCACCCCATGGCCGCGACAGAGTGGCTAACGATGCCACACACTAGTCAGCACACGATTTACATGAGCACCAGGACAAAAAAGCTGGTATGGCCAGGTCCATCTATGGATCTAGGAAGCGTGCTCCGGCGTAGGATCACGACCACCAAAATGGTTATACTAATTGAATACCAGCTCGGAATCAACACCGAACACTACAACCGTCGGCGGCATGCCATGACACATCCAAATACAGGGGTGTCGCGCACCCCCTGTGCTTCACTGATGAGGTGCTGGATCATGAATTTCTAGAAGGATTTAAACCCGTAAACATAGAGGCATACGACGGAACGACAGACCCTGTGCTCTAGATTGAGGAATTTATTCTTCACATCCACATGGCTCACGAAGATGACCTCCATGCCATCAAATACCTGCCCCTCAATTTGAAAGGACCAGCTCGGCACTAGTTGAAAAGCCTCCCTGAAAACTCAATTGGAAGTTGGGAGGAACTTGAGGATGCTTTCAGGGCTAATTTTCAAGGGACCTATGTCCGACCTCTGGATGTACACGATTTAAGTCACATAATCCAACAACCCGGAGAGTCAGCCCGTAAGATTTGGAACAGATTTCTCACCAAGAAGAATCAAATCATCGACTGTCCGGATGCCGAAGCCTTAGAGGCTTTCAAGCATAGTGTCCGGGACGAATGGCTCGCCAGACACCTCGGCCAGGAAAAGCCGAGGACAATGGCAGCCCTAACAAGCCTTATGACCCGCTTTTGCGTGGGCGAGGACAACGGGTTGGCCCGCAGTGACACCAGCGTCCCAGGCACATCCAAAGTCAGGGATGGCAATGGGAAGCCGCGATGCAATAAAAACAAGCGTCGAAACAATGAAGACAGCCCAGACAACACGACGATAAACGCCGGATTCAGGGGCTCTCGACCCGGTCAACGGAAAAAGCCATTTAAAGGCAACAGAGATGGGCCGTCCAGCCTAAACAAAATTCTGGACAGATCATGTCAGATTCATGGCACCCCCAAAAAACCTGCAAAACACACCAACAGAGAATGCTGGGTCTTCAAGCAGGCCGACAAGCTAAACGCCGAATACAAGGGGAGGGAGATGCTAAGTGAAGACAAGGACGAGCCTCGCCAGCTGAACACTAGGGGACAATTTTTTCCACCAGAGGTCAAAACAGTGAACATGATTTACGCAATCCACATACCGAAGAGGAGGCGCAAACGTGCACTCCGAGACGTATATGTTGTTGAACCCGTCGCCCCCAAATTCAACCCATGGTCGGCCTGCCCGATCACTTTCGATCACAGGGATCATCCGACTAGTATCCGGCATGGAGGTTCGGCTGCCTTGGTGAGATGCATGCATTTCAGATAGAATGCCACACTGGCTCTGGAGTGCCCGGGGGCGATAGATATATGGATATATAGAAGGAAGGGATCATCGTCTGCGAGCTCTCTCTCCTAATCCACTTTCATATTGCAAAGGCTCTAACAGAGCAAAGTTGTACAAAAAGAAGTATGCATATGGTCGGTCCCCTTCGAAAGGCAATGGAAAGCAAGGGTCCCACTAGCATTGAGGAAGGAAGCGGTGAGACCAGTTCAACCATAACCTTGAATGAATTTATATAAGCCAGGATCTTGTACCGGGTACGGAGACTCTCTAGTGATGCTCCCCTACCCCCCTCTGCATAGGGTAATAAGCTGGAGTGATAAGCTTAAGCTAATAACACATAGAGAGCTAATACCATATCCCGCCCGGCTTCGTCTTTAGCTGACCCAGCCCGGCTTCCCCTTCAAGCGTTCAAGAATAAGCATGGGAGTCGAATAGATATGGCACTTGGAAACTACCGTTGCTATTTCAGGTTTCACATTGTACAGAATGAAATCATCGATAGGGCTCGCCCCGAAGAGAGGATGTTGCGCTTAATAGAAAATTGTTTAGTTTAGGAATTTACCTTAGCTTAAAATAGATATGTAACATGATGTACTTACACGTGCAACCACTCCGTCTTCTAGACCGGGGTCATAATTGAACCCACAACAAACCTCATATGATGTGACTTCTCCACCCTCTAGGCAATTGAAAACTGGTCCCATTAGCTCGAATTTACTAATGTTAGAAAGGAAGACGAAGGTGCCAAAACAAAGCATTTGTTTCAAGCGCTGTCGTGTCCTTGAGCTTCAAAGTATCCAAAATCTTGATCGAGAAGAGTAAGCATTGCCTGGTGAGGAAGAGCGGAAGCATAGGTTTTTGGATCCTAGTGAAGGAGTTAGAACTTCCTCTTTGGAATAGAAATTGGCTATTTCTACATAGGGAAAGTCGTGTGCAATGAAAAATGCAAGCACGATTTGGGGAGGGATTTTTATCTATTGTAACAGGGAAGAATTATCTACTCCATCCGACTAGTTCCGGGTTCGAGTCCCGGGATACCATCTAACCCGAGTCCTTATGGATGGCGGCAGTAGTCTTAATCTGATATATCAAGACACTATCCGCAAAATGGGGATAGACCCGTCAAGAATCAGCCAAAGTAGTACTACCTTTAAAGGAGTAATACCAGGCGTAGAGTCCCGCTGTACGGGCTCTCCAACATTAGAGGTTGTATTCGATTCTCCCGACAACTTCCAAAGCAAAGAACTAATCTTCGACATCGCTCCATTCTGAAGCGGCTACCATGCACTACTAGGAAGAATGGCCTTTGCTCGTTTCAATGCAGTTCCGCATTACGCTTATCTTAAACTTAAGATGCCCGGTCCATGTGGTGTCATCACAATCAGCGGAAATACAGAGCGTTCCCTACGTGCGGAAGAATATGTGGTGGCCTTAGCAGCCGAACCACTGAATGACCTCCCCAATCCGAACAAATGTTCGGTCGTAAAGACCACGGACACGGCTAGATGTGTCCGACGCACCACTAGTTGTAGCAGCCCAGATAAACCTGAGCTTGGGTCGATGAATATACCCCCATATGTGGTGCTAGGGGCTGCCCGCATGTAAAAGGGCCCATAGTTCGGCTAGACCCTATTAATACAATAATAGATTGCATTTTCATGGTTCTTTAAGAATAACCAACTTTTTGCACAATCACACCAGATTCTTTCACCTGGGTTTTTCTTTTTTACAGATGACCATCGTGCTTCACCCTTCCAGGATACGGCACAACAGAGACAAAGGCGCAGACGTGCAACAGGGCCCCGCTCAAAGGTTTCTTTTTAGATTAAGACCCCGTGTAAACCTTTTTATTGTCTCTTGTTGTTCAAACCCTCCAGGCACTTAAAATAACTGAGAGGGATACTGGCGTTATTGGCATTTCGTAACGTCGGATTAATGCACGTACCTGGATATTCAGGGCTCATTATCGAGGGCGATACTTAGCCCAATATATGTTTTAAAGTCCGAATACCTTCGGGAGTGTTCGGCGTCGCGAGTTTGGCCTTATATGCATCAGCTCTGAATCATGTCTTTGGTCAATAGTTGGGTTTGCCCGACTCCCATGTTTTGCTACCTGACGCTCCGCTCTATCGGCTAAGGTGGCACCAGGAGAACTACTGCGATTGTGCCTTGGTTCACCTGGATGAGCACCTTAGTAGAGAAAGCCGAAAACTGACTGTCATGATAAAGCGAGAGACTGGTCAACCACTCAATGACTCAGCGGATTCTTCGTCATTCCTCCGCATTAACGAAGGAATGGTTTCCTGGTCAAGTATGTACGTGCACCGTATTCGGATGACTGCGGAAGTACCAGGGGCTATATAGTAGCCCCACGGTCAAACTCCTATGGCTAAGTGAAAGTGCTAAAGCTATATAGTCTGATTGCCTTGTTCGCCGTGCTATCACCTCCTTAAACGGACCAAGACATTGGATCAAGTGTGACTAAGCGCTTTAACGAACACCCCCGCATTATATGCGTGGGGGCGGAAGCCGACAACTGCAAACTTTCAGGTTATATACATACATACATAAATGGCCGCACAGGAGGCACTATAATACTTTACATGCAAAAGTATCAATACAGCCTTTATAATCAAAATAGCATTGTTTTTACAATCAAGATACATGTCACTGGAACATGGTATCCTTTGAGCACTGAGCCTATATTAAACGGGCACCTTCTAGGACTTCTTCAATATAGTGCTCGGGCGAGTCCTGACCCCCGGGCGGACCCCTGGTTGCAACAGTGGTGGCTTCCATCTCTGCCCAATATGTCTTCACACGGGCAAGAGCCATCCGCGCACCCTCTATGCACGCTGACCTCTTGACAGTGTCGATGTGCGGCACAACACGAAGAAATAATTGCACTAAACCAAAATAACTATCCAGACTTGGTTCCTTCGGCCAAAGATGATCCACGTCAGACTTCATGGCAAGCCCCGACAACCTATGGAGCTCGGCCCACTCAGCCATTTGCTCATTCAATAGCAGCGGATGCTTTGGATTACTGAACTGCGACCGGAATAATCTTTCCACCTCATGATCTTTCTGATCTTCGAAATACTCAGCCGCGTCAGTAGCACTCTTTGCTAAATCCAAGTATGCGTCTGCCGAACTTCACAATTGATCCAGAGGGGCATACTTAGGATCGCCGAACTTCATCCGCAATAAGAAGGGCTTCCTGGCCATGATATCTACGGTTTGACGAAGCTCCTGCCGCACTGCTTTGATTTCAGAGCGTGTTTCCTTGGCTGCTTCCAAGGCCTTCTTCAGGTCAGCCGTTTTCGCTTGGCTTTCCCTTTCGAGGAGCTCATATCGGCTGGCAGCATTTTGCAGCTCAAGAGCCATGTTGGCTATTTTATCTTCGCTCTGGCGATGAGCAGCCTATTTGGCTGTTAACTCTTCGTCCGCCTTCAGGGCGGCCGCATCACTTCTCCTGGCTTGGTCCTTGGCTCGGGCAAGTTCTGCCCAAAGGGTCTCCATGGCGGCAGCTCCATTTGCAGTCAAAGCATATTATAAATACTGGCATCATGCTCCTCTTAATATTCGCTGAATATACATACCCTGTGCCTCATCAAGCCACCTGTTCACAAGCGTGATGTCCGCATCCGCCACGTCAAGCTGTCGTCTCCATTTGGCAAAATCAGTAGTCCAGTCAGCCGCTGGACCCTCAGCCGTCTGCGCATGAAAGCAGCGCTATCATTACCTGAGACTATGATCCTCTGCTCGCCACCTCTGGACGACAACCAGAGTCTCAGGGGCTACTATGTACACAGAGCACACCTAGCGTGTGCGGTACAATCAAAAATATATATATTACTTTGCGTACCTCAAAGCCTCTTAGTGGGCTCGTAAAAGCTTCATTTAACCCTCTTTTGGCGGATGAGATCCTCTCAACCACCATACCCATTAAGGTATGATACACCTCTGAGATAGCCGCTTGCTTTAAAAGATCCATCAATGTGTTTGGTTATACACCGGATAGTCCCAGCCTTTTTCTGTTGGTCTCCTTAGGAGCTGAGAACCCAGGACTTCGGCGGCCGAAGTGTTACCTTCTGGCCTTTGCGGATCAGGAGAAATCCTCTGCGATGACACCTCAGGGTTGTCCATCTCACGAGGCGGGGAAGCAGGGGGAGGTGTTTCACTCTCCATCATCTCCGGAAGAAGATCCCCCGAAGACAAACTTTGTTGAGAAGGGCTATGAGACGGACTGCAAAACATATGTCTCGGTTGGTATTCTCAGAGAAAAAGCAGGGCATATTTACTAATGTGCCTTTGTTTACTTACAACTCGGCTGACGGCTGTCCCCCTTGTGGGCACTGTGCGGTAAGGATGCCCTCTGGGGCAGGGCCCCCTGGTGAGGGTTTTCTCCCTCGTTTGGAAACCTCCGTTTCCAAGTTTTCAGGGGCGGCCCTTTTCTTCCCGTGGGGGGAGGTGATTTCAGATTCAACTCCCCGATCACCCTCCTTCGTGGAGGCACCAATTCCCCCGGTTTGGATGTGTAACGTATGAAGCATGCTTTCAGCTTCTCTATTCCTCCCCTCATCTTCTCCTGATAGCTCTTGATAAGGTGTGCGAGCCAGCATCCTGGTTAGTATTGGATCCGACAAGCCTTCAGGAAGAGGGGCCGAACACCTGATCCTCTCCGCCTTTCTTATCCAGTCCTTGCCGAGGGCAATTTTTTAGAATGATGTTGTGAAAAATATAATAGCAGCATGTTTGGTCGCAGAGTTACTTACTTGGGTATCTGGACAGTCACAGTTCAGACCCGCATCCTCGGTGGTGTCCGGACACTTTATTCGTGATCCGAAGAATAAATGATACATCCCTTCGAGCGTCACGCCAAAGAAGTGTTGAATGGTTCGTGGTCCTTCCGGGTTGAACTCCCACATACGGAGAGATCGACGTTGGCAAGGCAGGGCCCGACGAACTAACATTACCTGCATTACTTTGACAAGACTGATATCCCTCTTAAGTAGATCTCAGATGTGGCTTTGCAGTGTCAGCACGTCATTCGCTGGCCCCCAGTCCAACCCTTTGTTGACCCATGATGCCAATTGGGGCGGAGGGGCAGAGCAGAAGGCTGGGGCGGCTGCCCGCTTTGTATCGGGGTGCTGTGATGTAAAACCACTCCCGTTGCCATAGGTCGGACACCTTTGGGAAGGAACCCTTTGGCCATGGGGCGTCGGCACCTCTACTTATTATAGCGCCTCCGCACTCCGCGTGTCACTTGTCGATTGTCTTTGGCTTCACATTGAAGGTCTTGAACCATAAGCCGAAGTGTGGGGTAATGCGGAGGAAAGCCTCACACACGATGATAAACGACGAGATGTGAAGGATGGAATCTGGAGCTAGATCATGGAAATCTAGCCCGTAATAGAACATGAGCCCTCTTACGAAGGGATCAAGACTAAAGCCCAGCCTCGGAGGAAGTGGGAAACAAATACAACACCCTCGTTGGGTTTGGGAGTGGGGATAACCTGCCCTTGAGCAGGTAGCCTGTGGGGGATTTCGGCGGTCAGATACCTAGCCTCCCTAAGCTTCCAAATGTCCTCCTCTATAACAGAAGAGGCTATTCAGTGGACTTGAAGGTTGGATCCGGACATGGTTGAAGATCCGGAGCGCTTAACATGAACCTTGGGTGTTGGAACTCAAGGTAGGGGAAGGGAGGGATCGGGCGTGGAAAGAAAAGGACAAGTCTAGACCTCTTTATAAAGAGGGTGAATATCAAGCGTCTTCCACGTGGTCGTTTGGAACTTTCCTAAAACCGAGGAGTCATACTAACGACACGATTTGGTTACCCACACCCGTATTGATGAGGATCCCGTGATAAGGGGAACACGATCTTTGCTTCGACAAGACGTGCCAATAAAACTGCCTCGCAATACGTGTAGTAACAGGCTGGGAAAAATGGTTCGTATAATGACCGGGCCGCGGCATGATGTCATGCTACGAATAGTTGTCAGCAGATTAGATTTGTGGAATATTGTGCTCTCTATGGTGGTATGTGTAATTTGGTTTGCAGAGTCAGACACGATCCTTGTGTTCAAAATCTTATATGGAGTATTCGGAGGAGGAACCCGCCTTGCAATGCCGAAGACAATCTACGCGCCGGACTCATCGTCATTGAAGCCTGGTTCAGGGGCTATTGAGGGAGTCCTGGATTAGGGGGTCCTCGGACAGCCGAACTATATGCTTATGCCAGACTGTTGGACTATGAAGATACAAGATTAAAGACTTCGTCCCATGTCCGGCGGGACTCTCCTTTGCGTGGAAGGCAAGCTTGGCAATTCGGATATGTAGATCTCCTTCTCTGTAACCGACTCTGTGTAACCCTAGCCCCCTCTGGTGTCTATATAAACCAGAGGATTTAGTCCGTAGGACCAAGAACAATCATAATCATATGCTAGTTTCTAGGGTTTAGCCTCTATGATCTCGTGGTAGATCAACTCTTGTAATACTCATATCATCAAGATCAATCAAGCAGGAAGTAGGGTATTACCTCCATAGAGAGGGACCTAACCTGGGTAAACATTGTGTCCCCCGCCTCCTATTACCATTAGCCTTAGACGCACAGTTCGGGACCCCCTACCCGAGATCCGTCGGTTTTGACACCGACAGCACCCACAGAGTACGAATGGGGAAAAGGAAGGTAGAGAGGAAGGGGGGAACCATGTGTTCAGAGCGCGCTTGTCTCAAATGCGAGGAAATTTACAAACTTAGCCCCCATTTTAAATTTCCTACATCACGGCAATATTAGTCAGTTGGGGATAGGACGGTAATCTCACATACACCGAATATTTGCCGACGAGAGTTTGTTTTTGGCGCCCACCATGTATGAATCGGGGAGGGAGTCGATTTCGGCCAAGGACACACTATCTTTTGGCGCCCACCATGTATGAATCCAGGTGAGAGGAGTTATGTCATATTTGGGTAAAATTACAAACCTACCCCTATCAAAACCTATAGAAATCCAGCAGATAGGCTTTTCGTGGCAGGGATAGGCAGTAGTAATTTCCATCTCCCAGATTTTGGTTTTGGGTGGTTACTGCAACTTTCTCTGCTTCGTTCAAATTTTGCAGAGTGCATGTTTACCGTGCCAACTCAATTTGAATCTCGTTTGTATTCTATTTTTTTCGGGCGGGATCCATTTTTTATTGGAATTAAATTCTATATACATCATTTTTTATATATACTTTCAAAATCACAACAAAGTATTCTGCTCCTTTATACATATAATATGATTTACAAATAGAATGATCTCAAAATCATAAGGTTGAATTCGAAAAATTTAAACCAAATTATGTTCTACTAAAATGTATGGATCAGTAATATCTACATATTAAATAACATAGATGCGCGTGAATTCATATGAGTATGCATGTTTGATAGATCAATTTTGGTTCGAGTATGGATTACATGTATCATCATCTCGAATTCAAATATTTGAATCCCTTTTATGTTCACTCCTTTCACGCCCATCTCTCTCGCATGCATGCTCCTTCATGTAGCTATCACTCTCTTTTCTCCAGCTCACCCGCACGCTCACTTCATGTTTCTCCTATCCTCGCAAACATGGTCTCTCGACGTCTCCCTTGAGAAGTGTCACACTCTCCCTATCATTATACATTACATGGTTTTCATTAGCTCTCTCGTCTCTACTGTTCTCTGGTATCACTCGGTACCTAATATTTCTTTTTCACCGCCACACACACAGTCTCCACTCATCTTTCACTTTGTCTTCTCTCTATGGGATTCTCTCACACACCCTATGTGTCTCTAGATATGAATCATACCACTAAAATTACTCTGTCTCTCTCCCTCTCCTGTAGACACAACATTTGTTGTGGTCTCCTTTTCATCTCCATCCCAGACTGACATTATTCATTTGTTTACCGATCATACACCCCCCTCCCTATCTCTCTCTCTCACACACACACAACTCCTGCTTCCACTCCCCTTCCCTACTACCATCTCTCTCTCTCACACACAAAACTCTCGCTTTCGCACCCCGACTCGTATTTCTCTCACAAAAATTTATCGACTAGCCTCCAGATAGGTTTATACACCCGCACACTCGTGCTTCCACTCCTTGTATCTATGTGGATTTTTCTTCCCTTCTTGAGACACGCCCTCTCGATCGTGCACACACACACTATTGCCTCATTTTAAGCTGATACCTCTCGCACACACACTCTTTGTGTCTTTGTCACACATGCACTCCGCCCTCCTCCACTCTCCCTCTCTCTCACGCACACATGGTCTTTTTGCAACAACTAGCAAGATGCCCATGCGTTGCACGGAACATCAAGATGCATTTGTATGAGTAGTTTATCTTGTGGGGGAAAAGGATGAACGAGGGAAGGCCTTATTTGCAAATGTGGAGAGGGGTGTGGGCATCTTTTTGCAAAATTCCATAGTTTCCTTCCTATCCGTCAGATATAGATCGGACGGCCTATATTGCAGTATGGCAGGCACACGATCATCACCGACTATGCTTTTTATAAGAGTAGGGATAAAAAACAGAGTTGGTGATGATGGTGGGCCTGCCATCCTGCAATGTAGAGGTCATCCGATTTATATCTGACGGATAGGAAGGAGAATATGGCAATTTACCCGCACTCCTCACCACATTTGCAGATAGGGCCTTCCCTCGTTCATCCTTTTCTCCCACAAGATCTTGATGTTCCGTGCAACACACAGGCATCTTGCTAGTAAGAGTAGAAACTAGACATATACCACTTCTCGAATCATGAAACCAACAACATTCCTCCCTTATCTCATCAAAACCGCCAAAGGAAAATATTTTGAGTGAAACATAGCATATTTTTAGTGATATGCGTATTTCAAAACTAGACTTTTTTTCTATCAAATAGGTGAATATGTATTAATCTACTTTGATCGTGTGGCAATGCATTGGCACATTGCTAGTAGTTATTATAATTTTTTGGACACCAGACAAATGGTGGAGTACATATACGAAGAGAAGAGGCGCGCGCACGCAGTCGGTCTCTCGCTGTCTTGCACACATGCATGTTACGTAAAGGCAATGTTAACAAATAAACCCTAAAACCCTAGGTGCACGATTGCTGCATTCGCGGGTACTGGGTACATGGTGGAGTACCTTTGTAGGAATAGTCAGCTCGCGTGATAATTTGATCTGTAGGAGTTGATGGTCGGGACCACAGGTGAACGACTTGGAGGCGGTGGCTCGCCAGTTGCCATAGATCGAGTAGCCACGTTTAAAATATCATTTTTTGCGGGGTTAAGAGTTCTGATTTTCAATGGCGCGTTATAAGTACTAAGTAGTTTTTAGAACGATTGGTAGGGAGCGAAAATGGAATTCATAGTACTACGTACCTCCTTGGCGTATGGTTGTATGGATTTATGTTGCGAGATGTTCAACCTGGTAGTTCTAGGGGAAATACTATGGTTTAGATTTAGATGCTGGTTTTTAGTAATGAAAATCGGAAGGGGGAAACCCTTCTTTGATTAAAAAAATACTACCTCCATTCTGGTTTACTAGTCCCCATCGTATTTTGGGTCAAAGTTTGTCCATGAATTTTACTTGTAAATGTGAATGGAAAACGAGATTTTGTTATACCCAAACAAAAAAGTACTAGAGGGGGTGATTGCTTTGACACGGACGCGACCTCTCATAGCGCAGGCGTTGAACCGGCACGCCGGCCAAGACGGCCCCACTCAATGCAGGCCCGGCTGAGCACGCCTCCTCGCCGCGTGCAACCAGCTTCAGACTGCCCTACCTGCCTTCATTGAATCTGCACGTTTGCCGGCAACACGTCCTTCCGCGAGCCGGCCGGCATTTTAGAACACAAAAAATGACTAAAGTATAATTAATTTACGCATGGTCTTGACTTGCTGTGCTCGCACTGGTAGCAGGAACTAGTAGAGGTTTTTCTTTATTTATAGATCTCCTCACAGTTTTTTTGGCTTTGAAGTGAATCATGGTTGTGGACATTATGTATGAATGTGCAGATATCTGTGAACATGAGTTTCATGTGGAAGTTGAACTTGGAATGTCGGGCTTGCGCGTGAACTATACCATGTCCAATGCTTCATCTGTTATTGTTTGGAAAGTAATTGCTGTTATTACATGACCCGAAAAATATATTTTGTGCCACATCAGTAGATGCACGGACATCACAACAGGCATGCTGACTGGATAAACATTTGAACCTAGCTATTATGAAGGAAATTTTGTATTGACAACAGTTTTAGATAGCAGGAGACGCCTGGCCTGCTCTGCCTCTGCTAGCTTATTTCTGGCTTCTTCCATCTCTTATTTGGCTTGGGTGAAGAGAGCATCTGATTGCTCTTTTCACTTCTTCCAGAACCCAGCTACGTTCTCAAGGGCTGCTGCATGATACGTCTCCATCGTATCTATAATTTTTGATTGTTCCATGCCAATATTATTCAACTTTCATATACTTTTGGCAACTTTTTATACTATTTTTGGGACTAACAGATTAATCCAGTGCCCAGTGTCAGTTCCTGTTTGTTGCATGTTTTATGTTTCGCAGGAAACCCATATCAAACGGAATGCAAACGGGATAAAAATGGACGAAGAATATTTTTGGAATATTTGGGATTTTCCGGAGGAAGAATCAATGCGAAACGGTGTCCGAGGTGGCCACGAGACAGGGGGGCGCGCCCTCCCCCCTGGGCGCGCCTGGCACCCTCGTGGGCCACCCGTAAGGCGGTTGATGCCCTTCTTTTGCAGCAAGAAAGCTAATTTTATGAGAAAAATCTGGGCGAAAGATTCACCCCAATCGGAGTTATGGATCTCCGGATATAAAAGAAACGGTGAAGGGGCAGGATCTAGGAGCGTAGAAACAGAGAGAGACAGAGAGATAGATCCAATCTGGAAGGGGCTCTCGCCCCTCCCACGCCATGGGAGCCAAGGACCAGAGGGGAAACCCTTCTCCCATCTAGGGAGAAGGTCAATGAAGAAGAAGAAGAAGGGGGGCTCTCTCCCCCTTGCTTCCGGTGGCGCCGGAACGCCGCCGGGGGCCATCATCATCACCGCGATCTTCACCAACACCTCCGCCATCTTCACCAACATCTCCATCACCTTCCCCCATCTATATCCAGCGGTCCACTCTCCCGAAACCCGCTGTACCCTCTACTTGAACATGGTGCTTTATGCTTCATATTATTATCCAATAATGTGTTGCCATCCTATGATGTTTGAGTAGATTTTCGTTGTCATATCAGTGATTGATGAATTGCTATGATTGGTTTGAGTTGCATGTTTTATTATTGGTGCTGTCCTATTGTGCCCTCCGTGTCGCGCAAGCGTGAGGGATTCCCACTATAGGGTTTGCAATATGTTTATGATTTTCTTATGGTGGGTGGCGTGAGTGACGGAAGCACAGACCCGAGTAAGTAGGTTGTTTGCGTATGGGATAAAGGGGACTTGATGCTTTAATGCTATGGTTGGGTTTTACCTTAATGATCTTTAGTAGTTGTGGATGCTTGCTAGAGTTCCAATCATAAGTGCATATGATCCAAGAAGAGAAAATGTGTTAGCTTATGCCTCTCCCTCAAATAGAATTGCAATAGTGATTACCGGTCTAGTAAAGTAGTCAATTGCTTAGGGACAATTTCACAACTCCTACCACCACTTTTCCACACTCGCTATATTTACTTTATTGCTTATTTATCTAGACAGCCCCTACTTTTTATTTACATGCTCTTTATTATCCTGCGAACCTATCCTATCACACTTACAAAGTACTTCTAGTTTCATACTTGTTCTAGGTAAAGCGAACGTCAAGCGTGCGTAGAGTCGTATCAGTGGCCGATAGGACTTGAGAGAGTATTTGTTCTACCTTTAGCTCCTCGTTGGGTTCGACACTCTTACTTATCGAAAGAGGCTACAACTATCCCGTATACTTGTGGGTCATCACTGCACGCTTTCTTTCAGCCTTTACTAGAGCCACAAGGACACGAACAGCTGACGACTCCACCTGGCTTGTGTGTAATCCAGCATCATCTAGGAATTTGCACCCTGTGTCTAATCCAGCATCATTAGGGAACTGGCACCTTGTGTGTAATCCAGCCTCATTTTGGAAACATGATCTCGAGGTTCAACATACTTCCCTCCTCGCAGGAACTGCATCCTGACAGGAAGTTACTTCTTTTTCAGATCAATACTCAGAGCAACCCAGATCCATTTAGTAGAAGCCAGATAAACAGAACTCGGGAAGTGAATTCAAAAGGAAAAAACATATAAAAATGGACTACAAGGTGAGAACACCCACTTCCAACATCAAGCTAAAAACGAAAGCATTAGGACGATTAAGACTCTTCTTATTACACATCAAAGAACACGAGGCTTAAGAGAAATAGAAACTACAACATATACACATCGAAGAACACGAGGCTAAACGAAAGTAATTGAAAGGGTGTTACTTACCAAAGCTCATTTTACAGGTTCGGTGCAGCTCCACTTTAACTTGCCATGCTCCTTGAAGATGTCCCCAATATACCACGTTTGGTCTTCAATCCTATTCTGCATGTTCGCACTTGTGGTTTTAAAATCTCAACATGACAAGAAAAATATACTACTAGTAATACTCACACATCTTGTGGGAAACATTAAAGCACTCGTCTGCCATCTTAGAGCATCTCCAACAGAATCGTAATGCACAACACTTTGAAAAAGCATTTACAGTGCAGAGATCGAGAAGTAGAGAGACTAGAGAGTAGAGGATAGTTCTCAGCATTGATCGATAAAAAAATAGTTAATTCAACTACTCCTCGTCATCCGACTCCTCCTTGGTGATGTCCTCCTCCGACGTCTGACTGTAGGCGTGAAGATACCGATCGTCGTTGGATTCCCAGGGCGACGCTGCTCCTAGCCTCTTGTTGAATTGAGCGTCTGCTTTTCGCCTACGCTTGTCCTCGCGATAAGCGGCTCGCTCCGCCCTCCTCTTATCCCTCTCCGCCCTCCGTTGCACGTAGAACTCGTGCTCGTTGATGATGTCCTGCGGGAAGCATTGGCGCCACATCGCCATGGCTTCCTCGTCCATCTCGGCGATGCCGAGACGGTGCTCCCACCTCCCGTTGTCACGATGATCCTCGTCGGTGCTAAGCCGCGGCAGAGGTGCGAGCTCCTGCGCCCACTACCGCATCGGCATGTTGGGGAAGTTCAATATTCTATGAGGCCATCGGAGGCGCCACGCCAACGCATCGTATGCGCGGGCAGCCTCGTTGGTGGTGTCGAAATTGTCGAGGCCGAGGCGCATCCCGCAGAACTGGATCTCGACGGAGAAGCTGCCAGAGGGGCGCACGTGGACGCCGCGTTATCCCCAAGTTTCCCGGTGACGCGGCAGCATGGTGGCGTGGCGGCGGCGAGGCCAGAAAGCGGTGGCAAGTCACATAGTGGTGGGAGGGCGTTAGATTTTATAAAGCGTGCCGGACGCCGCGCGCCAAAACTAGCGCACGCCCAGCCGCTTTTTCCCCCGCGCGAGCGATCCTTTCCCGACGTCTCTGCTATCTCTACTCTCTTCTCTACTGTTATATTTATTTTATATTTAATATTTATCTCTCCTTCTCTACTGTCTAATTTTTTTCTCTATACTTTTTTCTTATAAAAAAACAAAGTTGGTGATGATGGTGTGCCTGCCATCCTGCAATATAGGCCATCCGATTTATATCTGACAGATAGGAAGGAAACAATGGGAATTTTGCAAAAAGATATCCATACCCCTCTCCAGATTTGCAAATAAGGCCTTCCCTCGTTCATCCTTTTCTCCCACAAGATAAACTACATCTACAAATGCATCTTGATGCGCGCAACGCATGGGCATCTTGCTAGTTCTAAAAAACTTTCCATCATTCGCCACACTACTGGTTGCAGATGAAAAACCTACCCAAGCACAGCGTGATACAGGAGCGACGCACAATTACAAGCCCATATTCTGTTGGACAATGGAGGCTATAATCAAATACTTTTACGGGAACAATAGCACCCAGTAAATTTGAAGGGTAGGTATGAACAAAATTGGAACTACACATGTACTGCTAAGTGATTCAATACACACATTACCAATCGAGGAGGACAACGATGGTCGCGGCGGCCTCTGTGAGTCATGGTCGGCAACGGGAGTCAGTTCATTGTCCAAGACGGTGGTGCTTCTGCGCTTGGCGTCGGCTTCCGGGAAGCAGATCCGAGACCGTGGAAGACGATGTCGGGGAAGAGGCTTCGTGTACTATGACGATGGTGGACCGGCTCCAGTGTGGCGTACGAGGTCGTCGATGAGGCAGATGCGCTGCGGTGGACGAGTGTGCCAATGTAGAAGTGGAGGAGCACGAAGGCTCTGGTGCCATGGAGAAGTCTATTTTCCGGTGGGGATAGAAAATGGGGAGTATTCAGGTGTACTACTCTGGGTGCCAGGATGGGGTTGGCTGGGTAGGGTGAACCTGAAGTTACGAAAACAACCCCTACCAAGCGTCATCCGTAGGCCTGTTCCGAAGGCTATGATGGTAACTTCCCACTACTCGAATCAGGGTCGCGGGAGATTTTCCCACCGACCTTAAAATTTTGTGACATTGAACTCCCCGTGTGGCGTGTTGAGTGATTCGGCTAAGCAACTAGCGAGTAGTACTAGTAAACTCTGCATGTTAGGTTTGACCAAAGTCAAACTTCCTAAAGTTTGACCAAGTTTATAGAAAAATATAAACATTTACCATAAAAAATATGTATGATGTGAAAGTACATTCAATAATGAATCTAATGGTGTTTATTTGTTATTTTATATGTTAATATTTTTTGTTATAAGCTTTTTGAGAGTTTACAAAACTTGACTTTGACCAATGCTAATACGCAGACTTAAATAAAAACGGAGGGAGTACACATTTATTTTCTTAGTTTGTATTGAACTAATCATTTGTTGAAATAGTGAAATAAATATAATAGGCTACTGACTTCGAATGTAATGGTCTATACAATTCATTAGTTACAATCATTGTCGAATTCCAAGATGTATACAAGGTCTATAGTACTTCACAACATGCTCAAACTCACATAATCCTAGTCAAATGAGAATCTAAATGCATTTCATAGTTATTACTTTGTAGGGTGCAACAAAACCAACCATAACTCTACATCCGCCATTATAAAAGCAACATTTTGAACATATCCCAATGTGTGAATGAAATATGCAGAGAGAGCTTGCAAAGATGGAGCGGATAGGGCAGGAAAGATTGTATGTATGTGGACGAGAGAGTAGGAGACAAACCTAACAAGACAGAGAGAGAGACAGAAAGAGAAAGAGAGAGGAAGAAGTTAGGTCTGTGAGAAAGATGGAGACATGTAACATACGTGAGGTGTGTGTGCATCCAGATTCTGTATACGTGGAAGGAGAAGAGACAACTGGTTTGATGAGAGAGCTGGAAAAACATGGACGAGAGGGGAAGGATCTCATGGGTTGAGGGATTGATAATTTTGTGCGGGGAGAGAGGGATTGGTAATTTTGTGCGAGAGAGAGGGTGGGGGGAGGAGTCAGTCAGCTGTCGTCACATCATCCTGCTTCCAAATGGCCCCGCATTCTCTAGCGCGATGTGGTCGCCGTCTTCGATCTCCTCGATGCCCTCTTTGAATATTGAGGTGTTGTGCATGCTCGGGTGCAAAGAAGCACAAGCGAGAGTGGTCGCCATATAACCTTGGATGGGGATGAATTGTGTGCTCGGGGGAGGGTGTGTGTGTGTTGTGTTGTGTGTGTGTGTGAGAGAGAGAGAGAGAGATATATTGAGAGAAAACAAACCTAAGGAGAGAAATGGGTGTGTATGTGATGGAAAGCTACATGCTAAACAGGGTATTCACGAAGAGATTGTGCGGGCCTTGAGGTGGGCAGGGGCCGGGTGAGGGTGTCAAAATGTGCGCGTTGATGCATGTGTTACCTGCGATCGTGCGAGGGACAGACGAATCGAGAGAGATGGTTGTTATGTTACGGATGCTCCTCTCTCTCTCTCTCTCTCACACACACACACACACACACAAACACACACACACACACACACACACACACAAGTAAACTAGAAGACCGTTCTCTCATGTATACACAACGTATTGGCATCTGTCTATGTCTCACTCATGCATGATCATTTGCACATTCACACCTCTCTATGTCTCTATCACACGCTCACCGTCTCCACATTGCCCTTCCGCCACAACACACATATGGACACATACACACGTTCTCTCTCAGTCACACACACAAAATCAGTATTAAAAAAAACTAGGGCGCACCTAAAATGTCCAAATCCAAATAAACACGAACTGGAGCCAAATTCAAATATATGGAAATATTGTAGCATCAAGAACTTTCCCACGAAAAAAAGTTGAGTAATATTCAGGGATTGTTTTCGCACACACAAACAAAGGTTTGGTGGATGTCCTTCGAGCGCGACACGGTGACGCACCGTTTGATCAACCGCGCGACCGCGGTTCACACGCTTGCATAGGATTCTGTATCGTGGCTGTGGTACTAACTAATAAAAGCGCTGCCTAAGTCTAATGTTTACGTGTACTAGTACGGTTTTCTTTTAAGTTTGACCAACCCTATATAAAACTAAAGTAAGCTCCCATACGCGCACTCATCAATATGCCGCCGCCGCCGTTGCGCATGCCGGCGCCCGCCTGCTCCAGCCAACAATTTCTCGCCCATCACCGCCGTGTCGCCGCCATCCCTATGCCATGAAGCCGAAGGATCACCCTCTCACGTCGTCTGTCGTCCCTCCTCGCGATGCCGCCGCGATGCCAAGCACGCGAGCAGCTGGTGGAGCCGCTTCTATGCACGCAACATACAAAGAGGAGGACGAGCGCATGCTCCAGCACGCCGGCGAGGAGGAACTAGCGTGTCATTGTCGTCTCTGCCCGCACGGAGGAGGCGCACATGGTGGCTGTCGCAGCGGAAGCCGATCGCGCGCGCGTGGAGCCCGCAAACCGGGTGCGGACGCAGAATCTACCTTCGAGACCTTGAATGCCACGTGGATCCTGCAATCTGAAGGAGCAATTTGGGTCAGTCGACTCTTGTGAGCCGTTTGATGCAACATGGATAGCTAGAAGGGCTTCTTCCACCTCTTTTGTCTTCTTCTTCCTTCGCTCCGTCGAACTTCTTTCACAAATCGACTGACCCAAATTATACTAGTACGAACGTATTAAGTATAGTAGGAACACAAAGATACGAGCAGTAGTACCAACTGCAAGAAGAACAGTAGTAAGACGTAGTACTAGTACTACTGTACGTACTAAAGAGTTCAAATAACTAGAAAGAACATAAACATAGTTCTGCTGGGGCCTCAACACAACACACCCTTGAAAATAAACTAAGCAACTAGTCCGCTTGACACTGCAGTAGAACCAGCATGAGCGACAACACTGCCACCTACTCAGAGTCCGAGTCCACGTCCTCGACTTCGTCCTCGTCCCTCTTCCTCTTCCTCTTTGCCGATGCTTCTTTGCTTGAACCAGACACTGGGCTCTGCTTCTTCATCCAACCCTTGTAGATATGTAAACAAAGGTAGGCATCCATTGCTGCGTATAGGATGTGATCTACATCTAATGTCTTCGACTCCCGTGCATGATGAAACTCGTGATGAGGTTTCTTCAGTTTAGCATACTAAGGATGAATCATGGCTGCTGCCAGGGTGAGCATTGAAGGCTGAGAGGAGGACACCAGGCTTGCCTTTTGTAGATCAAAGTGCTGGCCTACAGCGAGACCTATCCGACGTAGGACATCCCTGTCGTTCCTAAAGTCTACAGTAACGAATTTCACTCTTTCGTCCTTGAGGAAGTTCTTAAAGTCCTTGCACTCAACGTCGGCATGGCATATGTGGTAGACCAAGCAAACATTATGTATGAAAACCTGGATCATGGCGGGCTTCTTCCTCTCTACCTCCTTTAGAATCTTCTCTCTTTCCAGGACTGTGGTGTACTCAACATCTAGCCCAGCGACCCACTCATCCGTTGAACTGTTGAACATGCGTAGGAACCGAGCAAGCCATGCTTTCACCATCGTGGATCCACGTGTATAGATGACGATGAACTCATCGCTGGTGATGGCTCTAACCTGGTACTCAGCGGTGACCATGGAGATTTGGGAGGCCATGGATTTTTGTGGAGGGTTAGGAGAAGTTGAACTGTTATACTCCGCAAAAAAAACTGGGAGCGAACTAATGTGAAAGGACGAGACGGCTGGGAGCGAACTATTGTTAGGTAGATGATGGGGACGAGTAGGGCATGCAAACGGCGTGGGGTTGCTGGCTTGCCCGGTGGATAAACGGCTGCAAGCCCCCAAAGAGTTCTCGAGAACTACGCGGGACCCACTAGATGTCATGTCCACTAGACCCATATCGTAGGCCTGACGATATAACTTCTGCCTGTTCGCACGCCATGCCGGCACGTGGATGTAACTTCACTTAATTCCGTCAACCGTCGCGTCTCCCACAACCTTCGCCTCCCTCGTGAGGTCGCGCCCTTTGAGACTTCGACCGGCTATAAATGAGAAATTTTTTGCCTACTCCGCATGCTTGATACTCCCTCTGGTCCTTTTTACTTCCATCAACCGTTTGCAAAGTGTTTGACCAAATTTATACTAAAAATATCAATATCTACAATACTGATTATAATGAGTATAATAACTACGTTTTATAATGAGTATAAAAATATTGATTTGACATTGTGAATGTTGATACATTTTTCTATAAGTTTGCTCAAAGTAGGGGTACATTGACTTCAGACAAAACTTAAATACACAATGCAGACTAGTTCCTCCGTCCAGGTGCGTGGCATGTCCTATCTTGTCATCACAACAAGGTTAGCTATTAGAGTACTACTACCTCCCTTCTAGTTTAAAGGGCTCGATTCAAAAATTTCACCTACTCTTAGCAAGATAGAGGCGGTGGAATAGTTTTTGTAGTCTGCAAAAGTACTCAACTAATGATGTCGTTCTTCACAAAAAAATGTGTTTACCAATGCATGCATGAACACTAGTTACTCTAACCCCCCTCTCTTCTTTAATTCTTTGCCACATCAGCATGTTTGCTATTCCCGTGTGCATGATACCAGCTAAGATACCACCATTATGGCCAGCCTTAATCATCGCATGCAATAATTTAGTGCACCTTGAAATATGAACATGTGTGGGGCGTGTATGTTTTTAATGACTTGAGACTATACCTAGCCCGGCATGCAAGATGACTTATTATGCACCGTTCCCCATACCTGCAGGAAGCCCGTTTGTCTCCAAATCTTTTCCTCTCCATGTGTGGAAACAATATGCCTGCCAGACTCTCCTTCTCCCTCCGGCGGTCCCACCACTCCACCCCATGTGGAAAAAATCTGCATGCATGACTCTCCTCCCCCCACGCTCATCAAATCCGTTGTGACCAGCAATATTTCCACCCCTTCCCTCCCCCGTAATTTACTCCAACAAATATGCCCACGTAGCTATTATGTTAATTGCGTAACATATCTTCCGGGACGCTGCTTCAGTTACTTAACTGCAGGTGCATTGGGTCACTGACATATGGGCCCAACAAGGGTCTGGCCCACATGTCAGTGACGCAACTGGACCTGCAGTTAAGTCAGTGCAGCTCAGTCCATATCTTACGTAGGTGTGCCATTGCTCGCTATAAATACTGCACCTCCCACGGCATTCGAAAGAACACTCACGTTCATCGCTATCTCCTCCTCCTCCCTCTCACGTCGACCACCATGGCATCGCCCCTCCCAAGCCCTAGGCGCCCCTTGCTGCACCACCCAGACGGTCACACGTTGCCGTTCCGTTCCTCACCACAACTAGTCGAGGAGGATGCGTCAGCGTTCCACTCCTCGCCGCGACGCGTCGAGGTGGACGCGTAGGTGTTCCCAATCTCGCTAGCACGCGCTCGGAGGATGCATCGACTCCCCGCTATGAGGAGAACGTCACACCGCCCGCCGAGCCCCCCCCCCAGCCTTGAGGAGCTTTGGAAAGAAATGGATGTCACCATGTGGGAGGCTTTGCCGTTGGCAGAGCACGCCAAAATAGAGGCGGAGAAGAAGGCCGAGGAAGAGAAGCGCGCCGCAGGGCAAGCTGCCTGGCAGGTCTATGTCGCGTCCAAGAGAGTCAGGCAATTGGCTCTTTGGCAGAAGGCTCGTGCAAGGGCTGTGAGGGTGGTGGAGGACGCCCGTGCCAAAGCCCCGAGTGCAGTCGGGCCCAAGCGCCTCATCTACGCTTGGCGGTACGTGGACCGGGTGCACGCTTCCAGCGAGGAGGAGTACCTGCTGGAGCCGGATCACCACACCGGTGAGATCGCGCTTGCCCGCCGGCAAGACGCCAATCAGCACCTCGCGAGTTGCGAGGCTGAGGAAGAGGCATTGTGTTGGCGCGCTGGGAAACGCCCGCGCACCAGGGCACTCATGGCGCACCGCAAGCGCTCCTGCGAGCATCGTGGCTTTTAGTAGGAGTATAATTTAGTTTTGTAAGGTGATCTTATTAGTTTTGGGACGCAAATGATAAATCCCGAATGTTCGGGAATTATTAGCGTCCTTAATTAAGTATGTAAGCGGGAAAGTTTGGAAACCTTGTGTATCCGTACGCATTTTGTAAGTAGGTGCAAACAGCACAAACTTTGGTACTATATACTATCGCACTACACGTCTCTCTCTATATATGCTTGCAGACTGTGCTACTCCCTCCGTCCAGGTGAATAAGTCATCTTTGGTTGTGCACTGTGACCAAGAAGGAGGGAAGACTTTATACACCTAGACGGAGGGAGTACTACTATTACTTATGTACGGGAAAATGCACGTTTTAACATTACGATGCAGTTTTTGTAAAAGTAGAAAAACAACACTAGTCAAGCTTGTGAAATGATTCAATGCAAAACAAATGCAAAAATTCTTGTTTGATTGTCTACTTTTAGCTTCCTTCTCTGTGGTTATTTCTCTGTCGTACTTTGTATGGAGTATCTCACTGGTCGGAAAGGCATGCAAATTCCCAAACCGCTTCCTACACCCTGTATCGAATTTTTTGCCTAACAAGTTGTGTCGTGCAATTGGAATTCCAACTTGAGGACTAGCACTACTAGTAGGAGTACCAGGGGCCAGTTCATTTAGGCTTCTAGATTAGTAGTAATCCCATTACTACCAGCTCCGTCCTGGTTTATTGGTCCCCATTGTAATCTGCGTCAAATTTTGATCATAAATTTAACTAATGAAATGTTTGTGATGTCACATGCACTAACATTTTATCAGTTAAATCTGTGGTCAAAATTTACCACAAATTACAATGGTGACGAATAAACCAGGACGGAGGTACTCCCTCCATTTCTGTATACAAGGCCACTATAAAAAATACATTTTGCATCAATACAAGGCCACCAACAGTAATTGAGACAAATATTAATGATGTTTCCTCGTACTAGTAACCCATGGCTTAATTACAAGCATGCATGTAGTGATAATGACAAACTCATCAACTTCCTCTCTCACGGCCACTCAATTTCTTCTAATGTGCATGCATCCTATTAATTAACCCGGTAAACAAGAAAATAAGTTGACTTGTAAAGCACACATTGATTTTTATCTTGGTACCTGTAATTTGAGTTTGTGGCCTTGTATATAAAATTGAAGGGAGTACTAGTAGTAGTTTAGAAGCCCAAATAAATGAGTGAGGCGCCTTAAAGTTACTCTCCACTGTGACTAGTCTTATGGGAAAAGCTGGGGAAGAGATGGCTTATTTTTTAAGCCGCCAAAAGAACTGGCCCTAGGAGTAGTAGCTAGGGATACTAGGAGTAGTAGCTAGGGATCGAGTGTGCCAGATGAACCAGAGAAAGTAAATGCAGAGAGATGAAATGCAAAAAAGACGGAGGGATGTGATGGTTGCTTGTCCGTTTATTTTACCAGGCCACTTATTACTGGCAGTGGTTGGGTTTTGTGATATGACAGCTTTACTGTCGCGCCACGAGCGGGGTGAGACTACCATGCAGCGCCGCCCTCTACACTTGTACTACATCAGTCGTGGTTTATTAGTCCCCCATTGAATTTGACTGAAGATTTAACTGATAAAATGTTAGTGCATGTCAACAAAAACTATATCGTTGGATTCGTATTTGAACATAGTTTTCAATCATATAATTTTAGGTGACATGCATCAGCATTTATCGTACTATATAATGTTAGATCAATTTTTGGTCGTACTAATCTATAGTAGTAAGGTGCTCGTGCATTGCATGGAAGAGTGAAATGCATTGATCGGGGAGTTGTTTATTTTGACAAAGGATGTGGGGGTCATCTCATGTGTAACGGGTATCGATAGGTTTCTTCAGATATTATTTCATCTCTAGAGCTCACAAACATCCGGGTGAAATAGATAAAAAGGTATCTTTTGCAAACAAAAGCGTTCAACTATTCAACCTGCATCCAAAACTTGTGAAGAAATAACACTTACTGTGCTTTGCAAGAAATGATCTTTCTATACCCCTATATAGTGTGTGAATAACTTTGGAAGTTGGTCGTTGGATGAAGCCAATCCGACGGTACAAAGATGACAGATCCGAGAACTACTGGCCGTTGGATATGATCTACATTCCACCAGATTTTGCGACATGTAGAATCTAGAAAACTCCACATGTAGAAGCATAATGCACGAACCACCAGAATCTCATGCGCGGAATGCACGTGTACCTTACTAGTAAGAATTAGTTTTTGAGTATCGATTATTATACATGTTGGCTACAGATGACATGGCACTATCTTGTAGTCAACCGTTGGCTATACTATTAAGTATTAACCATGCCCTTATACACCTAGATGGAGGGATTAAATTAGGATGACTTGGAAGGGGTAGAGGAGATGTAAGAAATGGTTCATAGTAAGTATTTCACCAGTACTGTAGTAAAAGTTCATACATGGAAGATTCTAGACTAAACCATAAACGGATACACTTTTATTCATGCGCGATACTCTAATAGAGCAAGATCATGCATGGAAGTCTCCACATGCTTAAACAACGGATTACATTGAGAGAAGACTAATGATCAACATTTAACTTGATAATGCGTATGTCTAGGTGAACCTCCTTGGAGTCCCCGTGCACTGCGTTGGCGGGTAAATAAGACCATGGGTTTTCCATGTCCACATCGGCGGGAAGGTCCCAGCTCCGTAGAGTCCAAGTCAGTTTGATGAAGCCGGTGTCGCCACCCATGTACCTCGGAGGGGTAGTAACAGTGAGCATGCACCCGTACATCGGCCTCGTGTCAGTGTCAGTGTTAGCGGCATCGCCCTTGACACACACTACAGAGATGGGGCAGCGGCCTACGCGGGCCTCACCGGTGCCCATGATCAAGAGGAAGAAGTTGCCGTCCTCCTTCGAGACTAGCAGGCCGCGGTGATCCTCCAGCAACTCCGGCATGGTGAACGGGTAGCACATCTCGTACTTGATGTTCTCCTCCAAGGGCCAGTAGTGACCGCTGCACGCATCCGTGAGGTGATGCACGATTCCGCCGGCGAGCCCCAAAACGGCATCGGGCACTCATAGCAGTAGACGAAGAGCTCCTTGGAGGCATCGACCAGGCCGTCCATGAAACGGGAGTGGCTGTAGAGGACGTTGTGCCAGTTGAATAAATGAGCAAGTTACTATGAGATTTAATCCGAATAAGCACAAAATAAATCATGATGACTATAACAGATATTAAACTAATCATGTGGACTAGCATAGTAGTAGGATACAGAGTTGAAAAATGAATTCTACCATGATTTCGAACAGGAAGGACAGAAACACATACGGTGCAACAAGAGCAGCCCGTTGGCGTTGAGGTTGTCGCCCATGTCATTGAGGAAGAGGTTGCCGAGGTCAGGGAAGAAGTCGTCGTCGGTGAAGTTGTGCTGCCAGCAGTCGCGAGAGTGTGCTCCACAAATTTCAATAGCGCCCGCCGAATGGAGCGCATGAGGGAGTGGCTTTAGGGGACGTTGCGGCTGCCGAATGGAGCACAGGAGTAGCACACGAAGCAGTAGATGATGTCCTTACTAGTACTCCCTAGTCTCTACACTTATAGAAAACCGATTTGATGATGATGGTGTGCCTGCCATTTTGTAATATAGACCGCCCGATCTATATCTGGCGGATAGAAAGCCAACTCTGACAATTTTACAAAAGATACCCGCACCTCTCTCCACACTTACAAATAAGGCCTTGTCTCGTTCATCCTTATCTCCCACAACCTCTTGCTCCTCCCTAAGTCCCTATCTCTACTCTTATCTCTATCTCTACTACTCTTCTTTGTTTTTTATAACAAATCAAATAGTACTGCGCCGTTCGCTGCACGCCCGGCTGAACACGCCTCCTCGCCTCCATCATCACCAACTGAGTCTTTTATAGGAGTAGGAGTAGAGAAAAAACCGAGTTGGTGATGATGGTGTGCCGTGCAATGCACAGGCATCTTGCTATTTTTTTGCATATAATTCCCAACACCACGTAGACACGGTCTTTGACCATTTTACAACTATGTTAGTATCATTGTTTTTTTGACGGGATGTTAGTATCGTTGTTAGTGGTCAGCCGGTGCAAGTTATTGCCCTAGGTGTTTTAACCTTTTTTTAGTAATGATATCTAGCGATTGTTCGGCACGAGCTCAATACTTGCGAATCCCACGTAACCATCAGATTTCCATCCGACGGTGGCCTGTTTTTAAGCCATACACACGTACTGTAACTGCGTCGCAGGCCTTTGCAACTGCCATGTCTCCCAGCGAACGTTTGCTAGAGATTGGAGTTAGCACAGTTCATAGTCGTTCCATGCTTGGGCATTGAAGTTTGTAACTATTTCAGTTTAGAATATACTACTCCTCCGGTGCTAGTAGTAGAGCAGAGTCCTACTCTACTACTCTACTCAAGCAAGTTAGGGCATAGTAGTAGGTACTGTAGGGACTACCAGTACTGTGATCACTCAAGCAAGTTGTCTGGCATCGATATGACCCTACGCTGCTGGTATGTGTCTCATAAGTCAAGCAACATGTTGTAGTCATCATCACCTGTCCACTTCCCGCAGCACATATTTGCTTCTCCATCTTTGTCCACACATAATCTCGTCCTATCTTCCATCCTCGCTAAGGCGCCTCCCCCCTCATTCGAAACCTAAGCACTAACAATGGCAGAACCGAGCAGCATCCACCTAAAGATTGGCTGGAATTCGCTCCCCACAGAGGTAATCAAGCTCATTGTTTCGCGTGTGGACAATCTCAGTACCATGCCGTTCATCGCGTGCTCGTCGGGGCTATACCGTTTACTCAAAGCCCTCAGGCCAGAGCTTTTTAAGCCATCTCCTTGCTTGCTGATGCCGCCTGATCTTCAAAAATGGCATGTCACGCAGCATAACGATCGTAGGGTGGCGAGCATCAACCCCTTGACTATGATCCGAACCCCATCACCCTCAAATACATTAACGGTATGTACTGGGTCGGCATGAACACGTCTTGGATGGTGCTCGTTAACGGTCGCGACAGCTGGATGCTAGTGGAGGTCTACACCCGGCGATTGATCCCCCTTCCTTCGATTAACACTGCACTGCTTTGGCACCGCAGCCCAGAATACTCAGAATCTTACAGTAGCCAACATGGTACCAAGTTTGATTCGCTCAAGGTTGTAATCTGCCAAGTGCCCACAAGATCTACGAATTATAAAGACTTCAGGCTAATTGCATTCTTCAACCGCGATCTCGCCTATCTCATAGGTCACTGCGGTAAGTGGATAAATCTGGACGTCCATCACAGGAGCATGCATCCTCCATGGTTCTCTGATGCCATTGAACACAAGGGCTTCATTTATGATGTCGACTCCTTCTATGGATGGACGTATTGCTGGCCTACTCCAGTCATCGCTACAAACGGCTATTACAGCAGTATGTTACTTTCCTATGATATCATGATGGCTTGCTTATATTACTATCAACATTTACTGAAAAAATATGCATGCTCATAACATGCTGTTCTTAAGATTGACTACATCAAGAGCCCTTTTTTATTTGACTCCAACTTGATATGATGTTGTAGGCCACCTGGTGTCCCTACCCTTCCTAATCCCAGAACCTTTCAAAGAAAAGCGGCATGGTAGTTGCAGGTGGTTCCTGGCTCGATCAGACAACGGCAAACGATTGATGATCGTTCACACGTACGAGACGTGTTGTTTCGCGGAATAAAATCATAGTCACTCCAAGGTCTTTGAGCAGGATCCCAACTTCTCTGGGCCTTCAGGAATTTTTGACTAGAGGATGGTAAGTAGCCTTGGTACATGCTCTCTGTTTGTCGGACTGAATTATCCGATTAACCAGGAGATAACTGACGGCAAGGATCATGATGGCAGCGTGGTTTCGTTCATCAGGAAAAACTGTGTGTACATTGCGTACCATGCATCTCTGCATGCACCATACCCTGATATGTTTCGCCATGCTCTGCAGCCCAAAGTAGGAGAGAGGGTCGCAAGTATCAGACTTCGACCTGCTGGCTGGAGTTTCCCCCGTTAGGCACCCATCTGGTTCAAGCCATCAGCCAATCTCCATAGCTTAATAAATAGTAACGTCTAACTGAGCCAGTTAGTTAGATGCGTACACTTGGTGTAGTAGGATCTTTATTTAGTTTGATGCATACACTTGTTCTTTTTGGTAGCCCTTTTGTAATAATGGCTGATGTTTGGTTTGGAAGAGAGAGATGCGTCTTCACTCTTCTGGCCTGCTTACTGCTTCTGTTGCACCCCCAGCCCTGGTTGTTGCTGCTGCTGTTTTTAATGTACAATCAGTAGTATATTTCGTTTGTTGGTTGAATAAATGTGTTGTTAGAACGACAAACACAATGTTTTAGAAGTCATTGCACGGTTTGATCCTTAGTGCACTGTATCGTACGTAACGCATACTATCTTTTGTACAGAACACATTTTCCACTTGTTGATAACATGCAGCCCACTGATGAAGGCCCAATAGAGAAGGCCATAATTAACTGGAAGGGAAGCTCTCACATGAATCCGGCCCAGGTACATGCTCATGGTCCCCTAAACATAAATAAGTAAAGAAATAAAGCTAAATGCTCATGCACCAGTTCTTTAAATTCATGATTTAACATGAGGAAATTTAACATGATAGTGTCGTTACATTCAGTCGATATTATTCTTAGGCAAAGATAGCGACCAGTCTTCTTTCTCCCAGCATTTTCTTCCTGCAACCAGTGGACCCATGCAAATCGTAGTCAACGTCGTAAATAGTTCCGGTCCATTTTTATTTTTCAATAAGAATGTCCAACCCAGCCCAGCACATTGGCAACATCACTTTATCCTCTGCCTTGGTGCGCTCGCCGCGGCGCCGCTGTCTGGCCCTGTCAACATAGTTTTTTTGAAACGGCCCCTGTCAACATAGTGAATCGGGAGAGAACTGTAGTTGTGAGTATGACAGTACGGACCCACCAGGTCCACTCCCGAACACAAGCAAGCGCCTCTTTTACTACTCAGATTCACCCCTCGTTTTTTACTCCACCCTGCTGATATCTAGGACCCACATCATTTTTAATGTATAGTCAATTAACAATAGAATTGCACAACTTTTTTTGCGTAGTAATTCGGAGGAGCAGGCTATAAACTGGGTTGTGCGGTCTCTGCGGCCCGTCTAACAACATGACCCACCTAGCAGGTTTTTCTTTGGCAAAAATAGGTAGCCCAGTATTTCTTTTTGAAGAATACCCAAGATAAGCCTATTTGTTTTGTTCGACTTACTAGGCTGCAAGTCTTTCAAGACGAGGAGGGATGCATTCCGGCCTGGCTAAAGAGTATGGTCAGTGTCTGTTAAAAGTAATATCAAAGGGGTTGAAAATTCCAAAACAATTATAGCAAATGGGATATTAGTTTCTTTGTTTTTGTTCTTCGCTGATATTTTATAGTATTTCATTGGATTTAACATGACATAGTACTAGTTTATTTTTAAATTTGTTTTAGTATGGCTACTAATTTTTGGATTAAGAATATTTTGTTCCCCAGCAAAAAATTGCGAATTTTCAAAATTTCGCACATATTTAGTTGATTTTTAACCCTGGTACTAATCAGAAAATGGGCAGCAATTCTAAAAATGGAAAACGGGCTGCAATAAATTCCATATGAATTAGTAAATGCGTAAAATTTATAAAAATAATAGCACATGGGTTGTACACGCCACAGATTTTGAGCTGACTTGTTTACGCAAGGCTTTGTCAGTCAACACACGATTCTAGCAGCAGTGACTGTTGGATGTACATCCAACGGCCAATGTACTTATTCAATCTCTGATCTTCCTGCTCCAGCCGCCTAAACTAGCGCCAGCGGGACTGCCTGCTTCCTCCTCTTGTGGCCCGCTGTGATGCCGCGCAGGCTTCCCCGGCCCACCCTACTCCCTCCGCTGGCCTGGCCGCACGCAATTAACTGCCTCCTTATTATGCGAAAAAAATGATTCCTCCCACTGACATCTGGGGCGCACCGGTTGGGAGGCTGACCTGTGGGCCTACTAAGTTGACGCGTACGCAGGGCTTGTCAACTTAGTCAACAAACGATTGTAGCAGCAGTAACCGTTGGATTTGAATCGAACGGTCCTGCTGCTTCTTCAAGTGCTGCTCTTCTTGCACCAGCCGCCCAAACCAGCGCCGGCGAGACTGCCTGCTCCTGCCTCCAGTGGCCGGTTGTGCTTCCATTGAGGCCTCACCACCCCCTACTACTCCCACCGCTAGCTAGGCCCTGCGGCGACGGCAACCTCACACTGCAACCGAACCAGTGAACCCTCGTACTCCTCTCCGCATGGGCATCCACTGCCGCGTCTTCCCCGGCTCCGCGTCGTCCCCTTCCTAGGCCTCGCCGTCGTCCACCGCCCTGGTGCTCTTGGCGCGACGTGGTCAACGTGGTCATGCAACGACTTCCATCGGACGTGGACTGTACGTGGAGAGGCTGACAGCTGGGTCCATGGCTACACACAAGGAAATGCCTCCTTATTACACGCAAAATAATGATTCCTACAGCTGACATCTGGGACCCACCGGAAGGGCCTCTGTATTTCGAGAAAAAAGCGTTCCCCGCGCTGACAGGTCGGACGCACCAGCTATATCTTCGCACGCAAGGAAGTGCCTCCTTATTACGCACAAAAAAATGAATACCCCCTGCTCACTGGGACCCACCATAGTGGGTGGCTGACTTGTGGGCCTACTAAGTTGGCGGGGACGGAGGGCTTTGTCAACTTAGTCAATACTCCAATGACCGTATGATGTCCATCCAACGACCATAGTGCTTCTTCAACCTCTAGTCTTCTTGCTCCAGCCGCCCAAAGCAGCGCCGGTCGTGTCGCATGCTCCTGCCTCCCGTGGCCGGCTGTGCTACCGCGGAGGCCTCACCTCCCCCATACTATTCGCACCGCTGGCCAGGCCATCCCTCTACTCACCCACACCCCCTGTTATTCTGCGGGACGGCAGCCTCACACCACAGCCGAACCAGTGAACCCTCATACTCCTCTTCGTGTGGGCATCCACTGCCGCGTCTTCCCTGGCTCCATGTTGTCCCCTTCCTAGGCCTCGCCATCGTCCACCGCCCTGGTGCTCTCGACGCGGCATGGTCAACATGGTTATAGAACGACTTCCATCGGACGTGGACTGTACGAGGAGAGGCTGACAGCTGGAACCACGGCCGCACACAAGGAAATGCATCCTTATTACTCGCAAAATAATGATTCCTCCAGCTGACATCTGGGACCCACCGGATGGGCCTCTGTATTTCACGAAAAAAACATTCCCCCTGCCGACAGGTCGGACCCACCAGCTATATCTTCGCACACAAAGGAAGTGCCTCCTTATTACGCACAGAAAAATGAATACCCCTGCTAGCTAGGACCCACCATAGTGGGGGCCTGACTTGTGGGCCTACTAAGTTTACAGGGACGGAGGGCTTTGTCAACTTAGTCAATACTCCAGTGACCGTATGATGTCCATCCAACGGCCACAGTGCTTCTTCAACCTCTGGTCTTCTTGCTCCAACTGCCCAAAGTAGCGGCGGTCGTGCCGCCTGCTCCTGCCTCCTATGGCCGGTTGTGCTGCCGCGGAGGCCTCACCGCCCCCATACTACTCGCACCGCTGGCCAGTGAGGGAACCCTGGATAAGGGGGTCTCCGAACAGCCAGACTATATACTTTGGCCGGACTGTTGGACTATGAAGATACAAGATTCAAGACTTCATCCCATGTCCGGATGGGACTCTCCTTTGCGTGGAAGGCAAGCTTGGCGATTCGGATGTTAGATCTCCTTCTCTGTAACCGACTCTATGTAGCCCTAGCCTCCTCTAATGTCTATATAAACCGGAGGGTTTAGTCCGTAGGAGAAGAACAATGATAATCATAGGCTAGCTCCTAGGGTTTAGCCTCTACGATCTCGTGGTAGATCAACTCTTGTAATACTCATATCATCAAGATCAATCAAGCAGGAAGTAGGGTATTACCTCCATCGAGAGGGCCTGAACCTGGGTAAAACATCATGTCCCTTGCCTCCTATTACCATTAGCCTTAGACGCACAGTTCGGGACCCCCTACCCGAGATCCGCCGGTTTTGACACCGACATTGGTGCTTTCATTGAGATTTCCTCTGTGTCGTCGCAGAAAGGCTCGATGGCTCCTTCAATCATCAACGACAACACGGTCTAGGGTGAGATTTTTCTCCCCGAACAGATCTTGGTGTTCGGCGGCTTCACACTGTGGGCCAATTCTCTTGGACATCTGGAGCAGATCGACAACTACACCCCTGGCCATCAGGTCAGGTTCGGAAACTTGAACTATACGGCCGATATCTGCGGAGACTTGATCTTCGATGGATTCAGGCCTATGCTAGGAGGGCCGAACAGTCACGACGAGCACGGCTTATATCTGCTGTCAGACAATATTCAAGATATCGCACCTGCGGTAGCTCCGGACCTAAATTTGGGGCAGATCACGTCGTCCGAGGACGGGTGGATGGACCCCGCCCCGGAGACCGCATACTCATCGGCGGTAGAGCCGAATACAGACTCCACCTCTAAGGAAGTCTGTGTCACCGGACCCTCGGACTTGTGTCTGGCTGTAGGTTCCAGACCATACGCACCCGGGCGCATCGAATCCGATTGGGCTCCGCTAATGGAGTTCACCGCTGCGGATATCTTTCAGCACTCGCCCTTCGGCGACATGCTGAATTCATTAAGGTCTCTCTCTTTGTCAAGAGACTCTTGGCCGAACTATGTCCGGCCCAAGTGGGAAGCAGGTGATGAAGAAATTTGTTGCCCACCCACCACCCACTTCATTGCCACTGTCGATGATTTGACCTGCGTGCTTGACTTTGACTCCGAAGACACCGACGGTGTGGACGACAATGAAGGAGAAGAATAGGAACCACTGCCCACAGGGCGCTGGACAGCCACCTCCTTGTATGATATATATATATGGTGGACACTCCCAAAGAAACCAATGGCGATGAGGCAACAGAGGATAACCCCTTACGAAAGAAATCAAAGCATGGGCGTCATTGGCGCTGCTTTGAGCCCCGCCACAGCAATACCGGCACAGGAGACGAAAACAATCCGGATGGTGCCGAAGATGAATACAATCCCGATCAGCCTACCTTCGAGCAGGCCAAACAGGAAGACGGGCAAGTTAGCCCAGATGAACAGGCAACGGACGGATACTTGGAGGAGGAAAACTATATGCCTCCCTCCGAAGACGAGGTGAGCCCCAGCGACGATGAATTCGGTGTACCTGAGGATCCCATAGAGCAGGAGCGCTTCAAGCGCTAGCTCATAGCCACCACAAGAAGCCTGAAAACGAAGCAGCAACAGCTCCAAGCTGATCAAGATCTGCTCATAGACAGATGGACTAAAGTCCTGACAGCCGATGAATACGGACTCGAGCGCCCCACCAAAGGGTACCCAAAGCACAAGTTGCTACCTCAACTCGAGGAGGAGGTCCTAAAGCCCACACCCCGACGCCAATACATCACGGTCCGGGACAATATGCAGCAAATGCGAGACAACATCCATAAACCTCGACGCAACAAACATAAGCATCACAAAAATAATGATGACGCCCAAGACACGGCATCGATGCCGGATTCCGTGACTCCCAGTCTGGTCAGCGGAAAGAGAACAATTCAGGCCCATCCGGCCCGGGCAGCGTACTCGACCACCCATGTCAAATTCATGGTACCCCTGGAACGGCAGCCAATCATACCAATAGAGAATGCCGGATCTTCAAAACAAACCAGCCGGTCGCGCGCCGGAAACAATAAGAAGGGGTCTCAAAGCTATGAAGACAACGAATAGCCCAGACCATCAAACATTATGAGGCAAAAGAAAATTCTCCACAAACCAACAAGGCGAACGTGATAAACACCACCCACATCCCCAAATGGGAACAAATGTGTACTCCTCGGGACGCCGACTCAACAATACAAGTCACCCCATGGTACAAAAATACGGCCGATCATCTCCGATAACATAGACTGTCCAGCCAATTTCAACCATGGCAATTCAGTTGCACTTATCCTCGACCCAATAGTTGGTGGGTTCCACCTCACATGAGCCCCTATTGTCATAAGTAGTAGCCCAAAATTGCTGCACCAGGACACAGTGCACCAGATAGGTATTGATCGCTCGAGGATCAAACCCACTAAAAACATCTTCTCAAGATGTCGTACCAGGTGTAAATGTCAGTTTTACAGGCCCACCACCCTGGAGGTTGTCTTCGGATCACCAAACAATCACCACACCGAAGAGTAAGTCTTCGACATTGTCCCCTTATACTGTAACTATTACGTACTGCCGGGACGAACCGCGTTGGCTCGATTCAATGCGGTACCACACCATGCCTATGGCAAATTTAAAATACCAAGCCCACGTGACATAGTCACAATTACGAGCAAGGCCGAACTCCACCCCGACACTGGAAAGTATACCGCCGCTAAGGTAGCGAGTTGTGCCCTTCTATCGAACCTCGATTCGACAGCCAACCCCCCAGACACCAACAAAGGAGTCCGAGCTAATTTACGGCATGATAGCCCAGCTCGACTAGGCTCCAATCAAGCACTCCGGCATAAGCTGGGGAGGGCCCCGCGGTTCAACCACCCTATGACACACAAATGTCTCTAAGCATTCTCTTTTCAAGCTCACTTTTGCGAAGAACAGGACTGGCGACATGGAATCAGCTTGGATGCACAAAGAGAGAATACACAAATATTCCCAAAGAAGACAATCTGGATACACTTCGGATCCGCACGCAGCTTCCTCCTGCCAGGTCGCAACAGGTTCCGCCATCATACCTCCTTTTATAGCATAAACCGTACTCATACGCATAGACGTGTCACTCCACTACAACGTACAGAGTTATATGACACTTACCGGCTGTCATTCCTCATTGACACCTTTTTCGTCATAACGGCATATGCACATTGTGTCATGCACTAATACGCCAAGGGCTTCATTGTACCCATAATATGGCAACAAAGTCCGGCCACCTTCTCAGTCGCCTGGCACCCCGAACTTATAGCATTATATGCATCAACTCCGAATCATGTCTTGGGTCATTAGTTGGGTTTGCCCGGCTCCCATGTTTTCGTACCTTACGTTCCGCTCTATCGGCTAAGGTAGTGCTGGGAGAACTACTGCGATTGTGTCCCTGTTTTTCCGGACGAGCACCTTAGTAGAGAAAGCCGAAAACTGATTGTCATGATATGGCAAGAGCTGGTCAGCTATTTGAGAGGTTGTAAAATCTTTAAGGATTTATTCCGCATAATACCATAACAAATGTAGAGTGCAACCGATCGGTCTCCCGATCAGGTGCTGTTAGAGCCCCTCGTACGGTCTTCCGAATACCAGGGGCTGCGCCTACCATACTCGAGTTCCTATGGCTAAGTGAGAGTGATAAAGCCCTATAGTCTGATTGCCTGGTTAGCTGTGCTGAACACCTCCTTCAAGGACCCAAAAATGGGATAAAGAGTGTTCAGGTTTGTCTCGAACACCCCTGTACTTTCTATGCGGGGGCAGAAGCCGACGACTGACCAACTCTCAGAATTCATATATATCAAACGGCCGCATAGGAGGAAAAACTTTTATATAACAGGATATACATAATAAAAGTGCCAGCGTTCCGCATTACAAAGGACAGCATGACTGTCTTCAGGGAAATATAATGTCTTTGGTACATTGCTCCGCCACAAGGCGAGCTCCTTTCAAGACACCATCATAATATAATTCGGGCTTGCGGTGCTCCTTAGCTCCGGTGGTTCCTCAGTCATCAGCTTTTCAGCATCAAGCTTCCCCCAGTGCACTTCCGCACGGGCGAATGCCATTCGTGCACCTTCTATACAGACCGACTGCTTAATAACTTCGAGCCGAGGACAAGCACCCATGATCCGCTTCACGAGCCCGAAGTAACTGCTTGGAATTGGCTCGGTGGGCCATAGCCAGACAACTAAGTCCTTCATGGCTAGTTCGGCCGCCTAGTGCAGTTCGATCAGCTGCTTCAGCTGATCGAAAAATGGCACCGGATAATTCAGCGCCAAATATTGCGACCTGAAATGCTTTTCCGCTGTCTTCTTCTCCTCAGCTCGGTAGAATTGAGCAGCATCAGATATGCTGCGTGGCAGGTCCGCAAACGCCCCTGGAGAAATAAGAATTCAATTTGTCACCTTGAATTTCTCGTGTTAATACATAAAAATCACTTTCAATAAGAAAAAGCCTTACTGACCGCAATCCTCCTCGCCTCCTGAATGTCCTTCAGAGCACCTTGGGCTTCCTCCCGAGCATCATTTGTGGCTTGCAGAGCCTGGGAGAGTTCGGATTATTTCCCTGATAGACTCTCCTCCAAAGTCTTGCTTTTCTTCACGACCTCCTGGAGCTTTTGTTCAGCTTCAATGACCCTGGCCTCGTGTTTCTCGCGAAGAGCCTGCTCCGCGGCAGCCTTCTTTTCGGCTTTGGCCGCAACCTTTTTAAGCGCCTCAATTTCGGCATTTGCTCCTGGAGCACACACTACAAATAATTTCATCGGGCACAACTACTATTTTGTGCTAAAATTATCAAGGTTTCAACATATCTTGCTTGTCCTCCAACTACTTCTTCACTCAGCCAAGTTCTTCTTCGGCCCGCTCCAGACTCTGCTTCAGTCTGGACACTTCCGCAGTATGAGAGGCGGTCGTCCCTATAGACGCCTGTTTATAAACGAAGAGATATATGTCATCAACTAAGTCTCCTGCGAAGCGGATACTTGATCCCCTGTCCGGTTCTCTCTTTCACACTATGACAATCAGGGGCTACTATCCATACTATGACAATCTTCAAAGGTTCCTAAAACATACCTCAAAGCCTTTTATAAGGCTGGTGCAGGACTCATTAAGTCCGCTCTCGGCGGAATGAATCTTTTCAATCACCGCACCCATAAGGGCGCGATGTTCATCGATGATAGAAGCACTCTTTAGTGCTATCGATAAGCTGGCCTGCAGCTCTGGTTGGACAGAGGTTGCTGGTGGAGTGGGCTCGCCTCCTTCAGTCAAGGGGGCCCACCTGCCTGATCCTGGAGCCTCAAAGGTCTCCGGGGCCGTGTCCGGCTACGGGCCGAATCTAAGATCGCCCCCCCATCGATGCCCATGGGAGCCATTGCTCCCGTGTATCCGGCCCTCGAGGTGTGCCCTCCCTGGTCCAGGTCCTGCTGAGACGACACCTCGGTGTCACGCCCAGGCTTCAGGGAAGGGGCCTCCGGAGGCGTCTCGCTCTCTAGGGCATCTAAGCTCAACGAATCCTCCTATGAGGACTGTTTAGTGCGAGACCTTGCCGGGCTGCACAAAGTATGGCGCAAGTTAGAATATTACACCTTAGTGATCCTGGACACGTAGGCGTGTTCGGATTTCGGGTACTCACGATTTTACCAGGGGCTGGGCCCTGGGATCCGGGCTGCTATTGGTAGCCGTGGTGGACGCCTCTGGAAGGGGATTTTTTCCCCTCTTCGGCAATTCGGCCTCCAAGGATGAGGAGGTCGTCCTTTTCTTTCCTCCCCCATGGAGGACTCTTCTTCTTCCTCCTCCGCGTCATCTTCGAAGGAAGGATGGGCGTTGGAGTCTTCGGATTTTGTGTCCGAAGTATTGAGGCAACGGAGGCCGCTCCGGGTCTCCTTGGTCTCCTTGGAAGCCTCTTTCTTCGGCGCCTTGTAAGGCGCTGGGACCAGCATCTTCGTCAGAAGTGGTCCTGCCGGTTCTTCTGGCAGCGGGGCCGGACAATGTATCCGCCCTGCCTTCTTCGTCCATTCCTGGGGTAATTGTGGAAACCATGATAAAACGTCTTCCTCGAGATATGCCAGCTAAACATGGATGGACAGAACATAGCGATAACTTACCGGACTTGCAGGGCGGGACAGTTGATACCCATGGTCCTCGGCGGAGTCCTGCCATGGTTTGCTGGACTTGAAGAGAACCTTCCAGATATCATTGTGTGAGGAGCCGTAGAGCTCCTGCAGGGTCTGGTGCTCGGCCGGGTCATATTCCCACAAAATACAGGTAGGGTGTTGGCAAGGAAGAACCAGGCGAACTAACATCACCTGGATTACATTGATGAGTTTGACGTCCTTGTCTACCACACCCTTGACGCATGTTTGGACCACCTACAGCTCATTGGACGAGGACCAGTTCAGGCCCTTCTTGGGCCAGGACGTGAGCCGCAGGGGGGCTCCGGATCTGAATTCAGGAGCAACGGCCCACTTTTAGCCACGCGACTCAGTGATGTAGAACCACTGCTTCTGCCACTCCTTGACAGAATCATTGAAGGTGCCTATCAGCCATGTGACCTTGGGCATCTTGCTCACCATGGCGCCTCCGCACTCGGCGTGCTCGCCGTTCACCACCTTGGGCTTCACATTCAAGATCTTCAGCCATAAGCCGAAGTGTGGCGAAATACGGAGAAAGGCCTCACACGCGATGATAAACATCGAGATGTTAAGGAAAGAATTAGGGGACAGATCATGAAAGTCAATCATGTAATAATACATGATGCCGCGAACAAATGGGTGAAGGGGAAACCTGGGCCCGCGGACGAAATGAGGAAGAAACACAACCCTCTCGTGAGGCTCCGTATTAGGGACGATCTGTCCCGCCTTCGGAAGACGGTGGCCGATTTTCTTGGCCAAGTACTCGGCCTCTAGAAGCTTTTTGATATCCTTCTCCTGGATGGTAGAGGCCATCCCCTTGCCTCCTGCTCCGGATCCGGACATCTTCGGAGAACCTCTTTTGGTGGAGAAGACGAGCGGAAGGGAATGGGTGAGCGGAAGGAAAGGGCGTGGGTGAAGAGGAAGAGGCCTTATCTCTTTATAGAGGCAATAAAAACTTTTGCACCTCCCTACTTGCCTGTTGGAACCTGCTCGTTCCCCACTCGCCGCGATTGGCGGTACGGTTGGGCTACCCGCCCCCATATTGATGAAAGTCCCGTGATAAGGGGGACACGATCTCTGCTTCGACAAGACGTGCCCAGGAAACCGCCTCGCAATATGCGCAATAGCTGGTTGAGAAACGGTTCGGATAAGGACCAGGCCACAATGTGATATCAAGTTATGAAGAATGTCAGTGGATTCAGTTTGTGAAAAAGTATGCTCTCTACGGTGGTGTGTGGAAATTATTTTGCAGAGCCGGACACGATCCTTATGTCCAGAATCTATCTTGGAGTATTCGGAGATGGAACTTGCCTTGCAATGCCAAAGACAATCTGCGCGCCGGACTCAACGTCATTGAAGCCTGGTTCAGGGGCTACTAAGGGAGTCCTGGATAAGGGGGTATCCGGACAGCTGGACTATATACTTTGGCCGCACTGTTGGACTATGAAGATACAAGATTCAAGACTTCGTCCCGTGTCCGGATGGGACTCTCCTTTGCGTGGAAGGCAAGCTTGGCGATTCGGATGTTAGATCTCCTTCTCTGTAACCAGCTCTGTGTAACCCTACCCTCCTCCGGTGTCTATATAAACTAGATGGTTTAGTCCGTAGGAGAAGAACAATGATAATCATAGGCTAGCTCCTAGGGTTTGGCCTCTACGATCTCGTGGTAGATCAACTCTTGTAATACGCATATCATCAAGATCAATCAAGCAGGAAGTAGGGTATTACCTCCATTGGGAGGGCCCGAACCTGGGTAAAACATCGTGTCCCCTGCCTCCTGTAACCATTAGCCTTAGATGCACAGTTCGGGACCCCCTACCCGAGATCCACCGGTTTTGACACCGAGAGCCAGGCTATCCCTCTACTCACCCACACCCCCTGTTATTCTGCAGCGACGGCAGCCTCACACCGCAGCCGAACCAGTAAACCCTCGTACTCCTCTCCGCGTGGGCATCCACTGCCGCATCTTCCCCGGCTCCGCGTTGTCCCCTTCCTAGGCCTCGCCGTCATCCACCGCCGTGGTACTCTCGGCGCGGCGTGGTCAACGTGGTCAAGGAACGACTTCCATCGGACGTGGACTGTACATGGAGAGGCTGACAGTTGGTTCCACGGCCGCAGCAAGGAAGTGCCTCCTTATTACGCAGAAAATAATGATTCCTCCACCTGACAGCTGGGACCCACCGGACGGGCCACTATATTTCGTGAAAAAACGTTTCTCCCCTGACTGTTGGGACCCACCAGCTACATCTTTGCATGCAAGGAAGTGTGTCCGGGCAAAAAAAAACGATTCACCCCCTGACTGCTGGGACCCACAAACTACATCTTCGCATGCAAGGAAGTGCCTGACAGTCGGGACCCACCTGGTCGAAGCATATGTAGCGTTGTCATTCTGGTCGCGAACGTGTACGTACATACTGGTGGATGTAGAGGCGCGCACGTGTCATAGTAGAGGCGCGCACGTAGCATGTACACGTACGTACAACGGCCAGTATGCAAGAAAGAAAATACGACCACATACGTACATACGGGTGGGGTCTCGAACACCTACTCGCGCATACGTACGGCCAGGGCTTGTGTACATGGCTGGGACAGAATGGAGAAACAACGTCGTCGTCGTCGTGTTCATGGGGAGCCAACCGGCTGGGTTGTAACGGAATGTGCCGTCGTGTTCATCAGGAGGGCTTGGACGGAACAGGCGATGGAAACGAGGCCTGGCGTACCGCGGAACGGAGGAAACGGCCTTGTGTTCGACCAGCCATGTTCAAAACGGGATCCTGTTCATCTGGAGGGGTCTGGCGTATCGAAAAACGGAGGAAACGGACTTGTTTTGGACCTCCTACGGTCGAAACGGGGTCCTGTTGATCGGGAGGGGTGTGGCATACCGCAAAACAGAGGAAACCGACTTGTGTTGGAGCGCTACGGTCGAAACGGGGGTCCTATTCATCGGGAGGGGTGTGGCGTACCGTAAAACGGGACTCCACGGGATACTATTCATCTCCACTGTCGACCTCCTCTAGCCTCCACGGGCTACTGTTCATCCACCGTCGACCTCCTCCATCCTCCACCTGCGACTGTTCATCCACGGGCTCCTGTTCATCCAGCCTCCACCGTGCGCTACTCCACAGGCTCCTGTTCAACCACCCCTCTCCACGGGCTCCTGTTCAACCACCCCTCCACAGGCTACTGTTCATCCACCCCTCCACCGTCTACTGTTCATCCAGCCCTCCACGGGGGTCGTCCTGTTCATCCAGCCCTCCACGACGTCCTGTTCATCTAGCCCCAACCGGCTCGATCGATCGGGGTCCTGTTCATCAAGAGGCAACACCACGTGGTCCTGTTCATCCACCTCCACCGCTCACTGTTCATCCAACCCCCCCGGCAACACTCACTGTTGATCCAGGGGCAGCATCGATCGGGTTCAGTTAACAGCCATCAATCGATCGCTCGGGTTCAGTAACACGTAGCCTGTAGTGCAATCGCTCAGTTTCAGTTAGGAGACGCCTCGCTCGGGTTCAGTTAGAGCCCTACGCCTCGCACACACATGCGTACGAATATGAGAGAAACGCGCATCGCTCGGCTCACGACCACCCACCACAACTGGGAACTCCCCGAAGTTATCCTCGCCCTCACTTCTACCATGGTTTTTTTCGTCATGGACGACCCAAAGAATGTCATGCAGCTGTGTCTCCGGCCCGCCCAGGATGAAAAGCCCATTTTCTGTCATGACTTTTTGTCATAGAAGTAGGGGCCCACCACATCTATGACGATATCGGGTTTCGTCACAATTATCGTCATAGAAGTGACATAAGTATGACAGAAAAAAAATTCATTCGGCCCAAAGTGTCATGGATGTGTCTTTTTTTTGTAGTGGCTACTGGTACATACCCTCAGCCCCGAGGGTGAACTACTCCCTCCTCATTATGGAGAGCGTCGGGATGATGAAGATGGCCATCGGTGATGGACTCCCCCTCCGGCAGGGTGCCAGAACGGGCTCCCGAGAGGTTTTTGGTGGCTACAGAGGCTTGCCGCAGAGGAACTCCCGATCTATTATGCTCCTCGATGTTTTTGGGGTATATGGACAATATAGGTGAAAGAAGTCAGCCAGGGGAGCCACGAGGGGCCCACGAGGGTGGGGGTGCGCCTAGGGGTTAGGGCGCGCCCTGGACCCTCGTGGCTTCCTCGAAGCTTCCCTAACGTCTACTCCAAGTCTCCTGGATTGCTTCCGTTCCAAAAATAACTCTCCCGAAGGTTTCATTCCGTTTGGACTCCATTTGATATTCCTTTTCTACGAAACACTGAAATAGGCAGAAAAACAACAACTTGGACTAGGCCTCCGGTTAATAGGTTAGTCCCAAAAATAATATAAAAGTGTATAATAAAGCCCATAAACATCCAAAACAAATAATATAATAGCATGGAACAATCAAAAATTATAGATATGTTGGAGACGTATCAAGCATCCCCAAGCTTAATTCCTTCTCGTCCTCGAGTAGGTAAATGATAAAAACAGAATTTTTGATGTGGAATGCTACCTAGCATATTTCTTGATGCAATTTTCTTTATTGTGGCATGAATGTTCAGATCCAAATGATTCAAGATAAAAGTTCATATTAACATAAAATTTGTAATACTTCAAGCATACCAACAAGTAATCATGTCTTATCAAAATAACATAGCCAAAGAAAGCTTATCCCTACAAAATCATATAGTTAGGCTATGTTTCATTTTCGTCACACAAAATACTCCCGTCATGCACAACCCCGGTTTCAGCCAAGCAATTGGTTCATACTTTTTAACGCGCTTCAACTTTTTTCAACTCTCATGCAATACATGAGCGTAAACCATGGATATAGCACTATGGGTGGAATAAAATATGATGATGGAGGTTGTGTGGAGAAGACAAAAAAGTAGAAAGTCTCACATTGACGAGGCTAATCAACGGGCTATGGAGATGCCCATCAATTGATGTCAACATGAGGAGTAGGAATTGACATGCAACGGATGCACTAGAGCGATAAATGTATGAAAGCTCAACAAAAGAAACTAAGTGGGTGTGCATCCAACTTGCTTGCTCATGAAGACCTAGGGCATTTTGAGGAATCCCATCATTGGAATATACAAGCCAAGTTCTATAATGAAAAATTCCCACTAGTATATGAAAGTGACAAAATAAGAGACTCTCTATCATAAAGGTCATGGTGCTACTTTGAAGCACAAGTGTGGAAAAGGATAGTAACATTGCCCCCCCTTTTTTTGGGCCTTCATTTTTTTATTTGGCCTTTCTCTCTTTTTTATATATATTTTTTCTGTCAAGTTTCTCATCCCGACTTGTGGGGGAATCATAGTCTCCATCATCCTTTCCTCACTTGGGACAATGCTCTAATAATGATGATCATCACACTTATATTGATTTACAACTCAAGAATTACAACTCAATGCTTAGAACAAAATATGACTCTATGTGAATGCCTTCGGCGGTGTACCAGGATATGCAATGAATCAAGAGTGACATGTATGAAAGAATTATAAAGGTGGCCTTTCCACAAATACGATGTCAACTACATGATCATGCAAAAGCAATATGACAATGATGAAGTGTGTCATGATAAACGGAACGGTGGAAAGTTGCATGGCAATATATCTCGGAATGGCTATGGAAATGCCATAATAGGTAGGTATGGTGGCTGTTTTGAGGAAGATATAAGGAGGTTTATGTGTAATAGAGCGTCTCATATTACGGCGTTTGGATGCACCGGCGAAGTTTGCACCAACTCTCAAGGTGAGAAAGGGCAATGCACGGTACCATAGAGGCTAGCAAATTGCGGAAGGATAAGAGTGTGTATAATCCATGGACTCACATTAGTCATAAAGAACTCATATACTTATTGCAAAATTTTATTGGCCCTCGAAGCAAAGTACTACTACGCATGCTCTTAGGGGAAGGGTTGGTAGGAGTTAACCATCGCGCGATCCCGACCTCCACTCATAAGGAAGGCAATCAAAGAGCACCCCATGCTACAAATTTGTCACACAACGTTCGCCATATGTGCATGCTATGGGACTTGCCAACTTTAACATGATTATTTCTCAATTTCATAATTACCCAACTAGCATGACTCTAACATTACCACCTTTATGTCTCAAAACAATTACCAAGTATCAAACTTCTCATAGTATTCAATGCACTTTATGTGAAAGTTCAAAGCAAATTACCATGCTGTTCTATGAGACTCTCAAAATAATATAAATGAAGCTTGAGAGTTCATCTATTTCTTCGAAATAAAACCACCGCCGTGCTCTAAGAAGATATAAGTGAAGCACAAGAGCAAGATTGTCTAGCTCAAAAGATATATGTGAAGCACATAGAGTATTCTAATAAATTCCGAATCATGTGTGTCTCTCCCAAAAGGTTTGTACAGCAAGGATGATTGTGGTAAACTAAAAAGCAAAGACTCATATCATACAAGACGCTCCGAGCAGAACACATATCATGTGGTGAATAAAAATATAGCTCCAAGTAAAGTTACCGATAGACGAAGACGAAAGAGGGGATGCCTTCCGGGGCATCCCCAAGCTTAGGCTTTTGGTTGTCCTTGAATATTACCGTGGGGTGCCTTGGGCATCCCCAAGCTTAGGCTCTTCCCACTCCTTATTCCATAGTCCATCGAATCTTTACCCAAAACTTGAAAACTTCACAACACAAAACTCAACAGAAAACTCGTAAGCTCCGTTAGTATAAGAAAATAAAACCACCACTTAGGTACTGTTGTGAACTCATTATAAATTCATATTCGTATATATCTACTGTATTCCAACTTCTCTATGGTTCATACCCTCCGATACTACTCATAGATTCATCAAAATAAGCAAACACCACAATGAAAACAGAATCTATCAAAAACAGAACAGTCTGTAGTAATCTGTAACTCTCGAATATTTCTCTAACTCCAAAAATCCAACCAAATTAGTAAAACCTGAGAAATGTATGTACCAATCCAGAGCAAGAAGAATCAGATCAAAAATAGATTACTGTGAATTATCAAAACTAATTTGCTGGGCACAAAAGTTTCTGATTTTCAGCAGGATCAACACAACTATCACCGTAAGCTATCCTAAAGGTCTTACTTGGCACTTTATTGAAACAAAAGCTATAACACATGATTACTACAGTAGCATAATCATGTGGACACACAAAAACAGTAAGGGTAAATATTGGGTTGTCTCCCAACAAGCGCTTTTCTTTAATGCCTTTCTAGCTAGGCATGATGATGACAATGATGCTTACATAAAAGATAAGAATTGAAACATAACGGGAGCATCATGAAGCATATGACTAGAACATTTAAGCCTAACCACTTCCTATGCATAGGGATTTTGTGAGAAAACAACTTATGGGAACAAGAATCAACTAGCATAGGAAGGTAAAACAAGCATAGCTTCAAGATTTTCAACACATAGAGAGGAAACTTGATATTATTGCAATTCCTACAAGCATATGTTCCTCCCTCATAATAATTTTTAGTAGCATCATGAATGAATTCAACAATATAACAATCACATAAAGCATTCTTTTCATGATCTACAAGCATAAAATTTTTATTACTCTCCACATAAGCAAAATTCTTCTCATTTGGAATAGTGGGAGTATCATAAGAGACTCGAATATTGTAAATTGTTTCCATATTAAAAGAGTAATGTTCAGAAAAAGGGTAATCATAATCATGACAAGTTTTATAAACATAATCATCACTACTTTTTATAGCATAAGTTTCATCACAATAATCATCATAAGTAGCAACTTTGTTCTCATCATAATCAATTGAAACCTCTTCCAAAATAGTGGATTCATCACTAAATAAAGTCATGACCTCTCCAAATCCACTTTCATAAATATTGTAAGATTCAACACCCTCCAAAATAGTGGGATCATTACTTCCTAAAGTTGACGCTCTTACAAACCCACTTTCATCAATATAACCATCATAAATAGGAGGCATGCTATTATCATAATAAATTTGCTCATCGAAACTTGGGAGGCTAAAAATATCATCTTCATTAAACATAGCATCCCCAAGCTTGGGACAAACATTAATTGTAGCAAATATATTCTCCATTTCATTCTCATCAAACATAGCATCCCCATGGTTGGGCCTTTTCATATCATAAGCATAATCACTCTCATCATTAATAGTATGGATAGCTCCAATAGTGTAGCAATTATCATCATCACAATGAGTAATAGGAGCAACATAATTTGGGAGGGATACCTTTCTACCTTTGCTTCTTCGTGTTTTCTTTTTCTTCTTCACATCGTGTGTGGGTTTAACCCTCTTTTTTGAGCTCCTTATTATTGAGATTGGTTGAATAGAAAGCTCCTCCTCGTTACATGATTCATCATAAGAAATAATAGGAGGATATTTGGAAGTCTCTTCTCTTTCATTAGTATTCTCTTCATCTTCTATTTGTTTTCTTTTCTTTATGTAATTGGCAACATAAAGGTTTTCAATGCAATTCACCGCACAATACATAAAAATTTCTTCTAGATCAAAATCAAGAACTTTATCAAGGTCAAACTCTGGGAGATCCTTAGTTAAACATTTTATTTCTTCATAACCATAAGCAAACTTAGTTCATTATGATGTGCAAGGGAAATCAAGTCATCACAACTTTTGGACACGATTCCATCATGAAACAATTTGCATTGGGTATTTAAATGATCACGTTCATTGCAAAGTTCATAAGGATGGAAAAGAAATTTTAAATTTTCAGCACAAGCATCTAGCCTTTGTTGCAACCATTTAGTTTCTAAATACTTATGCCTCTTGCAAAATCTATTTTCCCTATTTGGTGTGTACTTGCAAGCTCTATGCATTCCACAAAATTTACATGCTTATAAGAGACATTTTCATCATGACTAGTGCAATCATCATTAGTACTATGGATATTCAAAGAGTTCATACTAACAACATTGCAATCATGCTCATCATTCAAAGATTTAGTGCCAAACATTTTATAGACTTCTTCTTCTAGCACTTGAGCACAATTTTCCTTTCCATCATTCTCACGAAAGATATTAAAAAGATGAAGCGTATGAGGCAAACTCAATTCCATTTTTTTGTAGTTTTATTTTATAAACTAAACTAGTGATAAAACAAGAAACTAAAAGATTCTATTGCAAGATCTAAAGATATACCTTCAAGCACTCACCTCCCCGGCAACGGCGCTAGAAAAGAGCTTGATGTCTACTACACAACCTTCTTCTTGTAGACGTTGTTGGGCCTCCAAGTGCAGAGGTTTGTAGGACAGTAGGAAATTTTCCTCAAGTGGATGACCTAAGGTTTAATAATCCGTGGGAGGCGTAGGATGAAGATGGTCCCTCTCAAACAACCCCGCAACCAAATAACAAAGAGTCTACTGTGTCCCCAACACACCCAATACAATGGCAAATTGCATAGGTGCACTAGTTCAGCGAAGAGATGGTGATACAAGTGCAATATGGATGGTAGATATGAGTATTTGTAATTTGAAATTATAAAAACAGCAAGGTAACTAATGATAAAAATTGAGCACAAACGGTATTGCAATGTGTTGAAACAAGGCCTAGGGTTCATACTTTCACTAGTGCAAGTTCTCTCAACAATAATAACATAATTGGATCATATAACTATCCCTTAACATGCAACAAAGAGTCACTCCAAAGTCACTAATAGTGTAGAACAAATGAAGAGATTATGGTAGGGCATGAAACCACCTCAAAGTGATCCTTTCTAATTGATCTATTCAAGAGTCCGTAGTAAAATAACATGAATCTATTCTTTCCGTTCGATCCATCATAGAGTTCGTACTAGAATAACACCTTAAGACACAAATCAACCAAAACCCTAATGTCACCTAGATACTCCAATGTGACCTCAACTATCCGTGGGTATGATTATACGATATGCATCACATAATCTCAGATTCATCTATTCAACCAACACAAAGTACTTCAAAGAGTGCCCCAAAGTTTCTACCGGAGAGTCAAGATGAAAACGTGTGCCAACCCCTATGCATAAGTTCACAATGTTACAGAACCCGCAAGTTGATCACCAAAACATACATCAAGTAGATCACTTGAATATCCCATTCTCACCACAGATAAGGACGACAAGACATACATCAACTGTTCTCAAATCCTTAAAGACTCAATCCGACAAGACAACTTCACGGGGAAAACTAAATTCATCACAAGAGATTAGAGGGGGAGAAACCTCATAAGATCCAACTATAATAGCAAAGCTCGCGATACATCAAGATCGTATCACCTCAAGAACACGGAGAGAGAGAAGAGAGAGAGATCAAACACATAGCTACTGGTACATACCCTCATCCCCAAGGGTGAACTACTCCCTCCTTGTCATGGAGAGCGCCGGGATGATGAAGATGGCCACCGGTGATGGATTTCCACTCCGGCAGGGTGCCGGAACGGGCTCCCAAGATGTTTTTGGTAGCTACAGAGGCTTGTGGTGGCGGAACTCCCGATCTATTGTGCTCCTAGATGTTTTTGGGGTATATGGATATATATATATATATATATATATATATATAGGTGAAAGAAGTCAGTCAGGGGAGCCACGAGGGGCCCACAAGGGTGGGGGGCATGCCTAGGGGGGTAGGGCGCGCCCTGGACCATCATGGCTTCCTCGAAGCTTCCCTGACGTCTACTCCAAGTCTCCTGGATTGCTTCCTTCCAAAAATAACTCTCCCGAAGCTTTCATTCCGTTTGGACTCCGTTTGATATTCCTTTTCCGCGAAACACTGAAATAGGCAAAAAACACAGCAACTTGGACTGGGCCTCCGGTTAATAGGTTAGTCCCAAAAATGATATAAAAGTGTATAATAAAGCCTATAAACATCCAAAACAGATAATATAATAGCATGGAACAATCAAAAGTTATAGATACGTTGGAGACGTATCACGTTATCTTGCGAATCTTGTTGGGAGGATGGCGGAGTAGAATCTTTAGAGAACCTCCATTTCAGTTGCTTGGAAGGACCACCATCATCCAATGCCTTGCCAATTTCCTTTGGCTTTATTGATTTTGCATTGTGAGGTCAAACCGACAAGAAGAAGGAATATAATTCGCTCTTCAAAACTCATTCATGCATGATACAGATGAACACTACTCTGATGAAAGGCGAAGTCATGATACGAGGACGGAATATGTACGAAAAACTGGACGGCTTGACATATTCATACCTATGATGTGGTACCTAAGCAGAAGGCACTTCAACAAATTAGAAGCACTGCAAGCTAGACACCTTATGGAAGGTGCAACCAATATTACTCTGCCAAGTTAAAAATGTCTCGTCATAGGTGGTGTTCATCAAACTATAAGTAATACATGCTAGAAATCATATTCAAGACGCAAACCAATATCACACTACCAACTTAAAGGTGTCCCATCATAAGTGACTGATGCAGGATACACAAGAAGAGCAATTTCATGTAAGAACATGGTGTGATAGATAGATATAGTATGTACCAAAAATAGGAAAGCGTGTCATATTCACACGTATCATGTGTAAGCTAAGCAGATGCAGTTTACACTAATTAGGAGCAATACAAGCTACACAACATATGCAACATGCAACCAGATATCACACTGCCAAGTTATAGCAAGCACCTTGGATTGTGGAGTAGGGGAGCGGAGACTTGGACCTTGTAATGCACTAGCAGTACAAGAAGAATCGTTACAGATGCTCCATTTACGTTGCTGCAGAGGACCACAATCATCGCCTTCCTTACTATTTTCCTTCCTCTTTCTTGATTTTGCCTTGTCAAGTCAAACCCACAAGAAAAAGGAATAAAATTTGCTATTCAGAACTCATTGATGCATGATACTGACAAACCCTACTTTCATGTAAGGCAGCCACATGATAGGAGGATGGAATATGTATGAAAAACAGGACGGTGTGACATATTGACATGTATGATGTATAAAGTGTAAACTAAGCACAAGGTGTTTGAACTTTTTAGAATAAATGCAAGCTAGAAACCATATGAAAGATGAAACCAATATCACTCTGCCAAATTAAAAGGGTGCCCTAACAAATGTATTTGACCAAATTAGAAGCAATACATGGCAACAGGCTAGAAATAATATGCAATATGCAACGAATAAAGGTGACTCATCGTAAGTGATTGATGCAGGATATAGAAGAGAGGTAGTTTCATGTAAGAACAAGGTTAACACATAGATGTAATGTGTACCAAAAATAGGAAGGCATGTCATATTCACAGGTATAATGTGTAAACTAAGCAGATGCAATTTACCCTAATTAGAAACATTACAAGCTAGACACCGTATGCAACATGCAACCACATATCACACTGCGAAGTTAGAGCAAGCACCTGTGATGGTGGTGTAGGGGAAGTGCGGTCTTCAAGTACATAGCTACGTTCAATATCTTCATTTAGGCTTGCTGTTTCTTGAGAATCATGTGGTGAGGATGAAACTGCATTCTTTATAAGAGTAGCGCATCTCATACTAACCCACGGGCGTGACTGTCTCATCATAAGCGATAGATGCAGGATACACAAGAACATTAGTTTGATGTAAGAACATGGTGTCATAGGCATATGTAGTATGTACCAAAAATAGGAAGGTGTGTCATATTCACATGTATAATGTGTAAGATAAGGAGGTGCAATTTAACAAATTAGGAGCAATACAAGCTAGCCACCATATGCAACATGCAACCAGATATCACACTGACATGTTAGAGCAAGCACCTTAGGTTGTCGAGTAGGGGAGATGAGATTTGGAACTTGCACTGCAATAGGAGTAGCAGGAGAATCTGCAGAGATCATCTGTTTCGGTTGCTCCAGAGGACCACCATCATTCCGTGCCTTTGTCCTTTCACATTTTGCCTTGTCAAGTAAACACATAAGAAAAAGGAATGAAATTCACACTTCCAAATTTGTTGATGCATGATACTGATGAACACAACTTTTATGTATGGCAACCACATTGTAGGAGGATGGAATATGTATGAAAAATGCTAAGCAGAAGGCATTTCAACAAATTGGAAGCAATGCAATCTAGACACCATATAAAAGATCCAACCAAAATCACTCTACCAAGTTAGATGTGTCTCATTATAAGTGGCACTCCAACAAATTAGAGGCAATACATGTTTGAAATGATATGCAAGATGCAACCAATATTACACTATCAACTTGAAGGTGTATCGTCAGAAGTGATTGATGAGGGATACACAAGAAAAGTAGTTTGATGTAAGAACATGGTTAATACAAAGACGTAGTATGTACAAAAAAACAGGAAGGCATGTCATCATCACAGGTATAATGTGTTAACTAAGCAGATGCAATTTTCCCTAATTAGAAGCATTACAAGGTAGACACCATATGCAACATGCAACCACATATCACACTGCCAAGTAAGAGCAAGCACCTGCGATGGTGGTGTGGGGGAATTGCGGTCATCAACTAGAGAGCTACGTTGACTATCTTCATTTAGCCTTGTTGTTTCTTGAGAATCATGTGGGGAGGATGACACTGCACTCTTTAAACGAGTAGGGCGTCTCACAGTAACCCACTGGGGTGACTGTCTCATCATAAGTGATTGATGAGGGATACAAAAGAGCATTAGTTCGATGTACGAACATGGTTAATAGACATATGTAGTATGTATCAAAAACAAGAAGGCAAGTCATTATCAAAGGTATAATGTGTAAAGTAAGCAGATGCAATTTAACCAACTTGGAAGCAATACAAGTTAGACACCATATGCAACATGCAACCACATTTGAAAGCGCCAAGTTAAAGCAAGCACCTGGGATGGTTGTGTGTGGCAATTGAGATCACCAACTGTAGAGCTAGGTTTACTGTCTCCAACTGCTGACACTGCACCCTTTAGAGCACTGAAACGCTTAGTGCTTATCTTCGAATTACACTAGAGCGACTTCTGTTTTTTCTGCATTCATCAACACTGCGTCAGAGTCTGAAATACCCATGCATAAAAAAACAATAGTGTGAGTATGGGTGAAGTGTGTGCACAATTAGTACAGTGTAAATGTAGCAGATAGCAGGTCGGTGAGAAATAAATGACGGGAGACATATGATAGCTCTACAACATGCATGGCACACTAAATTACTACAGGATTCTATGAAAATAACAGTTGACTGAAAACAAATAGGTCAGTCCATTTTTTCTGCACCGTCCGATGTACAAAGAATGGGCAGATCACCTTCATCTACCTCCAGCCAGTCAGTGTTGACGATCTTCCTCGAAATGCCAGCGACCACCGGCCCAGTCCCCTGCCTCCACCCTCCCCTCAACCTCACCTCACCGCCGTGCTTGGCACCGCCCCCTGGCCATCCATTCAAGCCCCGCCGACCTCCATATTAGGCGCAAGCAGCTCCTGCACCCCACACCCCTATGATAGACACCGATGCACCGCTTCCCCGGCAAACAGGCGGACTAGGTGCTCCACGCGCCTAAGCGGGTGTTGCTTCTTTTAGTTGCAGTTCGACTGGCCCTGAATTGAAATCCAGGCGGGCTACTGACCTCTAGCAAAGGTGAAATAGTAAAGGGAGGAAATCTTCTGCATCTAGTATCACGAAGAAGATGCAGTAAGAAGCGCTCAACTAGTTTCTCTCATGGGATGAATACGGTGTGAGCAGAGACGTGAGATTTGCACGAATAAGGGAAGAGGAGTACCTCTTTCTGCTGGCAGTGCTATGTCCTCCTTCTGTTTTTCCAACGATCTTCTTGTAGTTCACTGGAAACGAGAAGTTATAGAGGATGGTGGAGCCTTGGATGAACCCATGGCCAAGTTGTTGAGTGTGGTGCGGTGGCCGTTTGTCGGCGGCGGGGAACCAGATCTGAGGCAGCGACCAACAGCATAGCGGGAACAGCTCCGGTGCGGTTGACGGTTGCGACAGTGGAGCGGTAGCAGTGAGACGCAGGACGGCGTGGTCGGAGTGGTTCTGGTATGGCACACGTCAGCATCAGTGTCGTGGAGGCAGCTCTGCCTCGGCTTCAACTGCTAAGTCCTTGAGGGTGTTGCCCGTTGCGGTTGCAGTTGCGTTGGACGACGATATCGGGGTACCGGCTCCGACGTGATGGACGAGGGCGGCAGTGGATTGGGCGCTATAGCATGAAGGACGGAGGAGGCTGAGGTTTCGCGACTGGTGGAGAGGGCATTTTGGCGCCCATGGAGTATGAATGGGGAAACGGAAGGAGGGGGAACTAAGGGGGAACAATGTTTTGGTTTGGGACGCGCTTGTTTGAAATTTGGGGAAAGTTACAAACTTTGCCCCCATCTAAAATTTCGGACATATTGCGGGTTGGGGGTAGGACAGTAATCTCAGGTGTCCCAAATGTGGGCGGGATAGATTTCGGCCGAGAGCATGGGTGTTTAGGCGCTCACGGTGTATGAATGCTTCTCGGAGGCGGTTGAGACTAGCATCTTGGTGAAGTTACGAACCTACCCCGGTTTATACATTTGGACATCGGGCCGATAAGCTACACGGGCCAGAGTCAGGACAATAATTTCCTACCACCAAACATTAGTCTTGCACGGTTTCGGGTGACCAGAGGCTTATTTGGCGCTTCGTTCAATATTTGGGAGCAAAAGCATTAACGTTTTCGGTTCTCTTGAATTGAACTTTTAGGATTTGTCAAACTTCACAAATCTTTACTCTTGAAAATCCTAAAGCTATGATTATTTTGGAATGGAGGGGGTACATTTGAATATACATTGTACACGAGTATATATTGAAAAATATGCAACTTACCTCAGTTCATGCATGGTTCCAGATATAATCTCCTTGGTTGCAAAAAAAAGTTGACATGCATATGAATATATACCATGTTCAAACACACAACAAAGATTGATGCCCCCTTTTAGATCTGATTAACAAATTCCATTATCTCGGGTTCAAATAGATGAATGCACTTCCTATGAATTCGAATCTTCGAAACCCCCTTTATGTTGAATTCAACATGTATTCTATTTCGTAGCTAGCAATTTGGAATGTATCCATGCAAGTGACAAATGTATAAAGTGCTTCACACTAACAACATGGAGTGCACTAATTAATGTTTATATATGAATTGCAAAAGCAATCCATTGCCTGTATTTCAAACCGCTCTCACTCTATGGATCGATAATATGAAATAAACACATGCACAAGCTAGAATTCAATAGAGTATGGGTGTCTGATAGACCGATTTTCATCCATACGCAATTTGCAAAATTCATGATCTCATACAAAAATAATAATGCCATTTATATTTTAATTTAATGTGTAATACGAGGCAAAGTTTTACCCTAGTTCATGATCTCATTCGGTAGGATATCCCTGACTGTTAGGCTGGATGGTAATACGAGGCAAAGTTTTACCCTAGTTCGGACCCTTGCAGTTGAGGAAAAAGCCTACTCTTGGTACTGTATATTAGTGATAGGGGTGTGTACAAAGTACACGAGAATACCATGCATTGTGCGTGTGTGTATACTATCGACGAACTGGCCCCCAAGCTTCTATAACATACTCAGTCCCTAGGGATACAAATCATATATAGTCGGCTTATCACCAATGGGGATAGAGTCCTCCACGACTCTGGTAGCTTTGTGTTGTACACCGAGTCCTCCACATGGGTCTTCGTATGACGCGTCTCGGTCCAACCTTTATGGCGCAAGATGGAACCGACCCATGAGTCCTCATGTTGACCCACCACAACTAGAAATGATGTGCCCACCACACCACACACACAATCGGCCACTAACAAAATAAGCATATACAATAGTACAATGTTATACATGAAAATTAATTGCATGGTGCATCCAAAAATATTTGTTCTGCATTGTGAATGTTTATATATTCTCCTAAAATATTAGTCACGGGAAAGAGAAACGAAGGGCATATCTCTCCTTGTCTCCACCGGACACCCCCTCTTTATACACCACTTTCACGTACACACACAAACTATCTCTCGGCCCTCTAAAAGTATGCATGCCCAGGCCATGGTCACTGTATTTCAAGCTAAAGCACTATACAGTCATTGGACTTCAGAATATGCTCATTACAGTCACCGTATACATTCTCGTGGTGATCATACGGTATCTATCTCACGATACGTCTCTGTATTTTCTTGATGACACTGACAGACTTTGCATTTGATGCGTGCTCCGTATTTTGTTGACGACACTTACGGTCATTGTATTTGAAGAGAAAGCACGATATGGTCACTGGACTTCAGAATAAGCTCATCCCAGTCACCACATACATTTTGTCGTGCTAACCAACATGTGGTTGGATGGTGAGGAGGAAAGTGGTTTCTCGAGCCCACCAGGGTTAAAGTCCCGGTGCTTGCATTTATCCTGGGTTAATTTCAGTATTTTCCGGCGATGTGTGTTCAGTGGGAGGAGACGTTTCACTAGACTACGAGGTACCTATGGCGACTTCATAAAATCTCAAGATCATATGCTGGCTCACTCTCTCGAAGGGGCTCATAGGGGTAGGGTCTGCGTGTGTGCGCTTATAGCGGCGAGTGCTTGCACGTATATATGAGCCCTTGCGTCTGTACCGTGTTAAAAAATACATGTCATGATTATACGGTCACTGGCTCACCTGTACAACTCCATATTTTGTTGATGACACAATCAATTGACCAGTCAAACGTTCCATGTGGCGCAACTAGTGTTGCACATTCATGGCGCGTAACTGTGGGTCCCACCTGTTAGCCCGTATATGAAAGAAAGAAATGGTAGTTTGAGTCTGTACTGTGTTAATAAAATACATTTTAGGGTGATCATACGGTCACTGGCTCACCATACAGCTCTGTAATTTGTTGATGACACAATCAATTGACCAGCCAAATGGTCCACATTCAGCAGCGCACATTACCATAGGGACCACCCGTCAGCATGCATATGAAGGATAAAAATGGCAATAAATTAGTGGTTGGTGGGTATTCAAAGTCGTGAGACCTCTGGTTGGTAGTCGCCGGCAGTGGGGGTGCGGTGATTGGTCGGTGGCGTGGGGATCGGTGGAGAAAAAGCTCGGCGCGGGGGGCCTAGAGGGATGGCTGGTGCGGCGGCGGACCGGTGGTGGGGAGTGGTTTCGGGGCGGGCGGGGTGGCGTGGCGGCGCGGGCCGGCCGTGGGCGGCGGGGGCCGGCGGTTCAGCTGGTGGTGGCTGGCGGCTCAGGGGGGTGGAGTTTGAAGATAAACTGCAGGCCCTTGATTTCATATCCAATGGCTGGAAAATCTAATGACCAGAGATGAAAAAGTCAATCGACTGACTTGTAGCCTCACCCTGCATGTACACATGCACGCACACAACACACGCACACATACAAGCGTGCAACACTGACATGTACACATAACGAACACACGCACGCATGCAGGCCTGCCACACTGACACGTACACATGCGCTCACGAACACATGCACATACGCACACATGAATGCAACACTGAAACGTACCCTTGCACGCATGCAACACTCGCACGCCTGCATGCACACAAGACACACGCTCAACCTATACGTGCATGCACCCTTTGTTAAGGACATGGATTGTTACGGATATTAATCAATCTTATCTGTGATAAGCAGAACATTGATGTTTGCAGCGGTCTTTATGAATCACAACGTATCGAATGGGCTATCAACATAGTAGGCTCATCTACATTTAATAGATGATGTCACACTCAATGAACAATCATCGGTTTATGAAATGCCCGCTTCTGACTGCCTTGGCCCACCAAAAGTTCCTCTGCTGTGCGCTGCCTGTGTTGGGTCACTAACATGCAGGCCATGTACCCAAAGAGACCACACTTCAGTGGAAGAACGGCTTGGTGTCGTACGTCAGAGTCGAGGGTGCCACTCACTGCACGGCCGGCTGAACACGCCTCCTTGCTGCATTCAAACGCCTCCATGAAACCCGCCCGTGTGGAAGCCGAGAAACCCACTCTGGACACACGTCCGTTCATGACCGGGTCGACATTAAACGCAACGCCGGTCGAGCTCCTCCCGTCCGCCGTCTATTTAATCTCCTATTTAAATGAGGCCAAACGCCGGCCAAGAATCGCACACCTCCGCCGCTCCCCTATCTCCTCCTTCACCATTTTGTCGACACTTACAATGGCTTATGAAGAGTAGTTATCCCGCATCCAAGCCGGCTAGGTGGCCCGCCGAGCCTGCCGGATACGAGCTATGTAGCTCGCTGATCCACCTCCCTCCCCTCGCACGACGGAGCCAGTTGCCCCCCCAAGCTGACGCGTGCTTCAGCAACTCGCCGCTCCAGGCCAGCTCAATGAGGAGCGGCGCATGGGCATCGTTGCTGCCGTCCATGCCGCCACCTTATATCGCGTCTCCCGTTTCTGTGGCTGAGACTCCCATGCTGGCGGCCGCGCCATGCAAGCAGCGACAGAAGCCGGGTGCGCGGAGAGCGACGAGTCAGGGGCCAGTGCCTCCGCGTCCGCCGCTATCATCGAGGAGAAGTAGAACATGGGAGGCCGCCGCTGCTTGGGTCCCATGAAGGCCACTGCAGAGGCGACGCCGGCGTACACAGCAGGTGTCTTGTCGGATCCTTTTGTTGCGAGGACCTTCGTTGACCCTACATAGGCTCCAAAGAAGAGGGGAAGCCCCCTTCAACCATCATCTTCGGCATCAGCCAATGATATCAGTTGGGTAGTGGGGAAGCGAACCGTCCTTTGTACTGAAGCATATACCTTCGGGGCTCCCGGCAGTCCAATGATCATGCTGCCGGACATGAGGAACACAAATAGATCGGCAGGTGACCATTTAGGCCAGGTATTATATACCTGTGCTGTCCAGAACTAGCACCGCATAGGTCATTTGAATGTAATGAAATCTGTCATGTTTGTATGAAAATCTGGTATTTTATATGATTTCCATCATTTTTTATATGAAATATCACCGTGTTTGCATGAATTTCGTCCGGTTGGTTGAGTTGGTGTCATAATGTGTGCGGCTATGGTTGGATGGCGTAATTTGCGGGTCGCCGGTCGGTCTGCGGGCGACTCGGGCGGCGTGGTGGGACAAAAAAAACATAGGTCGTGCGAGCTCGTCTCCAACGTGCGTGCTGGAGGATGCATGAGCACCCGAGCCATTCCTCGTTCATCGGTGGCAAAGGCACCGGTGGACAAAAGGGTTGCCAATATTTTGGCTACCCCGGGCAAGATCCAAATAGCCCCTCCCAGCAGATTCAAATCCCTCATTCACCGTGGAATTTTGCCATGTGTTGTTTTCATGGACTAGCAAGATGTCCATGCATTGCACGGAACATCAAGATGCATTTTTTTACAAAACACCTATCGTGATTGACCCATGCGGGAGAAATCCCATTTGTAAGAACTAATGATTTCTCGAGAATTTTATCGGACTCCATTTTTGTATACAAGGCCACATACCCATATTACAGGTACCAAGGCAAAAATTAATGTCTTCTAAGTCAATGTTGCAAGTCACCTTATTTCCTTGTTTGCTGTGTAAATTAATGTGTATTCTTCTCTTTCATGCACATCAAGCCAATGCTCACACTCTCGCATGCATGCAAGGGATAATTAATGTCCTCCTTTGCTAGTACTACGAGACAAACACCATTAATATTGCATCGATTAGTGTTAGTGGCCTTGTATATCTGCAATGTAATTTTGATAGTGGCCTTGTATATAAAAATGGAGGGAGAAAGATGAGGGATAAGGTCAGGAGGAGTGGGGCGTGGTGGTGACTGGTGGTCGGACTGGGAAGAGGCATGGGGATGGAAGGCACATTATTTCTTGGTTTGTATCTCTCTCACACACACCCACATAGGTGGGGACGTGCACGAAGAGAAGAGGTGCATGCACGGCGCATGTACTCCCGTCTCTTTCCCAACCACACCCGCACGGGTACACGGTGGAGCTCATTTCTGTACAAAAAGGCAGCCCACGTGGTAATTTGACATGTGTACTGGTTGTCCACTTGATGGATGGAGGATCGTCTACCACGGGTGAACAAACAAATTGCTACTTGACGCGTTATGTTAAAAAAGAGGTAAACCATGTGGGGCCTACCTTAGAGGCAAGACTCTATACACTGGAGTACTTTTGATGTGTCCCGTCAACTCGCAAAACAAGGAGAGGCTTGCTTAGTACACCGTCTCCCTCGCCCACGGGCGCGGTGGCTCGTAGGATGAGGTGAAGCTTGCTTACTAGTAGTATTGTACGCCTTACGCCCGCTCCCTCGCCCATGCGCGCGGTGGCTCCCAAGACGAGGAGAAAATTTTACTACTCCCTCCGTTTACTCCTCGTCCCTACCTTGGTTAGATAGATTATCATATTGTTTGGAATATATATGTCCTTTAGTACTCCCCCCATTTATTTATACAAGGCCACTATAAAAAATACATTTTGCATCTATACAAGGCCACAAATAGTAATCGAGACAAAAGTTACTACTCCCTCCTTTCTAGTTTATGGCAAAATTTCAAAATCTCTCCAACCAAGGTAGACGGTGAGTGGTGGAATTAATTTCGTAGTTTGCACAAATAATTAGTACGCTCGTTTTTCTCAAGAAGTTATGTTTACCGAGGCATTAATTAGAACGAATGCATGAATGACCACTAAATTTCCATGAACTTCTACATGCATTGGTGAGTTTTCTCTTGACACTGCTTGCATCGGGTGATTTAACGCACCTCGAAATCCAACATGTGATGGTACTATTACTACTAGTAGAATTGAGACTTATAAAACGGAAAAACGAATTTTTTAGACGAACCCTATAAAACCTAGTGGGTACGTACTCCATAAAATTAGATTTTCCCAAAACTAAGTCACTCAACCTTTATTTGCTTGTTTCCCTTCCTGCCTCCTTGCCTCGAATAGACTATGCCAAACTCACCTGCCTGCCGCGCGGGAAAAGACCCGCCCTCGCCTTTTTTAGTGCAGGTTTGTATTGATGGATCGCGTGAAGCAGCTAAAACCAAGCCGTGTCTTGTACTCCTCCGTCGACGCTCGCTTTCATGAATTATGTACTTCCTCTCGCCGACATGTGGGACATATAGCAGCCGGGTCAACGTGTCAAGCACCAAATAACAGTGCAGAACAGCAGGGAGTCGCACCCGAGTCATACCGCCCCAGTAGTAGTAATGAGCAATGAGACATCAAATCACAATGCCGCACCTTCCCAGACGGAAGAAGCAACCATTATTTCGCACTTCGGTTATCCATCATATCAAACCACGTAGTATTGATTCTGCCTCAATAGGGACACGCGCATCACCTTGGTACATCATGAAACATGGGACCGCATGACAGGCCATGCTCCCCCGCCGATCACTCGGTAAAATCACCTCATTTTTACTACTTCCTCCATATCGGTTTACATGGCATGCACGTCGTTCTAGGTTGAGAATTTAACTGGCTATGTATGTGATGAACAATATATGTTTAGAAACTACATCCACTTAAGAATCCAATGATATACTTTATGTGACATAGTAACTCATATTTAGTTAGTCAAATGGATGACGTAGAACTACGTGCACGCTCTATAAACCGAGACGCCTAAAAAATGAGATGGAGAGGTTTGTACAGTACATCTCTTTTTAGATCAATATAGTCATGATTCACCAAGGAGCAAAACCAAGTGGTAGGCTACTCCTGTCGTGTTGGCATAGCAACTCAAGCAGGGTCAGTCTGCGCACGAAATGGCGACACACTTAACATGACCCCTTTGGCCGACATGTGGCTCATCCACCATCTTGTTCCACGTGCGATGCACCAAATTATAGTTTGGAGTAGCGGTTGGAATTGGAGGCACCCCGGTCGTAGCGCCGCAGTAGTAGAAAATGAGCGATGAGGGGTCAAATCACAAAGCCCCACCTTTCCCGCATTAAGCTGGACGGACAAAGCAACCATCATTTCACTCTAGGGTGCAAGAGCATAAAGAAAAGAGAAAACCAATGATGCGTGCGGTAGCTGTTGGAAATATTCCCTAGAGGCAATAATAAATTAGTTATTATTATTATATTTCCTTGTTCATGATAATCGTTTATTATCCATGCTATAATTGTATTTTTAGGAAACTCAGATACATGTGTGGGTACATAGACAACACCATGTCCCTAGTAAGCCTCTAATTGACTAGCTCGTTGATCAATAGATGGTTACAGTTTCCTGACCATGAACATTGGATGTCGTTGATAACGGGATCACATCATTAGGAGAATGATGTGATGGACAAGACCCAATCCTAAGCCTAGCACAAACATCGTGTAGTTCGTATGCTAAAGCTTTTCTAATGTCAAGTATCATTTCCTTAGACCATGAGATTGTGCAACTCCCGGATACCGTAGGAATGCTTTGGGTGTACCAAACGTCACAACGTAACTGGGTGGCTATAAAGGTGCACTACGGGTATCTCCGAAAGTGTCTGTTGGGTTGGCACGAATCGAGACTGGGATTTGTCACTCCGGTTGACGAAGAGGTATCTCTGGGCCCACTCGGTAGGACATCATCGTAATGTGCACAATGTGACCAAGGGGTTGATCACGGGATGATGTGTTACAGAACGAGTAAAGAGACTTGCCGGTAACGAGATTGAACAAGGTATCGGCATACGACGATCGAATCTCGGGCAAGTACAATACCGCTAGACAAAGGGAATTGTATACGAGATTGATTGAGTCCTTGACATCATGGTTCATCCGATGAGATCATCGTGGAACATGTGGGAGCCAACATGGGTATCCAGATGCCGCTGTTGGTTATTGACCGGAGAACGTCTCGGTCATGTCTGCATGGTTCCCGAACCCATAGGGTCTACACACTTAAGGTTTGATGACGCTAGGGTTATAGGGAATAGATATACGTGGTTACCGAATGTTGCTCGGAGTCCCGGATGAGATCCCATATGTCACAAGGATTTCCGGAATGGTCCGGAGGTAAAGATTTATATATGGGAAGTCCTGTTTTGGTCACCGGAAAAGTTTCGGGTGTTATCGGTAATGTACCGGGACCACCGGGAGGGTCCCAGGGGTCCACCAAGTGGGGCCACCGGCCCCAGAGGGCTGCATGGGCCAAGTGTGGGATGGGGGACCAGCCCCAGGTGTGCTGGTGCACCCCCCACTAGGACCCAAGGCGCCTAGGGTTCGGGGAGGGGGCGCCCCACCTTGCTTGGGGGGCAAGTTTCCCCCTCTCCCCCCTTGGCCACACCCTAGATGGAATCTAGGGCTGCCGCACCCCTTGGGTTGGGAACCCTAAAGGGGGCGCACCCCCTCCCTCTCCCCTATATATATTTGAGGTATTTGGGGCTGCAAACACATGAGTTTCCACCTCTCCCTGGCGCAGCCCTACCTCTCTTTCTCCTCATCTCCCGCGGTGCTTGGCGAAGCCCTGCAGGATTGCCATGCTCCTCCACCACCACCACGCTGTTGTGCTACTGCTGGACGGAGTCTTCCTCAACCTCTCCCTCTCTCCTTGTTGGATCAAGGCATGGCAGACGTCACCGGGCTGCATGTGTGTTGAACGCGGAGGTGCCATCCGTTCGGCACTAGGATCTCCGGTGATTTGAGTCACGACGAGTACGACTCCTTCAACCCCGTTCTCTTGAATGCTTCCGCTTAGCAATCTACAAGGGTATGTAGATGCACTCCCCTCTCTCTCATTTCTAGTCTCTCCATAGATAGATCTTGGTGACTCGTAGGAAAATTTTGAATTTCTGCTACGTTCCCCAACAGTGGCATCATGAGCTAGGTCTATTGCGTAGATTCTTTTCACGAGTAGAACACAAGTTGTTGTGAGCGTTGATTTTGTTCAATATGATTACCGTTACTAGTCCAATCTTGTTTCGACGGTATTGTGGGATGAAGTGGCCCGGACCGACCTTACACGTACACTTACGTGAGACAGGTTCCACCGACTGACATGCACTTGTTGCGTAAGGTGGCTAGAGGGTGCCAGTCTCTTCCACTTTAGTCGGAACGGATTCAATGAAAAGGGTCCTTATGAAGGGTAAATAGCAATTGGCATATCACGTTGTGGTTTTGTGTAGGTAAGAAACGTTCTTGCTAGAAACCCATAGCAGCCACGTAAAACATGCAAACAACAATTAGAGGATGTCTAGCTTGTTTTTTGCAGGCTATGCTATGTGATGTGATATGGCCAAAAAGAATGTGATGAATGATATGTGATGTATGAGATTGATCATGTTCTTGTAATAGGAATCATGACTTGCATGTAGATGAGTAAGACAACCGGCAGGAGCCATAGGAGTTGTCTTAATTTATTGTATGACCTGCGTGTCATTGAACAAACGCCATGTAATTACTTTACTTTATTGCTAACCGTTAGCCACAGTAGTAGAAGTAATAGTTGGCGAGACAACTTCATGGAGACACGAAGATGGAGATCATGATGATGGAGATCATGATGTCATGCCGGTGACGATGATGATCATGGAGCCCCGAAGATGGAGATCAAAAGGAGCAAAATGATGTTGGCCATATCATGTCACTTTTTGATTGCATGTGATGTTTATCATGTTTATGCATCTTATTTGCTTAGAACAACGGTAGTAAATAAGATGATCCCTCATAATAATTTCAATAAAGTGTCCCCCCTAACTGTGCACCATTGCGAAAGTTCGTCATTTCGAAGCACCACGTGATGATCGGGTGTGATAGATTCTAACGTTCTCATACAACGGGTGTAAGCCAGATTTACACACGCGAAAAACTTAGGTTAACTTGACGAGCCTAGCATGTACAAACATGGCCTCGGAACACAAGAGACTGAAAGGTCGACCATGGGTCGTATGGTAGATACGATCGACATGAAGATGTTCACCGATGATGACTAGTCCGTCTCACGTGATGATCGGACACGGCCTAGTTGACTCGGATCATGTAATCACTTAGATGACTAGAGGGATGTCTATCTGAGTGGGAGTTCACTAGATGAACTTAATTATCATGAACATAGTCAAAAGCCCTATGCAAATTATGTCATAGCTCACGCTTTAGTTCTACTGTTTTAGATATGTTCCTAGAGAAAATATAGTTGAAAGTTGACAGTAGCAACTATGCAGACAGTAGAAGGCTTATGTCCTTAATGCACCGCTCGATGTGCTGGACCTCGAACGTGGTCTGTGGATGTTGCGAACATCTGACATACACGTTTTGATGACTACATGATAGTTTGGTAATGTTAAATGGTTTAGAATTGAGGCACCGAAGACATTTTTGAAATGTCGCGGAACATATGACATGTTTCGAGGGATGAAATTGGGATTTCAGGCTCGTTTCCACGTCAAGAGGTATAAGACCTCCGACAAGTTTCCTAGCCTACAAACTAAGGGAGAAGATCTCAATCGTTGAGCTTGTACTCAGATTGTCTGGGTACAACAATCACTTGAATCGAGTGGGAGTTAATCTTCCAGATGAGATAGTGATGTTTCTCCAAAGACATTGCCACAAAGCTACTAGAGCCTCGTGATGAACTATAACATAACAGGGATAGATATGATGATCCTTGAGCTATTCGCAATGTTCGACACCACGAATGTAGAAATCAAGAAGGAGCATCAATTGTTGATGGTTAGTAAAACCACTAGTTTCAAGAAGGGCAAGAAGGGTTACTTCATGAAACGGCAAATCAGTTGCTGCTCTAGTGAAGAAACCCAAGGTTGAACCCAAACCCGAGACTAAGTGCTTCTGTAATGAGAGGAACGGACACTGAAGCAGAACCACCCTAGATACTTGGTAGATAAGAAGGCAGGCAAGGTCGATAGAAGTGTATTCGATATACATTATGATAATGTGTACTTTACTAGTACTCCTAGTACCACCAGGGTATTAAGATACCGGTTCGGTTGCTAAGTGTTAGTAACTCGAAATAAAAGCTACGGAATAAACGAAGACTAGCTAAAGGTGAGCTGACGATATGTGTTGGAAGTGTTTCCAAGGTTGATGTGATCAAGCATCGCACGCTCCCTCTACCATCAAGATTGGTGTCAAACCTAAATAATTGTTATTTGGTGTTTACGTTGAGCATAGACATGATTGGATTATGTCTATTGCAATACGGTTATTCATTTAAGGAGAATAACGGTTACTCTATTTATTTTGAATAATACCTTCAATGGTCTTGCACCTAAAAGAATTATTGAATCTCGATCGTAGTGATACACATTTTCATGCCAAAAGATATAAGATAGTAATGATAGTACTACTTACTCGTGGCACTGCTATGTAAGTCATATTGGTATAAAACGCATGAAGAAGCTCCATGTTGATGGATCTTTGGACTCACTCGTTTTGAAAAGTTTGGGACATGCGAACCATGTCTATTGGTATGTACGCATGAAGAAACTCCATGCAGATGGATCGTTTGGACTCACTTGATTTTGAATCACTTGAGTCATGCAAATCATACCACATGGGCAAGATGACTAAAAGGCCTCGTTTTCAATGAAATGGAACAAGAAAGCAACTTGTTGGAAGTAATACATTTTGATGTGTGCTGTCCAATGAGTGCCGAGGCACGCAGTGGATATCGTTATGTTCTTACTTCACGGATGATTTGAGTAGATACTGAGTATATTTACTTGATGGAACGCAAGTCTGAATTATTGAATGGTTCAAGTAATTTCAGAGTGAAGTTGGAGATCATCGTGACAAGAGGATAAAATGTCTATGATATGATCATAGAGATGAGTATCTAAGTTACGAGCTTTGGCACACAATTAAGACATTGTGGAAATTGTTTCACAATTAATACCGCCTGGAACACCATAGTGTGATGGTGTGTCCGAACATCATAGTTGCACCCTATTGGATATGGTGCGTACCATGATGTCACTTATCGAATTACCACTATCGTTCATGGGTTAGGCATTAGAGACAACCGCACTCACTTTAAGAGGGCACCACGTAATTCCGTTGAGACGACACCGTTTGAACTATGGTTTGGAGAAACCTAAGTTGTCGTTTCTTAAAAGTTTGGGGCTGCGACGCTTATGTGAAATTTTTTATGTTGATAATCTCGAACCCAAAGCGGATACAATGCATCTTCATAGGACACCCAAAATAGTTGGGTATACCTCCAGTCTCATTTCCGGAAGCAAAAAGGATTGTTTCGAGAATCAGGTCCTTTCTCGAGGAAATGTTTCTCTCGAAAGAATTGAGTGGGAGGAATATAAAATTTGATGAGGTTGTCGAACCCTCACTTCAACCGGAGAGTAGTGCAACACAGAAAGATGTTTCGGTGGAATCTGTGACTGTTGAAGAGGAAACTAATGATAGTGATCATGAAGCTTCGGATCAAGTTGCTATCGAACCTCGTAGGTCGACAAGGATATGTACTACTCCTGAGTGGTACGGTGATCCTGTCTTAGAGGTCATGTTGTTGGACAACAATGAACCTACGAGCTATGGAGAAGCGATGGTGGGCCCATATTCCGACAAATGGTTAGAAGCCATGAAATCCGAGATAGGATCCATGTATTAGAACAGAGCATGGACTTTGGTGGACTTGCCCGATCGACAAGCCATTGAGATAAATGGATCTTTAAGAAGAAGACGGACATGGACGATAATGTCATCGTCGACGAAGCTCGACTTGTGGCGAAGAGTTTTTCACAAGTTCAAGGAGTTGACTGCGATGAGATTTTCTCATCTGTAGCGATGCTTAAGTCCGTTGGAATCATGTTAGCATTAGCTGCATTTATGAAATCTGGCAGATGGATGTCAAAACAAGTTTCCTTATCAGTTTTCGTAAGGAAAGGTTGTATGTGATACAACCAGAAGGTTTTGACAAATCCTGAAAGACACTAACAAGTATACAAAGCTCTAGCAATCCTTCTAAGGACTTGAGTAAGCATCTCGGAGTTGGAATGTACGCTTTGATGAGATGATCAAAAATTTTGGGTTTATACAAAGTTTATGAGAAACTTGTATTTCCAAAGAAGTGAGTGGGAGCACTATAGAATTTCTGATAAGTATATGTGAATGACCTATTGTTGATCCGAAATGATGTAGAATTTCTCGAAAGCATATAAGGTTATTTGAAAAGTGTTTTTCAATAGAAAACCTGAATTAAGCTGCTTGAACATTGAGCATCAAGATCTATGAGGATAGATCAAAAATGCTAAATGGTACTTTCAAATGACCACATACCTTGACATGATCTTGAAGGTGTTCAAGATGGATGAGTCAAAGAAGGAGTTCTTGCCTAAGTTGTAAGGTACGAAATTAAGAGTTAAAGCTCGACCACGGCAGAAGAGAGAGAAAGGACGAAGGTCATCCCTTATGCTTTAGACGTAGGCTCTATAGTATGCTATGCTGTGTACTGCACTGGAAGTGTGCCTTGCCATGAGTCAGTCAAGGGGTACAAGAATGATCCAGGAATGGATCACTGGACAGCGGTCAAAATTATCCTTAGAGGAATAAGGAAATGTTTCTCCATTATGGAGGTGATAAAGAGTTCGGCGTAAAGGGTTATGTCGATGCAAGCTTTAACACCTATCCGAATGACTCTGAGTAGCAAACCGGATACGTATAGTGGAGCAACCATTTGGAATAGCTCCAGATGGAGTGTGGAAGCAGCATATACAATATGACCTAGAGATTTGCGAAATACATACGGATCTGAATGTTGCCGACCTGTTGACTAAAACCTCTCTCACAAGCAAAACATGATCAAACCCCAGAACTCATTGAGTCTTAATCACATGGTGATGTGAACTAGTTTAGTGACACTAGTAAACTCTTTGGATGTTGGTCACATGGCGATGTGACCTATCAGTGTTAATCACATGGCGATGTGAACTAGATTATTGACTCTAGTGCAAGTGGGAGACTGTTGGAAATATGCCATAGAGGCAATAATAAATTAGTTATTATTATTATATTTCCTTGTTCATGATAATCGTTTATTATCCATGCTATAATTGTATTGATAGGAAACTCAGATACATGTGTGGGTACATAGACAACACCATGTCCCTAGTAAGCCTCTAATTGACTAGCTCGTTGATCAATAGATAGTTACGGTTTCCTGACCATGGACATTGGATGTCGTTGATAACGGGATCACATCATTAAGAGAATGATGTGATGGACAAGACCCAATCCTAAGCCTAGCACAAAGATCGTGTAGTTCGTATGCTAAAGCTTTTCTAATGTCAAGTATCATTTCCTTAGACCATGAGATTGTGCAACTCCCGGATACCGTAGGAATGCTTTGGGTGTACCAAACGTCACAACGTAACTGGGTGGCTATAAAGGTGCACTACGGGTATCTACGAAAGTGTCTGTTGGGTTGGCACGAATCGAGACTGGGATTTGTCACTCCGGTTGACGGAGAGGTATCTCTGGGCCCACTCAGTAGGACATCATCATAATGTGCACAATGTGACCAAGGGGTTGATCACGGGATGATGTGTTACGGAACGAGTAAAGAGACTTGCCGGTAACGAGATTGAACAAGGTATTGGCATACCGACGATCGAATCTCGGGCAAGTACAATACCGCTAGACAAAGGGAATTGTATACGGGATTGATTGAGTCCTTGACATTGTGGTTCATCCGATGAGATCATCGTGGAACATGTGGGAGCCAACATGGGTATCCAGATCCTGCTGTTGGTTATTGACCAGAGAACATCTCGGTCATGTCTGCATGGTTCCCGAACCCGTAGGGTCTACACACTTAAGGTTTGATGACGCTAGGGTTATAGGGAATAGATATACGTGGTTACTGAATGTTGTCCGGAGTCCCGGATGAGATCCCAAACGTCACGAGGAGTTCCGGAATGGTCCGGAGGTAAAGATTTATATATGGGAAGTCCTATTTTGGTCACCGGAAAAGTTTTGAATGTTATCGATAATGTACCGGGACCACCGGGAGGGTCCCGGGGGTCCACCAAGTGGGGCCACCGGCCCCAGAGGGCTGCATGGGACAAGTGTGGGATGGCGGACCAGCCCCAGGTGTAATGGTGCGCCCCCCACCCGGGCCCAAGGCGCCTAGGGTTTGGGGAGGGGGCGCCCACCTTGCTTGGGGGGCAAGTTTCCCCCTCTCCCCCCTTGGCTGCACCCTAGATGGGATCTAGGGCTGCCGCACCCCTTGGGGTGGGAACCCTAAGGCTTTGTTCGGTTAATCCCAACCCCAGGTGGATTGGAGGGGATTTGCAGGGATTTTGGCTTGCAGGGGATTAATTCCCCCTCAATCCTCTTCAAATCCACCTCAATCGAACAAGCCCTAAAGGGGGCGCACCCCCCTCCCTCTCCCCTATATATACTTGAGGTATTTGGGGCTGCAAACACACGAGTTTCCACCTCTCCCTGGGGCAGCCCTACCTCTCTTTATCCTCATCTCCCGCGGTGCTTGGCGAAGCCCTGCAGGATTGCCACGCTCCTCCACCACCACCACGCCGTTGTGCTGCTGCTGGACGGTGTCTTCCTCAACCTCTCCCTCTCTCCTTGCTGGATCAAGGCATGGGAGACGTCACCGGGCTGCACGTGTGTTGAACGCGGAGGTGCCGTCCGTTCGGCACTAGGATCTCCAGTGATTTGAATCACGACGAGTACGACTCCTTCAAGCCCGTTCTCTTGAACGCTTCCGCTTAGCGATCTACAAGGGTATGTAGATTCACTCCCCTCTCTCTTGTTGCTAGTCTCTCCATAGATAGATCTTGGTGACTCGTAGGAAATTTTTGAATTTCTGCTACGTTCCCCAACAGTAGCTACCTAGGGCACCCTAGGGTAGGGGGTCTCCACTACAGATCCTTTTTTTGAAAGCGCCTCCATTACAAATCGGCTTCTCCCTCGTCCTCTTGAAGAAAACCGATGATGCGTGCGGCGGTAGGGTTTGTAGGAGTACTACGGTGTGCGGGGCCACGTCGTAGTAAATGTGAGAGGGATTGAGTTTGAGTCGATGTCTTAAATATGTGTGGGCCGCTTGGTTTTACGGGAACGAGGCAGCATTTTACAGTACAAAAAATTGTGGACGTAGGTTCGACCGAAAGGCAATGATGCATGTGCCCTGCATTATGATATAGCCGAGTCCGCGTGAAATTTGCTACTCTACTCAAAACTAGTAAGGTACACATGCATTGAACACATGAGATTTGGAAACCAAATTATGAATAAATACACACTATAGAATGTAAAGCTTTGAGTCATATATGCATGATGTAGATGTTCGTTTAGTTCTATAGTTCATCTCATTCAATATCAATTAGATTTAAAAAAATGTTAAGATTCATGGGGTTGTGCATTGTAAAGCATAAAGTAAAAAACAAATAATGGCAATTCATTTAGAAAAAAAATTGGGCAATTATGATCTAAAGATTCTAGAACAAAGGAGAAGTGCTTGTGTTTGGAGGTTTGTGCATTATGCTTAAGTTCAACCATGGAGTCTTCTAACTTGTACATGTGGCAGATCTGGTGGAATGTTGATGATATCCAATGGCCAGTAGTGCTCGGATTTGCCATCTCTGCACTATCGGATTAGCTTCATGCAACGACCATCTTTCAAAGTTATTCGCACACTATATAGTTCTTGTGCCATAGTTGCATGTCTTGGAAAAAAGCTACTAGTGGGTTGTACTAGCTATTTAGGAATAGAATATGTATACATGGAAGTTGTAGGCAAAGAGATGACATGGAGTATCTCAATTGCTATGAGTAGGGATTGGAAAAGAGATGTCATTTGGTTCACATCATAGGAACTTTTCTATTGAATCTAGAGATGACATGTATCTCAATTCCTATGAGGAGGGATTAGAAAAAGAGATGTAATTTGGTTCATATCATAGGAACTTTTCTATTGAATATACGCTAATGTTTTTTTCCTTTGAAATTATGGGAGTATAGGAATCCATTGGCTCTAAAGGAAAAACTCCTATAAAAATCATATCATACAGAGTTCCTATGATATTCCTCCACACCAAAGGATGGTTGAAATTGCTGCAGGTGATACGATGGTCTTTCTTTGTAGACTCCTCCCCCATCTTTATAGTTACCTCTCGAAGATGAATGAAATTATATATACTGATTATTCTACATGTGCAATTTGATACATGAAAACTTGGTAAAAGTTTGCGAGGTTCGAATTTTCAATAAAGCTATATGCAATGCATTTTGGAACGAAGGGAGCATACGGTAGTTGCTAACACTCACGTGGAAGATTTGTGTGTAGGAGGAGTGGCTGTTCTGTTAAATGACATGGCAAAACTGACACTGTCGGATGCCGATCTAACGGTTCTTATGGCGTTCGTCAGGAAAAGGCTTGTGGCGAATGTTTGTCGGATAATGATTTACGGACACATGCATTGCATTGATACGTTCCCCGCTCTCTCTCATGCACACGCACCCTCACGAGTCACGACTCTCTCGAGTCCTCTCTCACCCACCGTCTATCTGCAGGTAGACGTCACACACATATGTGCTCTTCACACCCTACCCTCAGAACTTCTAAAAAACAAAAGACGTCGTGCACATTTTATTTTAGCTCACACGTCACACACTTATACTATTACTCTTGTGGCGAACGTTCTTTGGGCATAGTATATTGTACTCTCACGAAGAGAAGCGGTGCACGCATGCACTAGTTCTCTCACACCCACTCGCGGGTACACGTAGGAGCGCATTTTTTTTGAAGCCGGTACAACAAAATCACTACACTATATATATGAGCAGGAGCCTTAGCGCTTGCTTTACTAGGGTTCTTGTCTTTCACTCTCTCATGCTCTCCAGATCTAAGCAAGACATAGGTGGACACACAGTCTCTCTGCTCACGCCTGGTCACAAATCCGGCCGGACAACCTCGACTGGGGCAGGGGTGTAGGTGCATCGTTCACCTGTCGTCAGCGGCGAGGGAGGAGACCAACGGCTGCCCGCGCGTCCCAATCGGCGGCCGTGCCGTTCTCTCCGAGAGAGCGCTGGCACGGGAGGGCCTCCGACCCCTTCTTCCTCCCTGTGGTATTGTGGCTAAGATGCCGCCTCCCGACGCCATCTTTGCCACATGCCGATGACCCTCTGGTATATATTCCTTCAAAACCCGCCTTGATCTACTGCCCTAGCTCCCCACTTGGCTTCGTGTGGATCTTTTTCTACTTCTGGCCGCTGTTCCGAAGCCACCTAGACTTTTACTATTATTAGAGGTAAAGCTAGTTCATACAATCGACTCCAAGAGTTGGTTCAAACAGGAAAGAAAGTGGGAAAGTTGTAGCATGTATCTAGGACTTGGTTCTAAGAGGGAACGGGGGAAAGTGGTAGATACTGGCTACCCAACAGGTCTCTTGGTTGAAAAGACGAAGAAAGCATGGTGGATGGCGAAGGGTGGGGGGAAGTGGACCTGTCTCTTGGTTGAACAAGAAAAGCAAGTGACGTGTGTTGGGGGACAATGCAAATGAGAATGAGCAGGTCTAGATTCCCTGTGCTCAGATAGGAAAATGTCGCCGAGGAGATAAAAAATGGGACAAATGCAGACAACCACATCTGCCTCACCACTTTATGCCCCTGCTGTCCCTACGCCCATATCGCTACCATTAATGTAAAATCACATGAAGCATTAAGCAATGCCACCTAATGTCACTATAAGTAATGGTCTAGTGCCATCGATAAACTGAAGCAATGCCACCACCATTTTATGAAGTTCTTCTGTCTTTCTTTATTTCCCATGAATTGTGTTTTTGCAGTTACACTTAAATCTCACACCGCTAACATTGCTTCATTCCAGTGGAACTGCACAAATTTGATTGCACATTTACTGACCATGTGCTACTCTCATGACAGTAATACTAATGCTATTGTCCTGCATGTTAATCTAGTGGCAGTGTTGATGTGATGTGATGCTACTTACTTAAGGGCACTTTCATATTGCCAATCTAGTGCCAATTATAACACAATAGATGCTATTGTTAATCATACGCCACTGCAAATATCTGTCACTGTTTAAATAACCATATTTCGTATTTGCGCAAACAGGGATGTCTGTCTCCATATGGTTTCTTGTCTGTGCAACCAAAAGTACACACCTCAGTTTTAGTACAACTGCACAAAATAAGATGGCTATTCCTAGCTGCCGTTCTCTAACCACCAGTGTTCTAGGTATTCCTACATTGGTAGTAACTAGGTAGAATGACCAACGCAATCTAAAAGAAGGTGATTCGTATGTTTTACTTCCTGATTGCAGTGCATGGGCAAGGAAAACAACTGCATCCTAGTCCGGAATGCACTTTCTACCAGTTCATCCATGGATCGAGGACTAGCTTGCACGGATGCGCGGCGGTTTTTTGGACAGGTGCACGGACAAGAGATATTGTGGTTTGCATATTTCTGCAAATAGCGGTGCTTAAATTTAGTGGAATGCACAAGAATTTCAGCTGGTCAGTACACTGCATGGTTCAGTTCAGCATTCCAGTTGAGACCATAATTATAGTTGGTTATTCTGGAATGAGAGAATCTAACCCTGGATGGTGGAAACAAGAAAAAACCAGAGTGAACTCCAGGAAATTTAAGCCTGCCAGGAGGCCCTTTGCTCAGAGAAGCCTTGCTTGTTTTTTCCTGATTTGTAAACCTTCTCACATGTCATGCCCAATATGCGACCCTATCCAAAAGGAACTCGAAGGTCCCACCAAGGATAGACCCGCATATTGAAACGCTTTTGCAAGGTGGATATCATTACATCGACATTAGATAATAGATGGGGATACATACATAAGGCATACAATGCCACACGAATACAACATCACAATACATAAGAGCAACATCCGACTACGGATGAAACATAAATAGAAACTCAAACGACATCCACCCTGCTAGCCCAGGCTACCGACCTGGAACCTATCCCCTGATCGAAGAAGAAGCAGAAGAAGAACTCAATGCAAGCAAACATCACTCTCGCGTCATGATCATCGCATAACCTGTACCTGCAACTGTTGTTGTAGTAATCTGTGAGCCACGAGGACTCAGCAATCCCATTACCATGGGTATCAAGACTAGCAAAGCTTAATGGGAAAGGAAAGGGTAAAGTGGTGAGGCTGCAGCAGCGACTAAGCAAGTATGGTGGCTAACATACGCAAATAAGAGCGAGAAGAGAGCAAGCAGAACGGTCGTGAAACTAGCAATGATCAAGAAGTGATCCTGAACTCCTACTTACATCAAACATAACCCAGAAACCGTGTTCACTTCCCGGACTCCGCCGAAAAGAGACCATCACGGCTACACACACGGTTGATGCGTTTTAATTTGGATCTGGTGTCAAGTTACCTAGAACCGGACATTAACAAATTCCCATCTGCTTATAATCGTAGGCACGGCTTTCGAAAGATTATACCCTGCAGGGGTGTCCCAACTTAGCCCATGATAAGCTCTCGCGATCAACGAAGGATATACCTTCTCCCAGGAAGACCCGATCAGGCTCGGAATCCCGGTTTACAAGACATTTTGACAATGGTAAAACAAGACCAGCAAAGCCGCCCGGATGTGCTGACAAATCCCGATAGGAGCTGCACATATCTCGTTCTCAGGGCACACCCGATTGTCCAAACTTCCGGTAGGCCAGCCCAGAGTTGCCCCTGGTGGCCACCGGTGGTTGACAGGTTGGACCAACACTCACGATGAGCACTGGCCCGGGGGGGATAAAATAAAGATGACCCTCGAGAGCGCGACTCCCAAGGGAAAAAGGTCTAGGTGAGGCAAATGTAAAACCAAGGTTGGGCCTTGCTGGAGGAGTTTTACTCAAAGCGAACTGTCAAGGGGGTCCCATAACTCACCCGACCGCGTAAGGAACGCAAAATCCGGGAACATAACACTGGTATGACGGAAACTAGGGCGGAAAGAGTGGAACAAAACACTAGGCATAAGGCCGAGTCTTCCACCCTTTACCTAGTATATAGATGCATTAATAATATAAGAGATATTGTGATATCCCAACAAAATCCTGTCCACCATGGAGCAATCTTCAACTTCACCTGCAACTAGCAACGCTATAAGAGGGCTGAGCAAAGCGGTAACATAGCCAAACAACGGTTTGCTAGGAATGGTGTCAAAGGTTAGAGGTTCATGGCAATTTGGGATGGCTTGATAAACAGGTGATAGGTAGCGCAGCATAGCGATAGAACGAAGCAACTAGCATAGCAATGATAGTAATGAGATCCAGGGTAGCGGTCGTCTTGCCTGAAATCCCGCAAGGAAGAAGAACGAGTCCATGAAGAAGATGAAGCCACGAAGACGAACCAAGCGTAGACGAACGAATCCTCACGATCGCAATGAAACGGGAACTATCGAAAAGAAGCACACAACATGGTAAACACACCACACATGAGCATGACATGATGCACAAACAAGCATGATGCATGAAAAAGCTACATGAGGCTACTCATGGCAAGAGATGATGCAAATAAGAGCAACACATCAAGGCAAGTTTAAATGAGGCCGGGAACAACATATAACAATTCCGGTAAGTCCTCATATGCATATTTCGAAATTGGTCCAGATCTGAATAAACCTTACGTTCAAGTTGTTAAACAGCAAGTTAAGATGCACAAAGATGATCTACACGAGATTCTAGTCAAGTTACATTTAAAGATCATTTAGTTCGGAGCTACGGCCTAGAAGATATGAGCAAAACAAGTTAAACATGGCATTGATGCAAAAAGCATACAAACATCAAGCAAACACCTCAAAACATGGATGCAACCTGATAATATGAAGCTACATGCAAATCTAAACAATTTTCATATAGAGCACACTCAAAACGGAGCAACGGTTCAACACACACACAAGGAACAAGTTAAAAGGACAAGCTGTCCAAAACAGCAACTAGGCATATTGCAAGCATCAAAACAACATGCTACAGCATCTCAACATAATAACAAAAGGCATGGACATGATGTACAGGTAAAGCACAACAAAACATGAACACTAAACTATCTCCAGAAATCACTAGAACATGCTCAAACACACATGGTAAGATTGCAAGTAATAACAATTCAGACTTTGCAGAAAATAACATCAGGTTGCAATGTTTAGAGCTATCAAACAACATGTTATAGTAACTTATAATGGCAAACAAAGGCATGGCATGATTCTACTCAAAGCATAGATCAAAAGTCCCTTAGTGACCATGAGCCAAAAAGGATCAGAAAATATGATGGCACCCACGTAAACATGGCAAGTTATATTACATATTCAAACATGGCAGAAACAGAATTATGAAGGCATGTTGGTGAGCTTGTGCAACTCACTACAGAGCAATATATGGCATGGCAAGGCACCCAACAGTAAGAAGGCATCTTTGTGAAGCTAAGCATGACAATAGCAAGGTCATAGGGTGCATGGAACACTAGCAACAATCATGGTAACAACTGAACTTAATGTTAACAGACTGACAGCAACATTATGAAGCAACTTTAGAGCAAGATATGAACAAGCTACAGCAATCTATAATTGCAACCAGGGGCATGGATGGTTAGAGGTTGACATGTAGATCAAAACATATTTATAGAACATCTCCAGATTATGCATAGAATGATTAGTGCCGCAGGTTTATATAGCATCGCGAAATAACAGATTCAGCCTAGCAAAACAGCAACATCATGTACCCTACTTAACAAGCTTGAATCACTCACCACAAGTCATTTCATGACAAGATAAGCATAGCATCATCAATAAGACATGTTTATGTAACCAACCAAGGCAAGAACAAGTCCATAGCATGCAAGGATCAACTACAACAACCTTGGCAAAATTGAATAACATGTAAACAATCTGCCAGGAAACATTTTGAAGCAAAAGTAGAGCACGAAAATGACATGCTAGACTACTCCATAATTACAAACAAGGGCATGAATGGATAGACAATAACCACATGTTCAAAACACCCTTACTGAAGTATCTCAAAATATGCATGGATCTCTCTGTAGCATCAAGTTTACATGGCATCACAATAACAGCAGAACAGGGACTAAAATCAGTAACATCACGATGCCTAGTTTGCATGCTTGTGCTACTCACCACATTGATCACAAAAATACATGGTAAGCACCTCTGTAAAGAAGACATAGCATAGTTCAAAACACATGTAGACATCAACCTCATAGGATGCACACATCAGTCATGGCAAAAATGACAAAAGAGCTCGTTCTGTTAACAGACAGCAGAAAACATCACGAAGCACTCTTACAACGATGATTCAGGCATCAAGATGACCTCAAATGAAAATGACGCAATGAAATCAAATGATGCACTCGTTGAGGCGAATAATTTGACATATTACACGCACGAAACGGAGCTACGGATGCAGAGATATGATGCAACGAACATGGCATGATAATGTGCAAATCTGAGGACTTAGTGAAAACGGGGGCAACCTCGGGTTCGCACGGAAATCGATGCAGGGCCGGAGTTCGCCGGAGAACTTGCCAGAGACGACGGGGAAGACGCCGGGGAGGACGGATCCAGGGCCGGGGAGACCTCCTCCGGCCGGATCTCGCCGGATCCGGCGCGGGACGGCGAGGGGCGCGGGGGAGGCGAGGCGAGCTGGCGCCGGAGGAGCTCGGAGCAGCCGGCGGCGGTGGGTGCCGGCGAGGGCGGCGAGGCACACCGGCGGCGCGGGGCCGGACCGACAATGGGGCGCGGGAGGCGCGGGCTGCGGGGCTCGGCTCCGGCCGACTAGGGGCGGCGGCGGCGCGCTGCGAGGCGCACGGCGGCGGGGTCGGCGGTGGCGAGGCACCCGGCGGGCGGCGGCGGCGGCCTTCGGCCCGGGCGGCGGCGAAGGGCGAGTGCGGCGACGCGGGCGGCGGCGCGGGCTCCCTCGGGCCCGACGCGGCCCGGGGCGGGCCCGATCTGGGCCCTCACGGGCCCCGGCGACGGGGAGGAGAGAGAGAGGGCGCGGGGGCGACGTGTCCGTGCCGGATTGGCCGAGGGGGCGGCGGCGGACGTGTCCGGCGCCGGGCGGACGTGTCCGGCGCGGCGCGGAGGGAAAAAGCTAGGGTTAGGGGAAATGGACTGTGGGAATTTCGGAGGGGATCACATATTTATAGGTAGAGGGAGCTAGGAGTGTCCAAATGAGGAGCGGTTTTCAGCCACGCGATCGTGATCGAACGACCGAGAGCATGGAGGGGAGTTAGATGGGTTTTGGGCCACTTTGGAAGGGGTGCTGGGCTGCAAAGAGAAAGGGGCTTTACGGTTACCCGGTTAACCGTTGGAGTACCAAACGACCTCCAAATGGCACGAAACTTGACAAGCGGTCTACCGGTGCTATACCAAGGCCGCTTGGAAAGACTCGGTCCATTCCGAGAACGTTTAACACCCGCTCACAATGAGAGACGAAAGGGGAACACCGGAGGACATAGGAGCACCGGATTGCAAAACGGACAACGGGGAAAATGCTCGGATGCATGAGATGAACCTGTATGCAAAATGAAATGCACATGATGACATGGCAAAATGCAACACGCAAGAAAATGACATGGCAATGATGGCGAATAACTGGCAGACACCTGGCGCATCGGATCCGGGGCGTTACATCACAACTTTGTCTTTTGTTGTGAACTAGTATATGTTTGTTATGTTCTATGAATAATTGAGATGTATAAAATTGCTTAACTTATGCTTTTCAAGTTTTTTATGAAGCCAAGTTTAATGTGAGTGTTCCACATGAACGCTGGACTAGCGTGTGAACATTTGGAATTTGCTTATATGTCAGACAACAGATTGTTGATTGTTAGCTGGTCGATAGCCTAGTGTTGAAGCGAGCTGAGCCAATGTGCCGTGTTTTGCACAACTACTTACAAGTGGGGTAGCACCAATAGTGTTTACAAGTACTTATGTATACGTCAGTGCACAGTTCTCGAACGAGTACTCTATTTAATCAAACACACACTGCTCGTATGATAAACTATGACAACTTATGTCTTACCATGCCATGTTCATGAAAAAACTAGTGAGGATGCATCTGTTTCGGCAACAATTATGATGGTTCTCACATGATTCACGGGCACACAAAAGTAGCAGCAGTTCCCATAGACGGATTCAAATAGAGTACTAGTCCCAGAGGGCTCGATAACAGGCAAGGTTCGGATAATTAGACACAATCCAAACTACTATTAAACACTAGCTGGGGCAACTATTTCATGCCTCGATCTAATTTGGGATAGACACAAGACGGACCTTGCCATGAACATCATCGAGGACGTCCGGTAGCAGCTCAATCCTGTGAACCTTCATGAAGAGAACCTTGTGGCCTTGCCACTCATAAACTTGTTTGTGGAGGCATGTCATGTCATCTTCCTGTGTAAGCTTGACAAGAATAGTATGCCCCACAAACGAAGGAGTAGCTTTGAACTTCTTGTCCTTCAGTACACCCTGGACAACACGCTTGACAATAGTGAAGCCGGAATACAACTCGACATTGGTGTAAGCGCAAATGGCTTCCAGGATCCAACATCCTAAGAACTCTGTTTTCCCAGTGTGTATATTCAGGTCATCCGCCTCATAGCGAGTGACATGTACAACCACACAATTCTTATCTGCATCAGGGCTCTAATTAAAACAGAAACAAATCCTGAATTACTTTCCAATATAAGAAACACAATTTATTTAAACCACTATGTATAGCATGGCATCGAAGCTAATAAAATTTTGCATTATTCATCACCACATACTTAGATGAAAAACCACAATCGAGATCGGCAAAGAAGAAAATCACCTTGGGCAACTCAGCGGGTGGGGGGGGGACACATCCTCGAAGGGGGAAAACTGCTCCTGCAGTGCCACGGGGAATGTAACCTCAAACGGGGGGTTGACCATCTCAGTAGTGGCCGTGAGCGTATCTGGGGTCGGCTCGGTGGCTGCCTCCATCTTCTTGGAGCTCTCTATCTCGTAGGGATCAGCCTCCCGCATCTGCTCCAATATCGCCAGATCTTTTCCTAGTTCTCCTTGGTCCGTCATGAAACTGACGAATACTAGGAGACCACTGAAAGGAAAACACAATCGCAATGACAATGAAACAAAAAAGAGAGTGAGGATCGGTTACTGCTTTGCAAAAGTTCTTTTTTTCTCTGAACAAAAATATACCAACATCACGGATCCGCTTACCTTCCCTTCATTGGGAGAGAAGAACAGTGGCAGATGCGAGTGTTGCCTTTATTGAAGACGGTGAGGGAGAAGGGGATTCAGTGTAGAGTGAAATGATGGTTGGTTCCTCCATCAAACTTAGACTGCAGGGAGGTGGGGTTTTGTGATACGACGGCTCATTACTGTCGCGCTACGACTGGGGTGACTCTCCGCCTGCATACTGCCTTCTAATTTGGTGGATGGTATTTGGGACCGCGTGCTGCATGGCCCGCATGTCGGTGAACAAAAGTATAACGGCATTCAGTAGAGGGAGATGTTTCGATGACCTAGGAGGATCCAGAAGCGGTATTGTATCCACTGTACTAGTAGTAATTTTTTTCTGGGCAACTGTAGAGTGTCTCCATTGTACTAGTAGTAATTGTTTCTCTGGGCCCAAGACAAAACAGCCCATCCACCCTAGTAAATAGTAAAATCAATTTAAAAGCCCATATATTTACTGAATGAGAGGCGCTACACACACCCAGCACACCGCCCCCCAAAAAACCTGGGTGCTCTTCTTCCTCCTCACTCCCACCCACCTCACGTCAGCTCGCTCCACTCGTACCCCCAAATTCCTCACCTCACTCCTATAGAAAACCCCACCTCCCCTTCTTCCTGACTACTACAAAAAAAAACCCAGCTCCCCTTCTTCTTCACTCGCACTACAACTAGGCTCGTCATTCGTTACTCTACTCAAATCCGTGAGTGCGACGCGATACCCTCGAGGAAAATGGAGTCGGCTGACCCCAGTGCCAAGAAGATGAGGCTCCCACTAGCAGCGACACCTGTTGTAGATCCCGCACCTGGCAGCATGACGAGAAGCGGCAACCCCGCCCCCACCGGATCCCAGGAACCCGTAGAATCTTGGGTGGACCACATCAGCAATCTCCTGGACGCCGTCCTTAGGGAGATCATCTCGCTTCTCCCCACCAAGGATAGCTGTCGCACCCAGGTCCTCTCAATTCGGTGGCGCCCTCTATGGCACAATGTGCCCCTTAATCTCGACTGTCGTCAGCTATCTCTCTTAAGTGATTTTGAAATCCCCAGAGCCATCAACTCCTCCCACCAGGGCTCCGTTCAAAGCCTCTGCATCTCGTCATGCTACCTGAGCAAGCATACCATGCCCAGCATGGTGGACGCCTGACTGAAATCCCGTGAATTCATAGAACTACAGCTACTTGAGTTCTACTATTCCCCTGGAAATCACCTACCACATACCGAATGCCATGTACTTGTGCCCTCAGCACCGATGTCCATCTCGCGGTTTTCCTCCTCTCTCCACACCACCACCTTTGCGCTGTGCTACCTACGAGACAATCTGGTACTAAACCTTTGACTCCCATTTCTCAAGAAACTTTCACTTGTGTGGGTTCATATATCGGAGGCCTCATTGCACAACACCATCCACTCCAGTTGCCCTGCCCTGGAGTGCTTGGTGCTTGTTTTCACAGTTAGAATCGGTTGCCTCCAAATAAAGTCGCCTAACCTTGTAAGAATTGGAATTTCTTTTGACGGAAGGCAGCTCATCATCCAAGATGCCCCTTCACTTCAAAGGTTGATCCTTGATTCTAGTTATTCACCATTGCAAATAACCGTCCTCTCTGCGCCTAAACTGGAGACCTTGGGTGTAATACATGATCTCTGTGCTCATTTCAATATGGTGTTTGGCTCCACAGTTCTTCAGGTACTTTATATTATCATCTATACTTGTAACCATAAGCTGCATTTTAAATTTCTGTGCATAAGTTATATATCATCTTGGAGTACACATTTTGTACTAATATTATGTTCTATGCTCAATGAAGAGTTTCTCCATGGATGGCCTATCAATGGTGCTGGATTCTGTCAAAATCCTATATATCCAAATGATTTTGATCTGAACAAGATTATTGGCTTGTTGCAATGCTTTCCATGTCTTGATAAGTTGTATATAAAGGTGATAATTTCACGCACATTGGAAGCCCGCATATAGTGTACTAGAATTAACCGTTCAGCTGTTGCTCTTTCAACACTCTTTTTTTAGACCTTAACCGTTTTCAATCTTCATGTCTATTTAGGCAACAGGACAGGGTAATAAAGTTATAACCAATCGGTGGATTCGTAAGCACCAGAATTTTCTCACTTCTCATGAGATTCGATTGAAGACAATAACGCTATAACGATATGTAGCCAACTGTGCAAACACTAGATTTGTCACATTCTTCCTGCTGAATGCGAGGTTACTATTGTCCATTAGGCTTAAGTTTATCAGCAGCATGGTTTTGACAGATGGGTATGTCGAAGAGCAAAAAAAGGAGTTTCAGGTGGGCAAAAGAGCTTCTGAACGTGTCCAGCTTCTATTTACAACATATTGTGGTCATAATCTAGTAAATTTTACGACCCAGGATGTTCATTCTATGGACCTGACCGATCCATTTGGCGGTGACTGCCAAAAACAGTGCTGGAATTAGATGTTTTTGCCCTTTTCAACCTGAGTTTTGTGTAAACCTGATGAACAATTAACCCTCGTGCTTTTGTACAGTTTGTAAGCTAGACTTAGATGTTCTTGCCCTTTTCAACTCAGCTGTGACTGTCATATTTTCCTTGAAACAAGGCAAATGGTTTGCCATTCGTTTAATTTAGAGTGAAATATTGTAACAAATCGCAACCAAGGGAAATAACATCACTCTCGCCGGCTGCTTGAGCTCACTATGCATTACAGAAGCCAAGTGATTAGCCCCCACCAGCACCCACAAACTTATTTCGAACTAGCACATCAAATGGGCTATAAATTTTCATAGGAAAGGCTGCATGACCGTGACAGTTTTGGATTCTGACATTTGGGACCCGCAAGGAAATAGCCTATCCAAGATGGTGTCGACTTACTAGCCAATCAACAAATGATTCTACCTACCAGCTGTTGGATTGACATCCAACATCTGTCGTGTATCTTCTATCTCTTATCTTCTTCTTCCTCCAGCCACCCAAACCAAACCACCCCGTCGGCTTCGCCTGCTCCCGCCTCCCATGGCTGGTTGCGCCTCCGCCGCCCTACCGTACCCTTAAACGTTGGCCAGTCGCTCCATCTATTCCCCCACATGTCCTGTTATTCTCCGGCGACGTCAGTCCCAACACGCACCCGCACCCGAACCAGTCAACCCTCGTACTCCCCTCCGGCTACGACTAGACCGGCGCATCTTCCACGGCTCCTGTTCATTCCGTCCGAGGCATCACTGTCGTCCTCCGCCTTGGTTCGCTTGCCGTGCTCGGTGGGCTTCCCTCTTGCGTTGTCAACGTCGTCAACAACCGAGAGGAACAAGGAGATGACTAAACGTGGAGAGGATGACAGTAGGGACCCACCAGCGTCATGGCAGTACGCAAGCAAGTGCCTCGTTATTACAAGCCCAAAAAAATGGTTCCTCCTAATGGTTGGAAATCTGGGGTTCACGCCATTGTCAACGTAGTCAATAAATGAGAGAATTACACTACGAGCGGCTGACACCAGGGACCCAGCAGGTCGCGCAGTTTTTTTTGAGAAACAGGAAGTTGTTATCTATACTAGTTTTAGCGACAGATCAGGGTACCAATGGGGCTGTGCGGGGGCTGTGGCCCGTCTAGCCAGGGTTTTATTTATGTTTACCACATCATGAGCCCAGTTGTGTTTTTTATGGCTGAAAATGGCTAGCCCAGTTCTATTTTTTTAAGAAATACCCAAATGAGGCCTACTTGCTTTATCAGCCCTGCTGGGCTGCAAATCTTTCAAGACGAGGAGAGTTTCATTCGGTTTGCCGAGAAATGGGTTGTACATTTTTAAAACACATCAAACCGGGAATTAGTTTCAATGTTTTTCATTACTCGATTTTAAATTCCATTGATTTTTATGCACGGACAATTATTTGGATTTTATATTTATATAAATTATTTTTCAAAATAGTTTGAATGTGAATCGATATTTCAGGATTAAAAACAGTTAAGCGCACTGAAATATGCAAAATTTCGTATAATTTTTAACCGTGGCCACAATATGGGGTGTAATGCTAAAAAAAGAAGATCGGCTCCAAAAAAATTCTTAAGAATTAGCAAATGGGTTGTACATTATTAGAAATAATGGCAGATGGGTTGTAAGTTGTTTTCCACAGATTTGAGGCTGACTTGTGTGCCTACTATAGGTTCACGTGTGTGCTTTCCTAAAAAAAGGTTGACGCACACGCAACGCCGTGTCAACTTAGTCAACACATGAGAGCAGTGACTGTTGGATGTCCATCCAACGGTCGTCATGCTTCTTCAATCTCTGCTCTTCCTGCCCTGACCGCTCAAACAAGCGTCGACGGGACTGCCTGCTCCCTCCTCCCGCGGCCGGCTATGCTACCACTCAGACCTCACCGCCCCATCGTACTCCCATCGCTAGCCTAGCCATCCCTCTACTCACCCACACCTGATGTTATTCTCCGGGGATGACAGACGAACTAGCTAACCCTGATACTCCCCTCCGCGTGGGAAACAACTGCTGAGTGAGGGAGTCCTGGATTAGGGGGTGTCCGGATGGCCAGACTATGACCTTTGGCCGGACTCCCGGACTATGAAGATACAAGATTGAAGACTTCGTCCTGTGTCCGGATAGGACTTTCCTTGGCGTGGAAGCCAGGCTTGGCGATATGATATGAAGATCTCCTCCCATTGTAACCGACTCTATGTAACCCTAGCCCTCTCCAGTGTCTATATAAACTGGAGAGTTTTAGTCTGAAGGACGAACAACAATCATACCATAGGCTAGCTTCTAGGGTTTAGCCTCTCTGATCTCGTGGTAGATCAACTCTTGTACTACCCATATCATCAATATTAATGAAGCAGGAGTAGGATTTTACCTCCATCAAGAGGGCCCGAACCTGGGTAAAAACATCATGTCCCTTGTCTCCTGTTACCATCTGCCTAGACGCACAGTTCGGGACCCCCTACCCGAGATCCGCCGGTTTTGACACCGACATTGGTGCTTTCATTGAGAGTTCCTCTGTGTCGTCACCGTCAGGAAGGATGCCACACCCTGTCTTTAAAGAGGACGCTGTTGCTAAAGGAGCCTTGGCTGTCGGCCAAACTCTCCGGCTAGGCAGTTTTTTGATGACCGCCTGTTCGGCCGCCGCGCCGTCGATGACCTCTCGGGTCATCGAAAGCGATCTCCACATCATCTCGGAACTCGCCAAGTAGTTAGATTCGATGGAGCTCTCTTCCTTAAATGAGCTCTTGGATCGCATCACTACCCTGGGAGTCGCTACAGATTATGGCCAGATTGGGCTTAAACCCGATCAGAGAGAGATTGACTCTCCCCAGGTCACCCACCATGTTGAAGTGGTGGAGGAACAATGCGGCGAATCTTTGCCCATCCTAAGGACCAGATATGTCCGGATTCCTGATCCCTCCAAGCCGGACATCCGCGGAGGGGAGGACGCCGCCCAAGCCCTGAACCTAAAGTCAGGCAGCAGGCCTGATTCATTGAATAACGTCCAAGAAAACAAGCTTCCGAGTTCGGAAATTTCTTGGCCCCTGAGTCTTAGATCGGGCGAGGTTCCGGATTTAAATCCACCCGCCCACCCAAATATAAGGGATCTATCCCAAATTCGGCAAGAGCCCGGGGAAACAGTACACCATTACTGGGCCAGATTCCTCCTGGTTATGAATAGGACAAAAGACTGCCGCGAGAGGGATGCAATTTCATTCTTCTACAACAACTGCACGAACATCGGAATCCTCAACTCCATGAGTCGCCACGAAATTACACGCTTCGCCGACTTGACATCCATAGTACGAAAGTACTGTGCGACAGAAAGCGTTCGAAAAACCGAAACAAAATTCTGGGACAATCCGACCCTGAATTCAATCCCAGTCCGAAACAAAAGGGCACATTATCGCCAGGCACCTGGGCCACACAGCAAAAAACAAAAACCCTCTATAGGGTATGGAACCGTACTGGAGGGATGGCTCAATGGACCTTGTAAAATTCATAGTGCAGAGGAAGCCACACCAACTCATAGCCTTAGAGCATGTTGGATACTCCGGCAGGTGGCCAGAAGTGGCGAGGAGCTTCTAACTCCAGAATCCGCAGAGAACCACCCTAGAAACACAAGCACGGTGTTAACAATCTTCGAGACTTTCGCATCAAACAATGCAAGGAAGCGAACGCTCCGCAGCCTTACCGAAGTCTACCAAGTAGCGACAATAAACCCATGGAGCGACACGGCTATTACCTTTAATGCCAGTGACGAACCTAAATTCCGGATAGCCCGAGCACCAGCCGCACTGGTCCTTAGTCCGATAGTGGACGGCTTCCGGCTTACAAAGGTACTCATGGATGGTGGCAGCGGATTGAACCTCATCTATGAGGAAACCCTGTGAAAAATGGAAATAGACTGGAGCGGCATTGAGCAAAGCAACACAACCTTTAGAGGAATAATCCCCAGCTGGGAGGCGTGCTGTTCAGGGAAAATCACACTGGATGTGGTGTTCGGCACGCCGAATAATTATAGATCCGAGGAGGTCACATTTCAAGTGGCCCCGTTCAGTAGCGGATACCACGCTCTGTTAGGGCGAGAAGCATTCACAATTTTTCAAGATATACCCCATTACGGGTACATGAAGCTCAAAATGCCCGGGCCCAACGGAATCATCACCCTTGCTAGTGATCCGGACACAGCGCTCCGCGCCGAAAACAAGACAGCCGCACTGGCCCTAGAGGCATTATCCGAAGCCCTAGCGGCCAAGGAACTAACCGTGTTGCGCTCCACGCTGGACAGGGATGACGTGATACTCGACAAAAGATCCAAGTCCACCTCCTTCAAGCCGGCAGATGTAATAGTCAAGTTCCAAGTCCATCCAACGGACACTACAAAAACGGCCTCCATCGGGGAACAACTAAGCCCTGATGTAGACGCTGCACTCAGAGAATTCCTACGAGAAAAATGGGACATTTTTGCCTGGCACCCTTCAGACATGCCAGGAATCCCACGCAGGCTGGTCGAGCACAGCCTGAACATCCTAAAAGGATTCAAGCCCGTTAAGCAGACTCTTCGGCGTTTCTCCGAACCTAAGAGACAAGCCATGGGAGAGGAGCTAGCCAAACTACTGGAAGCCGGATTCATCAGAGATATAAAACATCCGGACAGGCTAGCAAACCTGGTAATGTTACCAAAGAAGGACAAATCCTGGCGCCTATGTGTCGATTTCAAAGACCTAAATAAGGCCTGCCCAAAGGATCCCTTCCCCCTCCCCCGCATTGATCAAATCATCGACGCCACTGCAGGACATGACTCATTGTGTTTCCTCGATGCATACTCTGGCTACCACCAAATCAAGATGACAGAGTCAGACCAAGCCGCAAAGGCATTCATCACCCCATACGGCCCATTCTGCTTCAATACAATGCCCTTCAGGCTCAAAAATGCCGACGCAACATATCAACGCATGTTTCAGACATGTCTGGCCAACCAGATCTGCAAAACGGTTGAAGCGTACGTGGATGACGTGGTCGTCAAAACCAAACACGTCGAAACTCTAATAGACGACTTGAGGCTCATGTTCGATAACCTCCAAACATATGACATTAGGTTTAACCCGGAAAAATGCGTTTTCGACGTGCCAGCCGGAAAGCTCTTGGGCTTCATTGTATCCGGTAGAGGAATTGAAGCAAACCCAGCCAAAATCCGAGCACTGCCACAATTGGATATTCCAAGAGATCTCAAGCAAATACAAAAATTGACTGGATGCGTGGCTGCTCTGAGCCGCTTCATCTCCCGCTTAGGGGAAAAGGCATTACCCCTTTACCGCCTCCTCCTCCGCACCGAGCACTTCGAGTGGACGGATGCCGCCACGGCCGGACTCGAAGAAATAAAAGCCATACTGGCAACAAACCCTGTCCTGGCCGCACCAACATCGGTGAACCAATGTTGTTATACATCGCAGCAACTCACCAAGTTGTAAGCGCAGTCCTCGTCGTCGAACGAGAAACGGACGGACACAAATTCCCTGTCCAGAAACCAGTGTACTACGTGTCCACTGTCCTCACTCCATGCAAGTCCAGGTACCCGCATTACTAAAAAATAGCATACGCAGTATTCATGGCATCCCGGAAACTACGACACTACTTTCAAGAGTGTTCGATAACAGTAGCCTCCGAAGTACCTCTTAACGATATCATAAACAACCGCGATGCAACGGGCCGGATTGCCAAATGGGCCATTGAGCTCCTCCCGTTCGACATAACATATAAGCCATGGTGAGCCATCAAGTCGGAAGCCTTGGCCGGCTTTGTCGCTGAATGGATTGAAACCGAACTCCCTAAAGAGTATGGCACATATTCCAACTGGACCATGCACTTTGACGGCTCCAAAATGCTGGCGGGTCTGGGGGCTGGCGTCGTCCTCACGTCCCCAACAGGAGATACAGTCCAATATGTACTCCAGATAATGTATACGGACTCCAACAATGCAGCCGAATATGAGGCCCTTCTACATGGCCTCCGGATGGCAGTCTCCATGGGCATTCAACGCCTAGAGGTGCGTGGGGATTCGAACCTTGCGATATCCCAAATAAACAGAGACTTTGACGCCAAAGATCCGAAAATGGCAGCTTATCGCAACACCGTCCTAAATATGTCAGCTCGGTTCGAAGGGCTGGAATTCCACCATATAGCCCGGGAAAATAATCAGGCAGCAGACGTCCTGGCACGCATCGGCGCAAAGCGCGATGCAGTACCCCCCAACATTTTCCTAGAAAGGCTATTCAAGCCATCCGTACAATGGGAAGGGGAATCCGGAATTAACAATCCGAACCAGGCCGCATCACCTGACCCCGAACACCCTGACACAACTGAAGACTCCATCAACGAAGTCACACCCTCAGCCCACGTAATAATGGCAGTAATTGCCCCGTGGACAGAACCATTCTTAGCCTACTTAGCTAGGCAGGAACTCCCCGAGGACCAAAATGAGGCACACTGCATAGTGCGGCGATCTAAAGCCTACAAAGTCCACGAAGGAGAGCTTTATAAGAAAAGCACCACCGGAGTCCTTCAAAGGTGTATCTCCGAAGAGGAAGGGCGGAACCTTTTGGCGGAAATTCACGCCGGACTCGGCAGGCACCACGCTACAGCCCGAGCCCTTGTGAACAAGGCCTTCCGTACCAGATTTTATTGGTCGATGGCCCGGGCAGACGCTCAGACTTAGTCCAGCGATGCGTCGGTTGCCAATTATTCGCTAATCAAAGCCACATGCCGCCTACCACCCTACAAACCATACCCATTACCTGGCCTTTTGTGGTCTGGGGGCTTGACATGGTTGGACCCCTTAAAGGAGGAACCCACAAGCAAAAATATCTACTGGTCATGGTGGATAAATTCACCAAATGGATAGAGGCCAAGCCTGTTAAGACGGCCGAATCCGGACCGGTGATAGACTTCATATCCGGGATTGTACACCGTTACGGCATCCCCCACAGCATCATTACTAACAACGGCACAAATTTTACGGCCGATGAAGTTAAACTCTGGTGCAAAAACATGGGCATTAAGCTCGATTACGCTTCATTCTATCGCCCACAACTAACGGTCAAGTCGAGCGAGCCAACGGTCTAATCATGAGCAGCATCAAACCCAGATTTGTGCGATCCCTCAAGGAATCTAAAACGCATTGGGTAGAGGAGTTGACTCCGTACTCTGGGGGCAGCGGACCACGCCGAATCGCACTACCGGATTCACACCATTTTTTATGGTATACGGCACAGAGGCAGTCCTGCCCTGCGACATAATTCATGACTCACCTCGTGTGCACATGTACGAAGAAAGAGAAGCCAAGCTCGATCGGCAGGACAGCTTGGACGCATTGGAAGAGGAGCGCGACGTGGCAAAGGCCCGTTCCACATTCTATCAACAGCAGGCTCGAAGATATCAAACCAGAGAAGTACGGGCCAAAATTTACAATGTTGGCGAACTAGTTCTATGCCTGCCAGACAAAAAAAGGACAAACTCAAGCCCAAATGGGAGGGTCCCTTCATAATCGACCAAGTCCTAACTGGTGAAGCGTACCGCCTGCGAAATGCATCGGACAACCGACTCGAGCCGAACCCATGGAACGCAGCACGCCTATGAAGATTCTACGCCTAGCGCCGGACTCTGTGTTCGTCTCCTTCCTCGACACCTTCCTTTTTAAAAAAAATTTAGCTTCCTGGTATTTTTCTCCTCCTTCCTTCTTTCTTTTTCCCAATCCTTTAGGGGCTTGCCTGCGCGATTGTTCGCACATAATTGATGCGCCACCCGCGCTCATTATACCTGGGGGCTTCTTTATCAGAAGCTTATATACACGGGCTTCATGCCCAAAACATGTGTGACACTTTCGCATGAACCTTTTATGCACCATTATACGCATCGATATGACTTAAGTTTTGGCCAAGCTGGGTTGCCTGGCTCCTGTGCATACCCCTACGTCCCCGTTTGTTCGGCTAGGTAGTAAAGGGAGCACCTCTGCGATTGTTACTGCCGGGTCAGCCGGATGTGTACCTCAGACTGGGTGAAGCCGAAAGTTAGCGTTCTTAAGGGAATATTCGGTCGGTGAACTAAAAGATGACTTTTCACTTGTTTATTTATCTGCCCACCGATGCTTTTCTGCTTTTCTACGCAGTCCGGACATGCACTTTAGGGCATGCCTCCCAGGGAAAGGAACCCCTAACGGAACTATTCTCCCTGGAAGATGTTTCTTACTAACCAAGTAATATAACATAGCTAGTTGGGCACTTGTCTGCTAAAGCACTTATGACCCCTACGCCTAGTCTCCATGCATGCCCTGGTTCTTACATAACCGAGAGGGTATTCGGACACACTCCGGACTATCGGGTCCAGAGGTTGAAGCGAAAAGGTCCGCAATGACAAACGATCTACAATCCGGCTAGAAGGCATTTTACATGTCATTTTAAATTACATAGTCAATTTGACTGGGTATATTCTTCTTCAATACCATCAAACAGGCTGTCTAATTTACAGTCCTATTGGGAATACTTGGTGGCCAGCTCTACCTGGCCAGACACTAAACTGACAGGGAGCTCCTTCCCGTCGGGCCCCAAAGGGCCGACTTCGGCCATACGGTTTGGGTCAGCCTTTGTGTACCGCGTCTTCACCATGGCCCAGGCCTCCCTGGCGCCTTGATGGCAGGCTGATATCTTCCATAACCGAAAGCGTTGCCGCACTCCCTTCAGCTTCTCTACAAGCTCTTCAAGGCCTTCGGGCAGGGAGAGGGATGGCCACAAAGCCTTGACGACGCCTTGCATCGCCTGCCGAACTCGTTCGTGCAGTTGCAATAGCTCGGGGAGAAGATCCCCCGCAGAACCGGGCATTTCCTCCGCGGGCCGACCTGTCAGCATATCTGCAGACATAGCTCTGTTAATCGACTTCCCCGCCGAACTCTTTTTCGAAGATTCGTTTAAAGCACTTACTAAAAATGCCGCGTCAAAGTCGCCGATTCACCTTTACGGAATCAGACAGCTGAGCACGAACATCCTTCAGTTCCTTGCCCAGCTGGGTGTTGGCGTCTTGAAGCTTGTTCTTCTCTTGCCTCACACTCGTCAGCACGCTCTCGCCGGCCTTTAACTGGCGCAGGAGTTGTTGCTTGTCCGGATTCAATACGGCCCCATTTGCACTGCTATTGTCAGAATTGCACACGTGCCGCACGTCCCAACAGAATTACCTTTCGAAGCATATATTACCTGAGGAAGTCCTCTTGGTGCTCTCTGAAGCGGCCAGTGCGGCCTCAAGTTGGGCCTTGCACCCTTCCAGCTCCTGGGACAGTTGCGTATTCTTTTTTGTAAGATCCTGCATATCATATGATCCTTAAATCAGTTATCTTAACTGTTTCAAGTCTCAGGGGCTACTGACATATATAACCATCAGATTTACACACCCGTATGTCTTTCACATACTGCTCTGTGGCTCTTGCTAGACCATTTTGAGCGGCATGGAGGTACGCATCTCCCTTATTAAAGGCGTCCAACGCCTCTTGGGAAAAACATGCGTCACGAAGAACAGTCCGGCGACGCCTGTGGTTCATGGCACTCTCCACCTCTGAATTTGTGGCAGATAGCCCGTCCACGTCCTCTGTCAGAGGAACGTCTGGTGCGCACCCCGTGTTCGCCTCCACTTCTCGACCCGGCCTTGAAGCCTGGCCGGTGGATATAGTCCGGCGGGCGCTCTTCTTCCTGAGGAGAGCTTGAGCGTTAGTGTGACTTGGGGGCATAAACCCTAGGCGTTACAATTGTACGCCCTACCGTTGTGCCGGAATCTTGATCCCGTCCGCACTTCTTTTTAGCCCGCCTGGCTTCAACGGCCCTTGTTGGCTACCCACCGCGGGCTCGGCCCTCCGCCTCAAGGATTTCCCCTGCAAAATGAAACACTATTGGTTTACGGAAATCAAAATAAGGCATGGATGGATCCTCTTGAAAGTGCTGGGACTTCGGTCTCGGTTACCTTTGAGGCCAGAAGTAGTCCGGGATAGTCGGCCGTAATGGCCACTAAGGTATTATCCTTACTCAATTGATGAAACACCCCATCAATTAGCTCCACACATAAGTCCGAGTCCTCTTGTTAGTCTGGATCGAGGGACCGTTCCGGGTCCTCGGGTTGTGGAGGAGGGTTGTTTATCTCCTTCACAGTCGGGCGCAGCTCCTGCGTTAAAATCGCTAGACTAAGTACTTAATTGTGGGAATTTGAAAACGGGTAGGCAAGTGAAAATATTCGCTCACCCAGCTTGGAGGGCTGTACATGGAGAATCTGCCCCGTGGGTTGACACGGAGGAATTCCTCTTCTTCTCCCTTGTACAAAGCGGATAAGATCTTCGTTAGAGTGGCAGCCGAATCCGACCCCTTGCGACCGCACCGGGTGGCGTCGTCCTCCCCGTTGAAATCCCACATGGGGTGGCCTCTATACTGAAGCGGCTGCACCCCCCGCATAATGCATGTGGCCATGACCTCAATCATGGTCAGTCCGGAATGAGCTAGCAACCGTATCCGGCTCATCAGGTAAAGGATGTCCCTGTCAATTTCCCTCTAAGGGTTCCGTGGGCGCCAGCTCAGGCGTTTCTTCAACGGAGCGTTATTGAACTCAGGGAGGCCGGTCCGTACAGGGTCAGGCAGAGGGACGTTGTCCACATAAAACCATTCCGAAGGCCAGTGCTCGGACGCCTTCTTTGGGGTTCCAGATAGATATCCGGTCCCGGCGATGCGCCATAGTTCGGCTCCGCCCACTTGATAAATTGACCCCTCTTGAGAGCGGGGCACAAGGCAGAACAACCTCTTCCACAGCGCGAAGTGGGCCTCGATGCCCAAAAACAGCTCGCAGAGGGCCACGAAGCCCGCAATATGCAGTGCGGAGGCAGGCGTGAGATTGTGTAGCTGGAGGACGTAAAACTCCAGTAGCCCTCGGAGAAAAGGATGAATTGGAAATCCGAGACCTCTTATTAAATAAGGGACTAGGCATACCCTCTCTCCTTGGGAGGGATTGGGGACGCTCTCCGCCCACTCTCCGCCGCTATAGGTGGCAATCCCGGCTCGAATTGGGACCATATATGCTGGGGGGAGTAGCCCCTTGGATTGAAGCGCTACTAGCTCGCTATGTGGGACGGAACACCGCTCCCAATCTCTGGGCCGAGGGCTAGAGAGGCGAGAGGAGGAGCTGCCTCGACCGGCCATGGTGGAATGGACCTCTGTCAAAAGCGCTCTGATGAATGCTCGTGGAGGGAAGGTGGTGTGAATTGGATCTAAATCCCCGTCTCTTTTATGGGCGGCTCATTTACGTGGCCAGTGGGTAAATGTAAAAAAACCTGGCTTTTCGCATTCGTTTGACACGTGGAAGATGGTCATTATTGGGCACAGAAGCTGAGGAGAGCAGTACGCACCAGAAGCCGGACACTATTTGACAGGAACATGGAATTTGGAGAAGAACCCGCCTTGCAATGCCGAAGACAAACTCACGCGGCGGATTTACCGTCATTGAAGCCTAGTTCCGGGGCTACTGAGGAAGTCCTAGATTAGGGGGTGTCCGGATGGCCGGACTATGACCTTTGGCCGGACTATGAAGATACAAGATTGAATACTTCGTCCTGTGTCCGGATAGGACTTTCCTTGGCGTGGAAGGCAAGCTTGGCGATATGATATGAAGATCTCCTCCCATTGTAACCGACTCTATGTAACCCTAGCCCTCTCCGGTGTCTATATAAACCAGAGAGTTTTAGTCCGAAGGACGAACAACAATCATACCATAGGCTAGCTTCTAGGGTTTAGCCTCTCTGATCTCGTGGTAGATCGACTCTTGTACTACCCATATCATCAATATTAATCAAGCAGGAGTAGGGTTTTACCTCCATCGAGAGGGCCCGAACCTGGGTAAAAACATCGTGTCCCTTGTCTCCTGTTACCATCCGCCTAGATGCACAGTTCAGGACCCCCTACCCGAGATCCGCTGGTTTTGACACTAACACCAAGTCTTCCGTGGCTTTGTGTCGTTCCCTTCCTAGGCCTCGCCATCGTCCACCGCCCTGGTGCTCTCGGTGCGGCCTGGTCAACATGGTCAATGAACGACATCCATCGGAAGTGGACCGTACATGGAGAGGCTGACAGCTGGATCCACGACCGCACGCAAGGAAATGCCTCCTTATTACACGCAAAATAATGATTCCTCCACCTAATAGCTAGGACCCATCGGAAGGGCCTCTGTATTTCGTGAAAAAATGTTCCCCCCGCTGACAGGTCGGACCCACCAGCTATATCTTCCACTACAAGAAATATGTCAACTTGTGACCTTCTCTCACTGACCCCAGCTGAATTGGTCGTAAATCCACGGCCATTTCGCTTGGAAGGACTCAAACCCTAAAATTGCCTTACACCAAATGGTCATAAAGCAGACAAGAGTGGTTCACGACCTTATATCTACCTGATTACGACCAATATAAAAGGTCATGAGGTTGTGAACATGGATGCATTGGTACTTAAGGTGTCGCTCAAGGTGGGCTTGGGCCTCGGTGGAATGAGGCCACCTCCTTTAAAAAAATATGTGCCATGTAGGCCTTGGCCCATCCAGGAAAAAATGTGGGATGCCCTCATATTACTAAAAAAAATATTCAGCTTAGTGAAAATGGGAAAATAACAATATCAACAATTTTAATCGTCTATTTAAATTTTTCTAAAAATGTTAATCATGTATTTAAATTTTTCTAACCAATATCAATAATGTTTTATATGTATACAAAAATGTACAATGTGTAGAAAAACTATAGACATCAAAAGGTATGTATGAAAAGATGTTTTTTTGTTGGCAATATATGAAAATATGTTAATCATGTATTTGAAAAAACTTAAACATATATAAACAATATGTACAACGTGTCCTAAAATTTTAGACATTTATTGAAAATATTAGACATCAAAATATTTATTTAAAATGTTAATGATGTACTTAAAAACCGTTTAATATCTATAAAAATGTTTTTAGTGTACACAAAATTGTTCCTAAAACGTAGTCTAATATTCTTGAAAAATGTAGAAGTTTTTTTTACAAAAAATATTTGTTAGATCCTTCCAAAAAAAAATCATTCTAGGAAGTAGGAACTCGAAAGTTCGAAATTAATCTGTGGAAATTTGTCTTTTTTATGAGAGGTAGATCAAAACCTTTTTACACCAAACAATTTAGTCAATTGTACAATAAATATGGTCTAATATTTTAATAAAATTGATGTGGTCAAATTTTGCAACAAATATTTGTTAGGTCCTTCAAAAAGGAACTAATTTTGGTCACTCAAAAAATGGAAAATAGACTTTTGGTGCAAAGAAAATGAAAACTCCCTTTGACAACATTATTTTCAATTCCAATACTCACACTTTTGCAAAATATGATATCATTTGAACAAACAATGCCCATTTTGATTTTTTTCATGCCCATTTCAAAATGCGGTCAAAACGGCGGACATGACCGTTCCTAGCTAGTGGTTGAGTCTTGGAATTTTTTGGTGTTTCTCTGATTAAATATATACTTATGTACCTAGAAATGTTTTTTGGAAAAAAAATAAAGGGCAAGCTATCAGATAGCTGTTGTTCAAATTTGACCCGCTTCCAGCCAAATCGGCGGAAATTTGTCTTTTTCACTAGAGGTAGATCAAAACTTTTGACGCCCAACCATTTAGTCAATTCTGCATTAAATATGGCCTAGTATTTTAGAAAAATGATTTGGTCCACTTCTGCAACAAATATATGGTAGGTCCTTCACAAAAAAACTCATTTTGGGCACACGAAAAATGGAAAATGATTTTTTTGTCATAAGAAAATGAAAATTTTCTTAGCCAACATTGTTTGTAATTCCAAGATGCACCCTTGTGCACAAGTTGAGGTCATTTGAACAAACTATGCCATGAATGCTACCATAACATTGCTCCTTTGGCTTGAACTCATTGATCTTCACACATGATAGCTCGTTTTTGAGAACACTTTTTTAAAATAATTACTGTATTACAAGTTTATTATTTTTAATGGTCACTTGGACACATATAATGACACTATGCAAAGGTTTTTCATTTTTTTATTTTTTTTGAATTTTTTATGCCCGTTTCAAAATGCGGTCAAAACGGCGAGCATGACCGTTCCTAGCTAGTGGTTGAATATTGAAAAAAAATTGGTGTTTCTCTGATTAAATAGATACTTTTGTACCTAGAAATGATTTTTGAAAAAATAAAGAGCAAACTATGAGGCAGCTGCAGTTCAAATTTGACCCGCTTCCTACTAAATCGATGGGAATTTGTCTTTTTCATCAGAGGTGGATCAAAAATTTTGACACCCAACCATTTGGTCAATTGTGCATTAAATATGGACTAGTATTTTATAAAAATGATTTGGTCCACTTCTGCAACAAATATATGGTAGGTCCTTCACAAAAAAACTCATTTTGTGCACTCAAAAAAATGGAAAATAATTTTTTTATGCAAAGAAAATGAAAACTTCCTTAGGCAACATTGTTTTCCATTCCAATATGCACCCTTGTGCATGATATGAGATCATTTGAACAAACTATGCCCTGAATGTGGGCATAAGATTGATCATTTGGCTTGAAAGCCATGAACCTCCACACATGATAGCTCAGTTCGGAGAACACTTTTTAAAAATAATTACCATATTAGAAGTTTATTATTTTTCCTGGTGACCTAGTCACATGTAATGACACAATGCAAAGGGTTTCCAATTTTTTGATTTTTTTTGAATTTTTATGCCCGTTTCAAAATGCGGTCAAAACGGCGGGAATAACTGTTCCTAGCTAGTGGTTGAATCTTGTTTTCTTTTTTGGTGTTTCTCTGATTATAGATACTTATGTACTTAGAAATGATTATTGGAAAAATAAAAGAGAAAACTATGAAGCAGAAGCAGTTCAAATTTGACCCGCTCCCTCGTGAATTTACAGAAATTTGTCTTTTTCATCAGAGGTGGATCAAAACTTTTGACACCAAACCATTTGGTCAATTACGCATTAAATATGGCCTAATATTTTAGAAAATTGATTTAGTCTAATTTTCCAACAAATATATGATAGGTCCTGCACAAAAGAACTCATTTTGGACACTCGAGAAATGAAAAAATGATTTAAAAAATCATTTCTCATGACTCTTTAAAAAATATTTGTCTTATTTCAATTTTGTGATTATTCCTGAAAACTAAAGTCAATTTTTCTGACACAATGAGAAGTTTTTTTTTCAATTTTTCAGCTCATAATAAAATAGCTAACATGATTTAGCACCTTACTTTTAGTCGATTATGACCAATTTAAATGGTCAAAGTATCATACTTGTATACTGCGTTGTGATTGCTCCAGAGGCCTCTCACGCGGATAGTGGATAAATCACCGTCGGATGCTCCTGAATCCAACGGCCCGCACCTCATCCTCTCACCCACCCACCGCGAGCTACCCCTAAAAAAAACCACCGCACAGCACTCCTCTCTCTCCCCCGCGCAACGAACCCTAGAGCTCCCGATCCAGATCCCTCCCCTCCCCTCCCATCGCCGCCGGCCTCGACCCCCTCCCCCTGCCCTCTCCCCGCCGCCTCCTCCTTCCTCCAGTACCACCTCTCCAACCTCGCAGAGCTTTGCTGCCCCGCGCCCCGTGCTCGCCGAGGCACACCACTCCTCTCGCTCCTCCGCTCCGATTCGATTCGATCTCGGCTTTCTCTCCAAGCCACAGGACGCGACACCAGCTCTGCCCATGGCGGTGACGATCCAGTACGTGAAGGCCCGCCAGAGCTTTGACAGCTGCGGCCGCCTCCGCCGCCCCCGCCGGCCCGACCGCCGCCGCGCCGAAGCCCGCCGTTAAGCTGCGCAAGACCGTCTTCACCACCATTGACAAGATGATGCCGTAGACGCACGGCCACAACCTCACCGTGCGCGTCCTCTCCGCCCGCGCCATCCTCGACAAGCCCGCCGCCCGCACCCACGTCGCCGAGTGCCTCGTCGGAGACCCCACAGGAACCGTCCTCTTCGCCGCCCGCAATGGCCAGAGTAAGCATCCCCTTTTCCTCGCCCGTCTCATCCGCACCATTTCGCTTTGCTTTCCCCATGTGTGGATGAATAATGCACCTTGCCTTTGTCCCTTAGTTTGGTGCATGGACGGATGGATTCGCCCCGTGCTGTTTTCCTAGATTATTTAACTGCTTGCTTTCTTCTCCTCACGCGATCTGTAGATGATTTGTATACAGATCTACTTGCTGTTGTGGCTTCCCTCCTGTTGGAGGGCGCTTGCTGCACCTACTATTTACATCCTTACCAGATTGTTGATACATCCGACTATTTGGGGACAGAAAATTGCTTGTAGTTGCTTACCATTGGAGCAGTCATTGTTTGGTTTTCTGTTTCACTAGTGCCTGTACCAATGTACTGGGTCCTGCAGGGAGAGAAAGCATTCAAAATCGGCTTGTATGTACATGATGATTTTCAGGGACATGTAGCTTAGTTTCAATTTGATGCTTACAATGCATGCTTGTTTATTCATCGACTGCTAGGGAATCAGTTCACAATGACCCCACCGTCGAGGTACTCACGCACGCGCACCCATCCACCGTCTCCCTGATCTGTATGTTGTGGCCCGGGTCGGCTCGATCTGGTAGCGGTAGGGTCATACGTTGTGCTCTCATGCTCGATTGGTGTGATTCTGGCCAGCAATTTATTTTCCATTCGATTCCAACCATTTCATTTGGGTATGACATATAATCGAATGATATGGGCTAACTTTCTACTGATGTTGACAGGTTTTGGAGGGCAGAACTTCCCTTATCAACCAACTCGAGGGTTCCTCCCAGTTTTCTGCAGAAGATCTGGGCCTAATACTTGAAGCCCTCACTGTATCCTTTTTCCTGTTTCGGTATGATTCCCTTTGATGCATGACGGTGTTATCTTTCCATTTGGAAGAAGTCACTGATTTAGCTTGCCATTTAGTACTGGTTGTTACTGTTGGTGCGTGTGTTCCCTTAATGGCACTCTAGGCATCTTGGGATGATTCCAGATGTTCAGGTGTATCATACTGCTTGCTACACAAGTCGGTTTTGTAGGTTGTTCTGAAATGCACCGAGTTAGATACAGCCGCATGTCTGCCACAATTTCTTACTCTCGGTGCAAAGGTACTTTTTGCCTTTTTCAAATGCAGTCCTACTTCACTTCATCTACCAACTATATATAGCTGCAAATCTGCTATCAGATCTAATGTTTGGTCTATGTCATACTTGCAGACAATGCTGGAGTCATTGTGAACCCAAAGGGAGAGATGAAAGGTATCAATTGTCTGCACAATTAAATCAATATCTCCATGATTCTGCATATGTATTTGTGTTGTTCCTCATGCCTCTCTGTTTGCTATATTTTATTGGTGCTCTAAAGAAGAACTCAATGGATGCAGGGAAGGAGATGGAGGGTGACGCACAACCATGGAGAGGAGCAGCAGTAGCACAAAGTCCTTTCTCCTCCACGCCACCTCTGCCACTCTCTCGTTTTGATTTGCTATGTTGGGTTCCAAGATTAGAAATATTTTTTGTTTCCATCTTTATCCATGTGCTATCATTAACTCTGAGAAAATGTTATGTTTTTGCTGATTAGTGGCAGTACATCTTTGCTTTACTATTCCTAGCAGCTGCAGTTCATCTAACATAAACATGTTGTGTACATTCTGAACCCGCAAACATGACACAAGTGATATGTATATGCAGCAGGGAATCGTCAACTTGTAAAGTTTGTTGACTGGAATGTAACTTGTACAACTTTTTACTTGAATATGTTCAGTTATGTAGTCGTGTAGTTGTTTATTCTTATCAGTTCTAAACTGCAGTACTTTACTGAATTGTTGATGATGCTGAATGAATCTAGCTTGTTGGGTTTAGTCTCTTGTTCAGTATCTTTTCTGAATCTAGCTTTGTCTTGTATAGCAGAATCACCGCTCCCTAGAATTATCTGTCTGAATGAACAATGGGATCCGTTCTGAGATCATTCTTGTTGTGTAGTTTCGTCTGGTCAAGCGGCCGCATGACACTTATTTGGAATTAATAATAACAAATCTGGTAATATTATATTACTTTTACTAAACTATTCTTGTTATCCTTTAGATTAAAAATCATTGTTTAAGAGGTCCTATTCTTTCCTTTTATCTATTCAAAACAATGGAATCTCTTTTCTTTTGCGAATTGGGATATCTTAGTGGCCTGATGCTTAGGTGTGTTGCAAACTCTCAGCATCAGTACGCGTTCTGTGTGTGCGCGTGTGTTTAATTCATGTTTTACATTGAAAAGTGGCTGACCAAACGAGCAACTATGACATGAAACATCTCTGTTTCTTGTTCTCTGCTCTGCTTTCATGTAGCAACTTAGTACTAAATTTGAGAGTATGGGTGCTGGTAGCATCACCTGCTGTTCTGATGTTCTTCATCAACTGCTTGGCACCAATTGTTATGTTTTGCATTGATATGAACTTAAAATAGTACTACAACTGATATGAACAGTATCAACTGGTACCAACTGTCCAATGTTGATTTTGCACTGATATGAACTTACAACAGTACTACAACTGCTTGGTACCATGCCGCCTTCACATTTGAGTATTACTTGGTTTTGTTTTTATCCTTAATTAGTATCAATTGTTGTATTGTAGACTTACCATTCTGGTGGTTCCTCTTTTACAGAAGCTCAAGTGTGAAGTCGTGAAGTGTGAAGCCAAGTGTGAAGCCGTGAAGTCCAACTCATTGTAGCATATCTGTGTTGTAAAGATTGTAATAGATTAATTTAGTGGTATATTTGATGAATTTTGTGTGTTCTTTGTTCTATTTTAAATATTGATTATGTATGTGATTTGAAAATTGTGAAATGGAAACATGTCCAGTGGGGCCACATATGAAAATAATCTGTCAAATTTGTACATTTCTGACATGTGAAACCAATTTGAGAGATGAATATGACAAGTTGGACCCATCTAACTAGTGGGGCCAGCTTGAATATATAATGGGTGAAAATAGAAAATTTGTAGACTAAAAGGCCATGGCCCAGTTAATAAAAAGGCCAAATTTTTGGGCCTGGCCCAAGTGGCTAACCAGAATTAATAGGAAAATAATATTAAATGGGCCGAATTAGTGGGCTTGGCCCATGTAGAACACCGAATTGGACCGGGCTGAATCTTATCCACGTCAGCTTGCCACGCTGGATCCTACGTGGCCTAGGGTGATTGCCAGTGACCAAAAATTTGGTCGTAGAACCAACGACCTTTTACATATCACAAAAAAGGTCGTTAATTTCAGTTTACGACTGCCAGCTTTTGACCATCTGCTTTTGGTCAAAAAAAGGTCACAAATGGAAAACAATGACCATTCAGTGACCAATAGTGATGGTCGCAAGTTGATGTATTTCTTGTAGTGTTCGCACGCAAGGAAGTGCCTCCTTATTACGCACAAAAAAATGAATACCCCCCTGCTAGTTGGGACCCACCATAGTGGGAGGCTAACTTGTGGGCCTACTAAGTTGATGGGGACGGAGGGCTTTGTCAACTTAGTCAATATGAACGATTCTAGCTCTAGTGACCGTACGATGTCCATCCAACGGCCGTAGTGCTTCTTCAACCTCTGGTCTTCTTGCTCCAACCACCCAAACCAGCGCCGGTCGTGCTGCGTGCTCTTGCCTCCCGTGGCCGGCTGTGATGTCGTGGAGGCCTCACCGCCCACTACTACTCCCACCGCTGGCTAGGCCATCCATCTTCTCACCCACACCCCCTGTTATTCTGCGGTGACGGCAGCCTCACACCGCAGCCGAACAAGTGAACCCTCGTACTCCTCTCCACATGTGAATCCACTGTCGGGTCTTCCCCGACTCCGCGTCGTCCCCTTCCTAGGCCTCACCATCGTCCACCTCCCTGGTGCTCTCTGCGTGGCTTGGTCAACGTGGCCAAGGAACGACTTCCATCAGAAGAGTACTGTATGTGGAGAGGCTAACAGCTGGGGCCACGGCAGCCGCAAGGAATTGGTTCCTTATTACGTGCAAAATAATTATTCCTCGACCTGACTGCAGGGACCCATCGAACGGGCCACTGTATTTCACGAAAAAACATTTCCCCTGACTTCTGGGACCCACCGGCTACATCTTCGCATGCAAGGAAGTGCGTCCATATTACGGGCAAAAAAAACGATTAGCCCCCCTGACTGCTGGGACCCACCAGCTACATCTTCACACGCAAGGAAGTGCCTGATAGTTGGGACCCACCTGGTTGAAGCATACATAGCGTTGTCATTCTAGTCGCGAACGTGTACGTACATACTAGTCCATGTAGACACCACATGTCGTAGTAGAGGCGCGCACGTAGCATGTACACGTACGTACAAAGGCCAGGGTGCAAGAAAGTAAATACGGCCATGTACGTACCTACGGGCGGGGTCTCAAATGCCTACTCGCGCATATGTACGGCCAGGGCTCGTGTACATGGCTTGGTTGGAATGGAGAAACTGCGTCATCGTCATGTTCATGGGGAGGCAACAGAATGCGTCGTGTTCATCGGGAGGCAACAGAACGCGTGGGAGCCAACCGGCTTGGACGGAATAGCCGATGGAAACGAGGCCTGGCGTACCGCAGAATGGAGGAAACGGCCTTGTGTTCGACCGGCCATGTTCGAAACGGGATCCTATTCATCGGGAGGGATCTGGCATACCGCAAAACGGAGGAAACGGACTTTTGTTGGACCTCCTATGGTCAAAACAGGGTCCTATTGATTGGGAGGGGTCTGGCATACCGCAAAAAATAGAGGAAACGGACTTGTGTTGGAGCGCTACGGTCGATACGGTGGTCATGTTCATCGGGAGGGGTGTGGCATACCGCAAAACAGGACTCCACGAGATATTGTTCATCTCCACTATCGACCTCCTCCAGCCTCCACGGGCTACTGTTCATCCACAGTCGACCTCCTCCAGCTTCCACCTACGACTGTTCATCCACGGACTCCTGTTCATCCAGCCTCAACCGCGCACTACTCCACCGGTTACTGTTCAACTAGCCCTCTCCACGGGAAACTGTTCAACCACCCCTCCACGGGCTATTGTTCAACCAGCCCTCCACGGGGTCGTCCTATTCATCCAGCCCTCCACACCTCGCTCGGGTTCATTTGCAGCCCAACGCCGCGCACCCACACGCTTACGGTATGAGAGAAACGTGCATCGCTCGGCCCCCGACCACCCACTGTAACCGGGAACTCCCCGAAATTTTCCTCGCCCTTGCTTCTACCACGGGTTTTTCCGTCATGGATGGCCCAAAGAATGTCGTGCAGCTGCTTCTCTAGCCCGCCCAGGACGAAAAGCCCATTTTCTGTCATGATTTTTTGTCATAGAAGTAGGATCCCACCACATCTATGATGATACCGGGTTTTGTCACAATTATCGTCATAGAAGTGTCATAAGTATGACAAAAAAATCCGTTCGACCCAAAATGTCACGGATGTGTCTTTTTTTTGTAGTGCAAGCGATTGTAGTACCCAGACATTCTGAGCACATGCTCATAGGCTGAGGTATTCTCCTCCATCTTGTAGGCAAAGTACTTGTCAGAGGTCTCATACCGCTCAACACAGGCATGAGTCTAAAATACCAATTTCAGCTCTTGCAACATCTCATATGCTCCGTGGTGTTCAAAACGTTTCTGAAGTCTCGGTTCTAAGCCGTAAAGCATGGTGCACTAAACTATTAAGTAGTCATCATACCGAGATTGCCAGACGTTCATAACCTTTGCATTTGCTCCTGCAATAGGTCTGTCACCTAGCGGTGCATTAAGGACATAATTCTTCTGTGCAGCAATGAGGATAATCCTCAGATCACGGACCTAGTCCGTATCATTGCTACTATCATCTTTCAACTTATTTTTCTCTAGGAACATATAAAAAATAAGGGAGCTATATCGCGAGCTATTGATCTACAACATAGATTTGTAAACACTATTAGGACTAAGTTCATGATAAATTAAGTTCAATTAATCAAATTTCTTAAGAACTCCCACTTAAATAGACATCTGTCAAGTCATCTAAGTGATACGTGATCCAAATCAACCAACCCATGTCCGATCATCACGTGAGATGGGTTAGTCATCAATGGTGAACATTCTATGTTGATCATATCTACTATATGATTCACGTTCGACCTTTCAGTCTCCAGTGTTCCAAGGCCATGTATGTATATGCTAGGCTCGTCAAGTTTAACCCTAGTCGCATGCGCAAGTCGTTCACCTGTTGTATGTGAACATAGAGTCTATCACACCCAATCATCACGTGGTGTCTCAACAGGATGAACTGTCGCAACAGTGCATACTCAGTGAGAACACTTATACCTAAGGTATCATCTTATAATGCTACCATCATACTAAGCAAAACAAGATGCATAAAAGATAGACATCACATGCAATCAAAATATGTGACATGGTATGGCCATCATCATCTTGTGCTTTTGATCTCCATCTCCAAAGCATCGTCACCGCCTCGACACCTTGATCTCCATCATTGTGTTGTGGTCGTCTCGCCAAATATTGCTTCTACAACTATCGCTAACGCATAGTGATAAAGTAAAGCAATTACATGGCGTTTGCATTTCATACAATAAAGAAAGGCTCCTGTCGGTTGCCGATAACTTTTACAAAACATGATCATCTCATACAATAACGTATATCACATCATGTCTTGACCATATCACATCACAACATGCCCTAAAAAACAAGTTAGACGTCCTCTAATTTGTTGTTGCAAGTTTTACGTGGCTACTACGGGCTTCTAGCAAGAACCGTTCTTACCTATGCATCAAAACCACAACGGTGATTTATCAAGTTTACTATTTTAACCTTAAACAAGGACGTACTAACTGCAGTCAAATTCGATTCAACTAAAGTAGGAGAAACAGACAACCGCCAATGACCTTTATGCAGAACTAGTTGCATGTGTGTCGGTGGAACCGATCTCATGAACGTGGTCATGTAAGGTTGGTCCAGGCCGCTTCATCCAACAATACCGCCAAATCAAAATAAGACATTGGTGGTAAGCAGTATGACGATCACCGCCCACAACTCTTTGTGCTCTATTCGTGCATATCATCTATGCATAGACCTGGCCCGGATGCCACTGTTGGGGAACGTAGCATGCAATTTCAAAAACATTCCTACGCTCACGCAAGATCTATCTAGGAGATGCGTAGCAATGAGGGGGGAGTATGTCTACATACCCTCATAGACCGTAAGCAGAAGCGTTTCACAACGCAGTTGATGTAGTCGAACTTTCTTCGCGGTCCACCGATCGAGTATCGAATGTACGGCACCCCGAGTTCTGCACACGTTCAGCTCGGTGACGTCCCTCACCTTCTTGCTCCAGCAAGACGTCGAGGTATTAGATGAGTTCCGTTAGCACGACGGCATCATGACGGTGATGGTGAAGTCATCTGCGTAGGACTTCGCCTAAGCACTACGAAGATATGACCGTGGGAGTAAACGGTGGAGGGGGCGCCACACATGGCTAACAATTGATGTTATGTGCTAGGGGGCAACCCCCACATATATATAGGTGGAAGGGATGGAGGAGCAGCCATAGGAGGTGCCCAAGTAGGAGGAATCCTACTTGGAGTCCCTCCCAAGCCCCCCCCCCCCCCGCCATATAGAACCGAGGGGGAGGAAAGAGGGGGGGGAGAGGGAAGGAAGTAGGAATCCTAATCCACACTTTCCTTGCCCTCCCCTCTTTCCTTATCCTCCTCATAGGGCTGGCCTCTATAGGGGCGCACTAGGGCTGGTGTGTTCCCTCACTTGGCCCATATGGCCCATATCTTTGCCGCGGGTGCCCGAAACTCCTTTCCGGTGACCCAATAAGTACCCGGTACCGTCTGGAACACTTCCGGTGTCCTAATACCATCGTCCTATATATCAATCTTTATCTCTCGACCATTTCGAGACTCCTCGTCATGTCCATGACCCCATCCAGGACTCCGAACAACATATGGTCACCAAATCACATAACTCATATAAACTATATCGTCAATGAACGTTAAGCGTGCAGACCCTACGGGTTCGAGAACTATGTAAACATGACCGAGACATCTCTCCAGTTAATAACCAATAGTGGAACCTGGATGCCCATATTGGTTCTACATATTCTATGAAGATCTTTATCGGTCGAACCGTCATGACAACATACGTAATTCCCTTTGTCCATCGGTATGTTACTTGCCCGAGATTCGATTGTCGGTATCTTCATACCTACTACAATTTCATTACCGGTAAGTCTTGTTACTCCTTCCATAATACATCACCTCATGACCAACTCCTTAGTCGTTTGCTTGCAAGCTTATGATGTATATTACCGAGAGGGTCCAGAGATACCTCTCCGATACTCGGAGTGACAAATCCTAATCTCGATCTATGCCAACTCAAAAAACACCTTCGGATATACATGTAGAGCATATTTATAATCACCCAGTTACGTTCTGACATTTCATAGCACACAAGGCATTCCTCCGGCATCTAGGAGCTGCATAATCTCATAGTAGAAGGAATATGTATTTGACATGAAGACAGTAATAGCAATAAAACTGAACGATCATTATGCTAAGCTAACGGATGGCTTGTTCATCACATCATTCTCCTAATGATGTGATCCCGTTATCAAATGACAACTCATGTCCATGGTTAGGAAACCTTAACCATCTTTGACCAATAAGCTAGTCCAGTAGAAGCTCACTAGGGACACGGTGTTTGTTTCATGTATTAAGGTTTCTGATCAATACAATTCTAGCATGAATAATAAACTTTTATCATGAATAAGAAAATATAAAATTACAATTTTATTAATGCCTCTAGGGCATATTTCCTTCAGCAGTTCCACGGGGTCATTCGCGGGAAGAAAGCAAAATCGCTCAGGCAAATAGCCCTTGATGTCGTATTCGGGGTGAGAAAAACATGAGGAAAGAGAGGTCAAAAAGTCTGTCGATTGGGTGGGTTACTTTTATTTATCTTCTCGTCAACCATCGAGGGGGCATGAGATCCCAAGAGAGAAAGGGGCTATTCGGAGTAGCATAGCCTGGCAGAGCCAGAGGAAGAAGTCTTGAGGTGGTGGACTTGCGGAGTGCCTATAACGCCATCCTGGTTAGGCCCGCCTATGTATGATTCATGTCCAGACCATATTATGTGTACCTTAAACTTAAGATGCCAGGCCCGAATGGTGTGATCACCATCACAGGGAACAGAAAGATAGATGAAGAGTGCATGCAGAAGGGCTCCCAGATTGCTGAGAAGTAGATGGCATTGGCGGAGTTGGACGAGTACAAGAAAGTGGTGGATTTGAGCAATCTGCTGAAGTCTAAGAAGGTGACTGTTGAATCCTCTTTCATGTCGGGTGGTGAAACAAATCAAGTCAACGTCCACCTGGAGGACCTGAATGCAGTGTTGACCAACATCTCTACAATGCTCGACAGCAAATAGGTAGGCGAGCTCATCTAGTCCCTCCGTGAGAACTGGGACATTTTTGCATGGAAGCCTTCTCACATGTCGGGTGTTCCCAAGGAACTGGCTGAGCATCGACTCTGAGTTGACCCGAAGATGAAACCCGTCAAAGAGCACCTCTGACATTCTTCCACCGAGAAGCGCAAGGCGATTGGTGAGGAGATCACGTGACTCTTAGCCACCAAGTTCATCCGAGAGGTGTACCACTCCAAGTGGCTCACCAAAGTCATCATGGTTCCAGGAAGAATAACTCCCTCCGAATGTGCATTGACTTCAAGCACATCAATGGAACCTCCCGAAGGACCACTTTCCTCTAAATAGTGGACTCTACTGGGTATGTGAGCGCTTATTGTTTCTGGATGCATATTCCGGGTACCATTAGATCTGAATGTATGGTTTGAATGAAATAAAAACAACATTCATCACCACCATTTGGGTGTTTTTGTTATATCACGATGCCATACGGACTGAAAAATGTCAGGGCTACTTTCCAGCGCATGATTCAGAAATGCTTACAAAAGTAGATCAATCGGAACATGGAGGCCTACAAGGATGGCATCGTGGTCATGTCCAAGAAAGGTTTTGACCTCCTACCATACCTCACTGAGACCTTCGCGAACCTATGTTGTTTCGGGATAAAGCTCAATATGGCTAAGTACACTTTAAGGTTTTGAGCCGACAAGTTACTCGGTTTCCTTGTTTCCAAACATGGGATCGATGCTAGCCCCGAGAAGATCGGCTCTATAGTACGAATGAAACAACTAGAGCGTCTACACGACGTACATAAACCACGGGTTGTCTGACAGCCTTGAGCAGATTCATTTCATGACTCCGTGAGAAAGCCCTGTCGCTTTACCGACTCATGAAGAAATCAGATAAGTTGGAGTGGACAAATGAAGCGCAAGCCGTGTTCCAGGAACTAAAAGCTTTGCTCTCCACCCAGTTGTTACTTACTACTCCGAGCAACCAGGAGCCTCTGCTCTTGTACATCATGGCCACAAGCCAAGTAGTTAGCACGTACTCACGTCAAACATGAGGAGTAAGGAAAGGCCTTCAAGATCCAGGGGCCACTCTACTACATCTCTGAGGTCCTGAACCCTTCCAAGAAAAGGTACCCGCACTACCAGAAGTTGGTGTATGGGATCTACCTGACTGCGAAGAAGGTGGCTCACTATTTTCAAGAGCACTCAGTTATGCTGATCAGCGATGCTCCCCTGTCTGAAATCATGAACAACAGAGATGCCACAGGCTGAGTGGCTAAATGGGCCATATAGCTGTTGGGAAACGTTGCATGGAAAACAAAAAAATTCTATGCACATGCAATATCTATCCATGGAGATGCATAGCAATGAGAGGGGAGAATGTGTCTATGTACCCTCATAGACCGTAAGCGGAAGCGTTTGTTAACGCGGTTGATGTAGTCGAACTTCTTCGCGCTCCAATCGATCAAGTACGAAACGTACACCACCTCCACGTTCTGCACACGTTCATCTCGGTGACGTCCTCCGCCTTCTTGATCCAGCAAGATGGCGAGGTAGTGTATGAGTTCCGCCAGCACGACGGTGTGGTGACAGTGATGGCAAAGTGATCTCCGCAAGGCTTTGCCTAAGCACTACAAAAATATGACCGAGGGTGTAAGCGGTGGAGGGGGCCGCTGCACACGGCTAAGCAATTGTTCTGGGTGTGCTAGGCACCCCCTCCCACATATCTATAGGTGGGAGGGAGAGGGGAGAGGCCAAGGGGCGCCCCAAGTAGGTCTGAATCCTACTTGGGCTCCTGCCCTTGGCCGCGCCCCCTGCCATATTTTAGGAAGGGGGAGGAAAGGTGGAAAAGGGAAGGAAGGGGGAGGCCGAAGCCCCCCTTTCCTTTCCCCACTTGGGAGGCTGCCATGGGGGGTGCGCCAGCCCCTTGTGGGCTGGTGTGCTCCCCTCTTGTGGCCCAATAGGCCCACTAACCTCCTGGGGGTGTCCGGTACTCCGATGACTATCCGGTACACTCTGAAACACTTCTTGTATCTAGATACCATCGTCCTATATATCAATCTTTACCTCTCGGCCATTTCGAGACTCCTCGTCATGTCTGTGATCTCATCCGGGACTCCGAACAACATCCGGTCACCAAATCATATAACTCATATAACATTATATCATCAATGAACGTTAAGCGTGCGGACCCTACGGGTTCAAGAACTATGTAGACATGACTGAGACACCTCTCTGGTCAATAACCAATAGAGGAACCTGGATGCCCATATTCGCTCCTACATATTCTATGAAGATCTTTATCAGTCAAATTGTTATGACAACATACGTAATTCCTTTGTCCATCGATATGTTACTTGCCCGAGATTCGATCGTCGGTACCTTTGTACCAAGTTCAATCTCGTTATGTAACACCCTGGTTTTTGGCCCTTTCCTTTTTCTTTTTGATTGATTGGCTTTTGCTCTGTTTTTATTTTTGGAGTGGATCTGTGGACTTGAAACCTAGGAGACCTTCATTTCTTCTCCTCCCAGGTGGCTTATCACTCTCAAATCTTTCCCAAGATCATGTCATTTCTATTCTAGCCCAACCCTAAAATTCTTTTCGAATGAGTATTCCTTTTTCTATTAAAGGAATAGTCTTGTTTGCCCTAGGTTGAGGCAACCTATATTTCTATCACTCCCAAAATTCCCCTAAAAAACAAAGTGTTTGACACATGAAAAACAAAGGAAGTGAAAAAAGAGTTGGAGTGCATGCTAGATTTCCAATTAACACATGATTACATAGGGAAAAAATCCTATAGCATTCTATCCTATGAATCAAATGACCAATGTAGGAAAATTATGAGGGAGGTCTCTCCAACAGTGTTCCTCGGCTCGCACCTAGCATCATGGTGGTCGAACTTGGAGTCATTCATCTAGTACACGTGGCATCTCAGATCTGGACACAAGGTGACGTACACCATCAAGGATAATGTTGTCCTCAAAGCCGGACATACACGGTCAAGGTCCACGGTCAAGGGGGTAAGGGCAGATGTGACCTCTTGCTGTGTCCGTGATTTGAAGTGGCATGCCGGACGAGGGCACCGCCCACTGCACTCCCAGTTGTACCCACCTCCTTACCGCATTCAAAAACCAACATTTACTAGCAAAATGCCCATGCGTTGCACGGAATATCAAGATCCATTTGTATGAGTAGTTTATCTTGTGGGAGAAAAGGATGAACGAGGGAAGACCTTATTTGCAAATGTGGAGAGGGGTGTGGGTATCTTTTTGCAAAATTGCCATAGTTTCCTTCCTATCATCAGATATAAATCGGACGGCCTATATTGTAGGATGGCAGGCACACCATCATAACCAACTCTATTTTTTATAAGAGTATGTTGGATTCCGGGCTCCGCAGACTCAAGAAAGGATCGAACTCAGGGGTGTGTGTGCGAAGAACTCAACCTCTCAAGCCGATCAACCCGCTGCTCTCACGACCTAGCTCGATGACCAACAAGGAAATGGACACGGCGGTTTAGCTAGGTCCAGGCCACCTTGCGGTGTAAAACCCTACTCCTGCTTTGTGGTCGATTAGCCTCGCAAGGGGCTAGGGATGAACAAGTACAAGGGGGAGAACAGCCTCAGGAGGCTTGTTCTTGTGATGAGCTCTCGGGGATTCGATGAGTCGATCACCCGATGCCTCCTACGGTGGTGTCTAGGCTATATTTATAGTGGCCTTGGTCCTCATCCCCCAAAACATTAGCGAGAAGGGATCCCACAACAGCCAAATTTGAAAGGGGACAAGTAGTACACTCGATGCTGATGAAAGGTGGTTTTCGGCTACAAAGCTTCTAATCATGACATCATGGTGGGCTTGACGATGACATCCATCATGCCGTTCTGGCGATCCTGGTCTCGTTGCACGCAAATGGCAACCTTTGGCTGATTCCTTGGGACTCCGCACCTGCGCTTGCTTCCTATGAAACAAAGAGGAAACCTGCTGCTCTGCGCCCGCTGGCGGGCGCGTAGCCTTGGCCGTCATGGTTGATGTCATTTTGGCCTCATGAGGTGAGGCCTTGCATAGAAATCTCTGCTCCTTAGGAGGCTGCCTGAGGGGGTCACTCTTTCAGGAGGTCTTAATGTCGCCGGGCTCGCAACGCTTGGCCCCTCGCAAGGGTCTTGTTTTGCCATGGTTGAAGATGGGCCATACTAGGCCGCGGATGGAGCCACGCCGTGGGCCGCAGGTAGGCAAGTCTGGGTACCCTGGTTCCTAGAATCTCGACAGAAGCCCCTGGGCCCAAGGCACGCTCGTAGTTGGCTTCGACGCGAAGCCAAAGGGCAAGTGCGGAATGCCGCAAGCCCTAATCTCCCGTGGACCGAGTCAACGCGTGGCGCTTGATAAGACGTGGGTGCTTGCTCTTCCCCATGCTGCCTCGGCAACCATCCGAGTTGACAACTACCCACTGCATGAAGAGGAAGCCATCATTACTCGAGATCGTGGGAAGCCGATGATTGACTTCCTTTCAGCTAGAAATGGGGGAGCGAGCGGAGTCCCCTGCCCATCTTTGTCTTCTCGCCCCCTGGATTCTCCTTCTTCCTACTCCACCATCTTGCTAGAGCATTCATGGCGCCGACGAGGAGGTTCTCGGCCGCTGAGAAGGGAAAGGCCCCCAAGGAGGGGCCGGACTCGCCCCCGCCCAAGAGGGGCCATCGTCGCCCTTGCGAGTATGCAGCAACACCGGCAGTGGCTCCCCGCGGGCGTGTGCACCCACTCTCAAAGGCTGGTGCTGCCTCCGGTGGTCTTGTGGGTGCGTCTTCCTGCGGTGGAAGCCGCCGCAGTCAGCAGAGGTGCTGTGAGGAGGCGAGGCGCGCGCTGGCCATTCGGCCACCATAGTCGCGGTCCTACTCGGACGACTCTCCCTCGGAGTTCGTGGTGTGGCAGAGAAGCCTGCAGGCGTCTGGATCTGGCTCCCATGCTTCTTCACGAGCACGCTGCCGGCCAGGGGACCAGGTGGCTTCTAGCTTCAGGCCGATGGCTGCTGCAGCAAGGCCTCATGGGTGGAGGCCGAGGTCATGGCCACTGGCAACATGTTCCTGAACCGCGGGTGGCAGTCGTTTGCCCACACATGGGACTTGTGCGGGAGGTGCACCCTCCACTTTAGGTACGATGACGTCGCGACCCTCTATGTGAGGATCTTTGGGGAGGACGGCCCGCGTGTAGCATGCTGCCCGGAGAGCGACAACGATGATGACGACAAACGGAGAGGCAGCATCATCGCTGGTGATGACCTCGCCCTAGGCGATGGTCGTGCTGCCTCCAGCAGCAGTGGCTTCTCCTCCATGGAAAGCTCTAGCGACGATGACTCCGATGATCCGCCACGTCGCCGAGCCTAGACCGGGAGGGGGGACGAGCTGCATCGCCGCCACACCCCGATGAAGCGGGAGGAGGGCTCTAAGTGAGCCCGGGCGCTGCCGGAGCCGGTCCTCAGGAGTTGTCGTCGATGAGCACCTGCTTTTGTTTTTTTTCTCTTTCTGCTGCAAAAAAGAAGAAGTAGGGATCCCTACCAGGGCGTGTAATGGACTATGGTGCTTGCGCCGTTAAGTTATTATTTCTATGCCTCCTCCTGATACTCGCGTTGCCATTGATTGTGGTTGGGATAACTTATCTTAGAGTTCCTGCGATGAACTTCTGTGAAGTGCGGTGACCTAGTGATCACCAGAATTCAGGAGGGGGGCTCCCGTAGTTGTGGAACTAGGAGGCCACAGAGGCGTAGTGCCTGCAAGCTCATTCGAGAGCGTCGTGCAAGGACAAATACGCCACAGGGCCAGGGACTATGGCTTTGGCGAGGTGTGTTCGTGGGCAAGCCCGAAGCGTGCACACCTGCGCTTTGGCGAGGTGTGTTTGTGGGAAGCCTGAAGCGCGCACACCTGCCCAGCCCCTATGTGCGGGATGCGCGAGGAGGAGCGACGGGCAACTGCCACTCCTCAGGCAAGGCCTGAGGGAACGAGTGAGGCAAGAAGAAAAATACCCAACCCCCAAAGAGAGACGCTGAAACTCCAAATTCCATTCAAGAAGTCACAAATCAGATACAGAAAGCAAGCAAAAGAACAGTCGCGTCTGGCACCTATACTAGTCTTCTCACCAGCACGGAGCTAAGTCCCAAGGGCGACGCTCAGGAGACTCCGGTGCGTGTACAACCCCAACTCATGATTACGTGAGAGTGTCACGAGCGGAGACCTTCACACGCGAGGAGCCTTCTTTACAGGTAGAACATCCGGAGGTGCTGGATGTTCCAGGCATTCTGGATGGGAACCCCGTCCTACGTCCCTAGGTGCGCGGCCCCAGGCCTAGAGGCACGGGCGATCTTGAACGAGCCCTCCCACATGGGGGAGAGCTTGTGAAGCCCTTCCCCGGAGAGCACCCGGCTCAGGACGAGGTCGCCCACCTCGAGGGTCCTAGAATGGATGTTGCGGCAGTGGTACCGCCGCAGCGCCTGCTGGTACCTCACAGCTTGGAGCGAGGCTTCGTGATGGGGTTCCTCGCCCAACACAAGGTCCATCCCCAGCGAGGCGTCCTCGTGTGCCTCGTTGAATGCTAGGACCCGCAGGGAGTGATGCCTAACATCGTGAGGGAGGACCGCCTCAGCTCTGTAGACGAGGAAGAACAGGGTCTCGCCTGTAGGCTTGGTCGCAGTGGTACGGATGGACCACAGCATGGATGGAAGCTCATCAAGCTAGCCTCTGCCACATGCCTCGAGCTTTTTCTTGAATCTCCCCTCCTTGAGGCCCTTCAAGACCTCGGCATTTGCACGCTCGACCTGGCCATTACTCCATGGGTGCGCCACCAAAGCGTAGCATATCTACGTTCCAAGGTTAGCACAATATGTTTTAAAGAGGTTGCTCATGAACTGGGAGCCGTTGTCGGTGATGATGCGGTTGGGCACCCCAAAGTGGCTTACGAGGCCCTTGATGAACTTGACTGCAGATCCGGTCGGGATGGTGCGGACAGCTTCCACCTCCGCCGACTTGGTGAAGTTGTCAATGGTGACGTAGAGGTAGCGGTAGCCCCCGGGCGCTCGAGGAAATGGGCCCAAGATGTCCAACCCCCAGACTGTGAATGGCCACAAGAGCAGAATGGTATGGAGGCCCTGAATGGGCTAATGGATCTGTTTGGCACGGAATTGACAGGCTTCACAAGATCTTACCAATTCAGCGGTGTCGTTGAGCGTCGTGTGCCAGTAGAACCCATTGCGGGATGCCTTGCCTACGAGGGTGCACGATGAGAAGTGATGCCCACAATCCCACCATGAATGTCAGTCAATAGCTCGCACCACTGCTCCTTGGACATGCACCACAGGGAGACGTTGTTCGGGCTCCTCCAGTAGAGCTCGCCGTCCTGGATGCAGTACACGGTGGCCTCATGGGCCACCCGCTCAGCATCCTCTTCCTTCTCCGACAGGGTTCCCTGAAGCAGGTACACTTGAATTCCTTGGTCCTACACCCCTCCTGGGGCTCGAGCGCGAAGAGCAGATGGGCCCCTGAGGCCTGGCCACAGGTTGGGCGCCCGTGGTGGGTGCCATGGGCAGCTCCTCCTGAGGCAGCACCGGCCTGGCAACTGGGGAAACTACCGATGGCCTGAAGAGCCGCTCCTCGAAGACGCTAGGCTCCTGGGGGAGGCATCAGGACACTCTCTTGGCGATGTCATCCTCCTCCTTGTTCGTGCCACATGACACGTGCTGCAGTTCAAAACCTAAGAATTGCTTCTCAATTTTGCGTACCTCCTCAAGGTATGCCTCCATGTGCTCGTCCTTCGGCGTGTACTCCTTGTTGGAGGAGTTGATGAGGAGCTGGGAGTCTCCCCTGATGGTGAGGCGCCTGACCCCCAGGCCAACCACGGCCCCAAGCCCGGCGATCAGGCCCTCGAATTCGGCAATTTTATTGGAGACCTTCTCGCCGTGCTGGAAGCAGAGCTGCACAACATAGTAGTGCTTGTCTTGGGTGGCGAGATGAGCATGGCTCTAGCCCCCGCGCCCTGGCGTGCGAATGCGCCATCGAAGTACATGACCCAGCCATTAGGCGCTTCGTCTCCTGGGACGAGGGAGTGGTTCTCACCCACTTCTTGGCTTGGTGCGTCAGTCCATTCAGCTACAAAGTCAACGAGGGTTGCGCCCTTCATGACTCGGGTGGTGCTAAATTCCAGCTGAAGCGCTTGCAACTCAATATTCCATTTGGTGACCCTTTCTGCAGTGTTGGGCCTCCGGAGCACCCTCTCCAGGGGGTAGTCTGAGATGACCTTGATTGGGTGACCTTGGAAGTAGTGGCGCAGCTTCCTAGAGGCGACAAGGAGCGCAAGGAGGATCTTCTGCAGCATGGGGTAACATGCTCGCGTGTGACACAGCACGGTGCTGAAGAAATAAACGGGGTGCTCGACGAGGGAGGAAGCGTCCACTGAGTCTTGTTCCTCTTGGGGCGATGGAGCCTTAGGAACCCCGTCCTCAAGGGGCCCACTGCTACCTCAGGGGCCCCGACCTCAGGAGCCCCATCTCCGGATGGTTCAGCCGCGGCCTCAGGTGCACCGTCCTGAGGTCGTGGCGTCTTGGATGGGTGTGTGGTTCTGTGTCGCACACCCTTGGCTGCATGCTCCTCGCGGACCACCACCAGCGCCACGCTGGCTGAGTGAGGCGTGGCAGCCAGGTAAAGCACCAGGGGCTCGAGAGGACGAGGTGCCACCATCACCGGTAGGCTAGTGAGGTACTTCTTGAGGTCTTGGGAAGCGGTGTCAGCCTCTGGAGTCCATTCGAACGGGCCCTTCCTCTTCATCAGTTTGAAGAAAGGGAGGGCGCGCTCGCCTAGCTTGGAGATGAAGCACCTAAGCGAGATCATGCAGCCTGCCAGCTTCTGCATTTCCTTGAGAGTT